>NC_138029.1:13607562-14033216 GCF_964106645.2 Podarcis pityusensis
AGCTTGGCATCCCAGCCGGCTGAATAGCGAGTACGGGGGTACACAGATGTCAAAGCATGCTCCATGCAGTCGGTAACCAGAGAGAGGTTGGGGTTGCAGTCTTTTTGCATCTTAATGGTTGAATCAAGCACTATTGGAACAAGAGAAAGAGACCAGAAGCTGGTCAATCACCTTTGAATACCATTAGTGTGGACTAATTCCACCACAACCCTATGCTTACACACACTCCTTCCTCCGGAATACAAATTGCCCAGTCCCTGTTCACGCCATACACCCACAGCTAAGCTATCAAATACAGATTAGCACATCTAGAAGCCTATTTGTTAAGCAGAATCAAATTCAAGACAACAGGAAGGTAGTACTCACTATGATTTAAGTAAGGCTCCCCATAGGCTTTCTTGGTCTCCTCTGGGACCTGCTTCCAGAGGCTTTGGAAGTTGTCTAACAATAGCTTCTCATTTGTGATAGCCGTTCGAAAGTAGCCTGGTTCTATTATACAGACCTTTACTCCAAAGGCGTCAAGCTCGAGCCTGGAGAAGGGAAAAGGGAAGGAATAGTTGCCTTCTGTACCAGTAGCCCATGGGATAGAGATGGGAAGAGGATAGGAACATGATATATAGGAAAGCCCTTTTAGATCAGGGAAATGGTCCATCTGCTCCTTCATCCTGTTTTCCCAACAGTGGCCAGTGAATTTCATCTGAGGACGGCACACAGCAACTCCTGTCACTAGTTTGGCAGATACGCTGATGATGACCCCTTTTGACAGTTCTTTTGGCTACACACTCTGGGAGAACAGAACTCACTATTGTTATATAGGACGATTAAGAAAACAACTACTTTAGAAGGCAAAGGAAAGGGCTATTGACAAGATCATGGGAGAAGTGGCCTTATTTTGAATGAGATTATTGCTCCATCTAACTTAATATTGTCTGTGCTGACTGGTAGCAGCATGCCAAGGGGAAGGAGTGCTCAAATGCATGCATGCCTGGTTCACAACAGTAGTTGCATGTGCCCAGGTCAAAAAAAGATTGGAGGGGCTTCTTTAAATCCTCCCTGACTTGTCCTCACCAGACTCTCCCATCAGACCTGGGAGGGCTTTGCAAAAGCCTGCTTTTCACACATGCCAGAAAGTGGTGGAGACCAGGAATCAAGCAAAAACTGCAGACTGGCTAGCAAGCCAAGACTGTAGGCCCCGTTTTTTGCCCCAGACAGAGGCTCATTTGTATGTTGTCTTATTAAGCCAAGATTTGATCATCTGAAGGCAACCATTGTGAAAACAGGCTAGCTTGCTCCTCTGCAAGTACCAGATCTGTTGAGTTCCGCAAACACTGAGTGACGGAAGCTGAATTCTGCAAACGTATGTCAGTTCCGGTTTTTGTTTTTTTAAAAAACATTTTCTGGCACAGGCTGGTTTGCACAATGTCACCCCCCCCCCCCTTAAGCAGAAAATGTCTCCTTGGACTAACAAGGAGTTGCAGCCAATGCTACGAGAAAATACATCAACCTGCAGCAGTTACCTGAGGCTGTCAGAGAAAGCCTCCACCCCATATTTCGATGGACAGTAGCCACCACCGAACAAGGATATCCTCCCCATTACGCTGGCAACATTGACAATCCTCCCTTTGGCTCTTCTTATCAAAGGTAACATGTGGATGGTTACATCAACCACGCCAAGCAAGTTTATGTCTATGATCTTCTTGAAGTCCTCCTTCGTCAGCCACTCATTGGGGGCAGTTGGGACTGAAATGCCAGCATTGTTCACCAATCCCCAAAGGCCTGAAGGGGGCAAAAAAGAAACAGGAGATCAGGTACAGAACAGAGCCCCATCCATACGGACACACCTCTTGAGCACCTTCTCTTACTCTCTGCAAAGCACAACCTGACCAATACAGACTCTGAATACAAAGCAGAGATGGGTTCGTCCACACCATACATTTAAAAGCACACGGAAAACACAGAGAATTGTGGGAACTGTAGTTCTCCTGCATAACTCACAGCACCCTTAGCAAACTGTAGCGCCCAGGATTCTTTGGGGGAAATCCATGGGTTTCAAATGTACCGTGTAGGTGTCACCCTGAAGAGAATCCACTGTCTCCATAGGTGCTGCCACTGATCAGATGAAGCTTCAAACCATTAGGGTCACCGGATAGTCTAGTTATCGTCTCTCAACCTAAACCACAGCTGGTGACCCTCCGGCCTGCTTGCCTAATAAGCCCTGTTCCAAATTGACCCGCAAGGCCCTTTTACCAAAGCCCCACTCACCCAACATCATGTAACACATCATTTCTGACAGAAAGGCATCACGCTTCAAAGGAAGGATCAGGTCTACATGCAAAGAAAACATCCTAGCCATCCTTTCCAGGCCCAGCTTTATTTAAAGCTGGGATTGCAGAGGATGACTCTCCATTTGAAACTGCAAGCTGCAGCTGCAAAAGGAGAATCTTAAGCTGCTTTCTCTGCCCAAAGCGGTGCTTGAATTCAGCACTGAGTTCATCCATTCATTTTAATAACATATATACTGCTTAATATAATAAAATCGCTATAAACGGTTCACTCAATTTAGAAATCACAAGCAAAAAGTCAGTACATGGTATCAAAATAAAATAATCCAGTAAAACATTGAGCAAAACTTTAAAACAGAAATACTGAAATTACATCTGTGGGCTGTTAGAATGCTATGAAGAAAATACTGTATTTTTTGCTCTATAAGACTCACTTTTTCCCTCCTAAAAAGTTAGGGGATGCGTCTTATGGAGCGAATGCAGGCTGTGCAGCTATCCCAGAAGCCAGAACAGCAAGAGGGATTGCTGCTTTCACTGCGCAGCGATCCCTCTTGCTGTTCTGGCATCTGAGATTCAGAATTTTTTTTTCTTGTTTTCCTCCTCCAAAAACTAGGTGCGTCTTGTGGTCTGGTGCGTCTTATAGAGTGAAAAATACGGTACATAGTGAGCCATGTTCAAACCCTAAACAATGGTTAATTTTACTGGCCATTGAATGGTTAATCTTTACTGGCCATTGAAACAAGCCAGCTTCCCCACCTGTGGTTTGAACTGGGCTCATTTCAATCAAATCATAGTTAAGACTGCCTCTGACCAACACACCTGAGATAAATTTCCAACAAGTTTTTTTCCTTTTGAGGTGAGGGCCCAGCGCACCCAGCTTGGGGTGGGTCCCAAGGGATAGTGAGAGAAGGCTGGAAGGCCAACTTTGGGCCCCAGCCCCAAGATCCTCCACCCCTGACTTAGAGCTGTTTTCGGCAGCACTAATGATTGGGCCATGGAGTCTGAGCCAGCCTGTGAAGGCACAGTAAGGAACTGGGGCAGGGGGAGCACATCTATCACATTGCTCAACAAGTGCAGACTGCCAGGTGTGTGGCATTATAGATAAGAGAGATGGGCTTGGACCTGGGAGAGTGAGGTTAAAAAACAACAACAGAGACCCTGGGCAGGCGAGCAAATCTTGGGCCACAGTCACCATCTCCCAGCCTAATCCACCCCGCAAGGATGATAACACTTTCCAGAAACAACACCAAATTATGCTGCTGCAGATTCAGAGCGCCTTGCCCTAACCTTTGTCTCCCACAATGCCTTTTGCCCATTTTGCTGCTCGGGCCACGCTTTCCGTTTGGGTCACGTCCAAGAGGGTGGTCTGCAGCCGTTCCGATGTGGCTTCCTTCAGCTTTTCTGCCCCCTGCTGCGTGAGGCAAGCTGCCAGGACACGGATTCCCCGAGCGTCCAGTTTCCTGGCCAACAAGTTTCCAAACCCGGAATCACAGCCAGTGATGAAAACATACTTCTCCATCAGGTTGCCCAAGATTTGCTGCTCACGGTACCGTCGGAAAAGGAAATAAAGACCCAGCAGAGCTGCCACATAGAGCCACATGGCCAAAGACTGCTGCAGCTGGAAAGGAAGAAGGTGGTTTATCAAATATTGGTTTATTGTAGGCAGTGGTGGTAGTAGGGGAAACATAGGAAGCCACCTTATACGGAGTCAGACCACTGGGTCCATCTAGGTCAGTATTGTCTGCACTGACTGGCAGAGGCTTTCCAGGATTTTGGACAGGCTTCATTTCCCAAGCTGTATGTTTTACCACGGGATGCGGGTGGCGCTGTGGGTTAAACCACAGGGCCTAGGACTTGCTGATCAGAAGGTCGGCGGTTCGAATCCCTGCGACGGGGTGAGCGCCCATTGCTCGATCCCTGCTCCTGCCAACCTAGCAGTTTGAAAGCACGTCAAAGTGCAAGTAGATAAATAGGTACTGCTCCGGCGGGAAGGTAAACGGCGTTTCCGTGCGCAGCTCTGGTTTGCCAGAAGCGGCTTAGTCAAGCTGGCCACATGACCCGGAAGCTGTACACCGGCTCCCTCAGCCAATAAAGCGAGATGAGCGCCGCAACCCCAGAGTCGGTCACGACTGGACCTAATGGTCAGGGGTCCCTTTACCTTTACTATGGTTTACCACTGCTCTGTGGCTCTTCCTCATCTCTCAAAGAGCTGGCGTAGGAGACAGAGCTACAGATGCAAAACCCTCAGGCTGAATCTTCCCCCTGCCCTGAACTCGCTAGGGCTGGGCGCTATATCAATATATCATCCAAAACCGGTTTGAAGCTATCATGTTATCGGTTTCATAATTTTTGACCTGGCAATATATCGTGAATCATGATGCGTGTGTGATATGCAAAACTCACGATGCAGGAAAAACCGTGAAGCCAGCCAATACGTAGCTCCATCCTTATTTCAGACCTCGTAAGGTATCAGAATACAGTCGTACCTTGGTTTTCAAACAGAATGCGTTCTGGGAGTCCGTTTGAATTCCGGAACTGTTCGAAAACCAAAACACGGCTTCCGGTAGGCTTCAGGAGCGCCCTGCAGCCAATCGGAAGCCGCACCGGACATTTGGCTTCCAAAAATTGTTTGAAAACTGGAACACTCACTTCCAGTTTTCGATCATTTGGGAGCCGAATTGTACGAGTTCCAAGGTACAACTGTAGTACTGTATTGCACTTAATAGTACACCATCAGGGCTTTTTTTTTCTAGAAAAGGAGGGGGAAGCACACATCCAAAGTTGTGTGCACCAGTGCAGCAAAAATACAATCTGCTGCCTTATGCCACCAACCTCTGCCTCGTTGCCCCAATCGCCGTGCCACCCACTTCCTCTGCCACGAGCGCCATGCCAGGGAATAGCACTGCAACGCTACAGAGGTGCAGGAATTCAGTTCTGGTGAGTTCCGGCTGAAAAAAAGCCCCGCTTGCAATACAGTGGTACCTGGGGGTACATATGCTTCAGGTTACAGACTCCGCTAACCCAGAAATAGTACCTTGGGTTAAGAACTTTGCTTCAGGATGAGAACAGAAATTGTGCTCCGGCGGCACTGAGGCAGCGGGAGGCCCCATTAGCTAAAGTGGTGCTTCAGGTTAAGAACAGTTTCAGGTTAAGAACGGACCTCCGGAACGAATTAAGTACTTAACCCGAGGTACTACGTATTTAGCTGGTGAGATATGCTATCGCCTAGCCCTAGAATTTGTTAGGTAAAATTTGGTCAGCCACTTTCATCATCTGATATGCTAACACATACTATTTACAGGTTTTTTGTAAGGATTTCAAAATGTGAACTACTGCTGCATTGATTTCCCACCTTTCTTGCAAGGAGATCAAGGCAGCATAACTGGTTCTTCTCCTCACCTGCATAATTTTAATCTCACAATGACTTTAAGAGGTTGAGGGACAATTGATTGGCCCAAGGCCACTTTAAAGCTATGTGGCAAAGTCAGTAATTGAACCCTTATCACCCTCAGCCCTACTCTGACAAGTCTGACAACTACATCATGCCAGCTCAAAAGCTTCGTTTGCCTGTTACTGGCCAAGCAGAGCAAGGGCTGTTTCAAAGACACAGTTCTCCATTTGAAATGCAAAGCAACAACTCTGCCAAAGCACTTTCCCCCAATTAGGTCAGGGATAGTACTGTGAGCTAGTTCAAGAATGCTAGTTCAAATATTTACCAGTGGCAACCAAATAGCATGTCTTTCCATCTCATAATGGAACACTGTTTTTCGTAGTAACCATCACTCCTTGCTCCTTGAAATTTCTGTCCACTACAACATGTTATCCTATATATCTCTACTGAGATGCAAGTCTCATTAAGCTCTCAGGATGCTTCCAGATTGTAGCTATTTTGTGAATGGATTGCTTCTGGATAACCTGTTTATTGAGCATTTGTCCTCATTTGTTTGCAGGGAGGTGAAATGATAGCAGCTGTTTCTTGAGAGTTCATTCAGATTGAGAAGGTCCTACATGTCTCACAAGGGACACGGGTGGCGCTGTGGGTTAAACCACAGAGCCTAGGACTTGCCAATCAGAAGGTCGGCGGTTTGAATCCCCGTGACGGGGTGAGCTCCCGTTGCTCAGTCCCTGCTCCTGCCAACCTAGCAGTTCGAAAGCACGTCAAAGTGCAAGTAGATAAATAGGTACTGCTCCAGCGGGAAGGTAAATGGCGTTTCCGTGCGCTGCTCTGGTTCGCCAGAAGCGGCTTAGTCATGCTGGCCACATGACCTGGAAGCTGTACACCGGCTCCCTCGGCCAATAAAGTGAGATGAGCGCCACAACCCCAGAGTCAGTCACGACTGGATCTAATGGTCAGGGGTCCCTTTACCTTTACATGTCTCACATCGGCAGTGGGTGCACCCTTTTTTTACTTTGTACCCTCCTTGCTTGCTTCTCTGATGTGGGCAGGAAGAGGGACCCAACTGGTTGCCATGCTGGCTAGTGGCGCAGTCCCACAGCCCTTCACTGGGAGCCAGTCACAGCTCCTGCTGGCTGAAGCTGTACCTGGCAATCTCAACCTGTTCAAGTCTCCTCCTTCTAGCAAATCCTCTTTCCTTGAACCCTAGCCTCTCCATTTCATTTCATCTTATGTTGGGCCTTTTATATTCTCGCCCTGTCCATCTCCCTCTCTGTGCTTGTGTAAAACATGCTTTTCTCAACAGCATTCTAGGACTACCCTGTAGTGCAGAGAACAGTGAGTTTTTTGGCACCTTGCAACACAATCCTATCCATATCTACTCAGGCGTAAGTCCTATTCCTTGAGGATAAGCCCTATTGAGCTCAGCGAATTGTGCCTAGGGTTCCACTGTCAAACGGGTATCTTGCACTTTCGCAACTACAGTCATATCTTGGGTTGAAGTTGCTTTCGGGTTGTGCTCTGCGTTACTTCTGGGTTTTGCCGCTCACGCATGTGCAGACAGTCAAAATGACGTCATGCGCATGCGTGGAACGGCGAATCGTGACCCGCACACACACAGATGTGGGTTGCGTTCGCTTTGGGATGTGAACAGGACTCTGGAACGGATCCCGTTCACATCCTGAGGTACCACTGTACTTGAAAGATGAGTCACTTAAAGGCCATTTCTGGGGTGGCATGGTTGGAAGGAAGAACACTTCAGGAAAAGGGTTTGGGCCAGGGAAACCAGTCAGGCAATCTGAATCAGAGATCCCCACTTCCTCTCTGCCCACTGGCATGGACAGATGAGAGGCACACACACAAAAAGTTTAAGCTGGTAAAGTGTACACACCTTCAGTCTTAATTTCTCTCATTAGGTTGTTGTGAAGGTAAAACAAATGCAATTATTCTGAAAGGAGGTCTCTTGTGGTGCAGAGACGTGAAACTGTTTTCCCAGCTCCCTCAGTCCCCCAGAGATGTTTCTGTTAGTGTACAACCTTGGCTAGAGACAAATTGGGCGTGGCTTTGGACTCCAATCTGTGTGAAGCTGGTTTCAGAAGCAATGCCTCAGACAGTGGTGGTTTGTAACAAAATACTGGATATGTATGCATTTACTATTGGTAGAGGTAAAGGTTCTCGAAGCTACCAGCATGAGTCTGACCAAACTGCGGGAGGCAGTGGAAGACAGGAGTGCCTGGCGTGCTCTGGTCCAGGGAGGCACGAAGAGTTGGACACGACTAAACGACTAAACAACAACAACAAAGAGGTATAGGTACCCCTGACTACTAGGTCCAGTCGCGGACGACTCCGGGGTTGCGGTGCTCATCTCGCTTTATTGGCCGAGGGAGCCGGCGTACAGCTTCCGGGTCATGTGGCCAGCATGACTAAGCCGCTTCTGGCGAACCAGAGCAGCGCACGGAAACGCCGTTTACCTTCCCGCCGGAGCGGTACCTATTTATCTACTTGCACCTTGACGTGCTTTTGAACTGCTAGGTGGGCAGGAGCTGGGACTTAGCAACGGGAGCTCACCCCGTCAGGGGGATTTGAACCATCGACTTTCCGATCTGCAAGCCCTAGGCTCTGTGGTTTAGACCACAGCACCACCCAGTATTAAACGGGTGAAAAACCCAGCAAACGCAGCAAGTATAAACATCTTTGTAAACACACCCTTGACTTAGACGACTGACTAGCAGATTAGATTTCAGAAGGTCCATAGTTCAGCAACAAGCACAGGGCTACTGCACCCATAAAGAAACCTGGAAGCCACTTTATGTGTGTACACTTTACCTTTAAATCACATTCCCCCCCCAAAATAAATTCTGCACCCTGTAGTTCACCTGGCACAGAGTTGCCGTTCCCAGGAAGCAGTGCTTTCCAAACTTGGGTCTCCAGCTGTTTTGGGACTACTATTCCCATCATCCCTGACCACTAGTCATGCTAGCTAGAGATGATGGGAGTTGTAGTCCAAAAAAAAAAAAAAAAAAAAAAGCAGACCCAAGTTTGGAAAGCACTGCCAAGAACCCTTAGCAAAACTGCAATAACTCTTTGGGTAGGGGGGGAACCATGCGCTTTAAAGGTCTAATGTGAACACAGCCCGAACAGCAGAGCGTCAACCCTTCGGCTGAGATCCTATACGTACTCGCGAACCTTGCAAGCAAGCCCAGTGTGAACTCAGTTCAGGGGCGAGTAGATGCCAATCGTAGCAGCAACCTTTTCGAGGTCGGCCCGAGCAACTTCCCAGCGAATTGACGACCTCGCCGATTCACCGTCTTGCACTTGCCTGTTCTCGAGACTTTGGGGGGGTCCACTGAGCTCTGCCTCCTCCCTGCCCCTATAACTCCACCGCGACACTGCAAACAAGTACTGTACCTTGGAGCGCTTCCCGAAAAGCAGGTGGAACAGCTCGCGGCAACTCGCAGCTCTTCCCCGCTGATTCTCCGCTGAGCACTAGTAGAAATCCGGAACTCTTTGCAGTCAAAATTTATGGAGAGGCAAGCGCAGCCAAGGGCCGCCCATTTCTAGCCCGGGGAGAAAAACAAGAGAGGGAGGAGAGTGGGAAGGGGTTTTGTAAGTTTAACGCTGGAGTCAGCCTGGCTGCAATGGGTGCAGTTTCGTTTGAGTAAACGTGCGTGAGGTCATCGTGCCCTGAAGATAAGTGGGGAGGGATTTCCGCAAAAACAACAACAACACGGAGGCCGTAACATATATGAGTGAAACTGTTGCAGCTTTTGTGGCTGATCTCAGGCTGCTAAGCAAAACATGTGCCAAAGAATGCTGCAACTACCGCACAGTTGCGCTCATTTCACACGCTAGCAAGGTTATGCTTAAAATTCTACAAGGCAGGCTCAAGCAGTATGTGGACCGAGAACTCCCAGAAGTGCAAGCTGGATTTCGAAGGGGCAGAGGAACCAGAGACCAAATTGCAAACATGCGCTGGGTTATGGAGAACTAGAGAGTTCCAGAAAGATATCTACAGTGGTACCTCGGGTTACATACGCTTCAGGTTACATACGCTTCAGGTTACACACTCCGCTAACCCAGAAATAGTGCTTCAGGTTAAGAACTTTGCTTCAGGATAAGAACAGAAATCTGGCTCTGGCGGCGCAGTGGCAGCAGGAGGCCCCATTAGCTAAAGTGGTGCTTCAGGTTAAGAACAGTTTCAGGTTAAGAACGGACCTCTGGAACGAATTAAGCATTTAACCTGAGGTACCACTGTACTTCTGCTTCATTGACTATGCAAAAGCCTTTGACTGTGTCGACTATGGCAAGTTCTTAAAGAAATGGGAATGCCTGATCACCTCATCTGTCTCCTGAGAAATCTCTATGTGGGACAAGAAGCTACAGTTAGAACTGGATATGGAACAACTGATTGGTTCAAAATTGGGAAAAAGAGTACGACAAGGCTGTATATTGTCTCCCTGCTTATTTAACTTATATGCAGGATTCATCATGCGAAAGGCTGGGCCAGATGATTCCCAAACCAGAATTAAGAATTAAGAAGAAATATCAACAACCTCAGATATGCAGATGACACAACCTTGATGGCAGAAAGTGAGGAGGAATTAAAGAACCTTTTAATGAGGGTGAAAGAGGAGAGCGCAAAATATGGGCTGAAGCTCAACATCAAAAAAACTAAGATCATGGCCACTAGGCCCATCACCTCCTGGCAAATAGAAGGGGAAGAAATGGAGGCAAAGAGAGGTTTTACTTTCTTCGGCTCCATGATCACTGCAGATGGTGACAGCAGTCACAAAATTAAAAGACGCCTGCTTCTTGGGAGAAAATAAATGACAAACCTAGACAGCATCTTAAAAAGCAGAGACATCACCTTGCCAACAAAGGTCCGTATAGTTAAAGCTATGGTTTTCCTGGTAGTGATGTATGGAAGTGAGAGCTGGACCATGAAGAAGGCTGATCGCCAAAGAATTGGTGCTTTTGAATTATGGTGCTGGAGGAGACTCTTGAGAGTCCCATGGACTGCAAGAAGATCAAACCTATCCATTCTTAAGGAAATCAGCCCTGAATGCTCACTGGAAGGACAGATCCTGAAGCTGAGACTCCAATACTTTGGCCACCTCATGAGAAGAGAAGACTCCCTGGAAAAGACCCTGATGTTGGGAAAGATGGAGGGCACAAGGAGAAGGGGACGACAGAGGACGAGATGGTGGGACAGTGATCTCAAAGCTACCAGCATGAGTTTGACCAAACTGCGGGAGGCAGTGGAAGACAGAAGTGCCTGGAGTGCTCTGGTCCATGGGGTCACGAAGAGTCAGACACGACTAAACAACAACAACAAGGTTAGCACCATGCAACAGGAGAGAGAACATTGGGGTCCACTCAGGGCCAGGCTGCCTTTGGACCAAACAATTATCTGGCTGGTGTGACAGTCCTTTATGGGATGCCATATGCCAAATTAGTCCTGGAGTGCTCTGGTCCATGGGGTCATGAAGAGTCAGACACAACTAAACGACCAAACAACAACAGCAAGCAAAACATGCAGTTATGGAGACTCAAATGAGGCTGTGAACACGCAGCGACGTGTACTTTGCATCCACCGTGTTCTCACTGCTGGTGTGGGAAACGATGTTGCACACGATGTGAACTACAATCCATATCTATCTTATAGGCTGGCGCTCCTTAGGAAATGCTGAATTTTAATGACTGGCAGAATCCGAGACCAGGGAGAAGAGTTGGTGGAAGAAGATTGGAAGAAATTTAAAGACTACTTACAGAAATATTGTAAAATTAATGAATGTTAGAATGATGTTGGATTGAAGTTAAGTGGTTTCTAGCTATATAGGTACAAAAGAATATGGAAAAAATGGTTTTTAATATGTAAAATCCAATGTTACAATATATCAGGACTAAGGATTAGGATTAAAAAGGAGGGAAAGGAATTGTTGGATTAACAAATTTAATTGGAATACAAAAGAGGGAGGTATGAGGAGGTCCGGGAAACAAGTAATCGTAAAAGAAGTGAGGAAAAGATGGAATTGTTTTTAACTGTTTTTTTCTTTTTTTTCTACTTTGTATTTTTCCTTTTCATTGTTAATTTTTTTTTACTAATGTGATTTTTTTCCCTTTGAAACTTTAATAAATATTATTTTTTAAAAAAGGAAATGCTGAATTTTGATGCTTACACTGCTGCAGGATCATGAGCTCACATTTGAAAGGCACTCAGAATTAGAAAACAGCTGAAGCAACAGAGCAGAGAATGCAAACTGTGGAAGGAAGGCAAGACCCAATAGAAGTCCTGGGAATTCTTAAAAGTTCGACCACCCCACAAGGCCATGCAGAACCTACCAAAACCGAGAGCTCTACATCAGGGGTCAGCAACCTTTTTCAGCCATGGGCTGGTCCACCGTCGCTCAGACCATGTGGTGGGCCGGACTATATTTTGAAAAAAAATAATGAACGAATTTCTATGCCCCACAAATAACCCAGAGATGCATTTTAAATAAAAGGATACATTCTACTCATGTAAAAACACGCTGATTTAGAAGGCGATTGGGCTGCTTCTGGCCCCTGGGCTTTAAGTTGCCTACCCCTGCTCTAGCTGGAAGCAAAGAACTGGGGCAGTTGCTTCAGAGACAGAATGGGAAGAGTGGCTGATTTCGATCAGAGTCCTAGCTCAGCATTCATGAAAACTCCTCCTGCCAACATAAAGCCTCTTCAAGATGCTAGTTTGCTTTGTCGAATTTGCACATATAAAACATAACGGGGCAAACACAAGGACCCAGAAATAATCTGGAATATAAAAAGCAATGGAATATGGATCGCTAGGAAATAGGATATCGCTGGCTCCCTCCCCCCCATGTGTGCTTGTACAAACTATTCTTTGGCATGCTGACTGTGCTTGTACAGTGTTACCAGATGATCTAAGGTGATGGCATGTGTGCCTTGCTCCGGCTGGTAGTGGTTGATGCCAGCGCCAGTGGAAGCCGGATGGACAGAGTGGAGGCTCAGCAGACGCTGCTGGCAATGTGGTTGTTTATGACTATGATAAAGTTGTGCGTGGTCAACAGTTTCGAGAGGCAAATTTTTCTAAAACAGTATTGTGAAAAGAAATTTTGTCAGTTGATTCATGTTGAAAAGCAGGGCTGATGATGGCAGGATCTTATATTTTGGAGGGTTTTTTATCATCATCATCATTATTAGGATTGGAAATTCCTTTTGGACCAAAGCTTTTGTGAACTGTATTTTCTTCCATTAGTTGCACTTGCCATAGTGTGAACCTATTTGGCCCAGGACTTTTCTCCTGCAAATGTGTTTAGGCTCTTCTGAGGACAGCCAACAAATGAAATCCAACTATTAGGCCTCTCAGAGACATGGCTGCATTAGGGATTCTGAGATATATATGTATCGTATTTTTTGCTCTATAAGACTCACTTTTTCCCTCCTAAAAAGTAAGGGGAAATGTGTGTGCGTCTTATGGAGCGAATGCAGGCTGTGCAGGTATCCCAGAAGCCAGAACAGCAAGAGGGATTGCTGCTTTCACTGCACAGCGATCCCTCTTGCTGTTCTGGCTTCTGAGATTCAGAATATTTTTTTCTTGTTTTCCTCCTCCAAAAACTAGGTGCGTCTTGTGGTCTGGTGCGTCTTATAGAGCGAAAAATATGGTAATTATAACCATCCAGTTTTAGAGTAGTGTAAAGCAGCTATCTTTGTTTCTTTGATTGGCTTAGCAATAAAAAGAAAGCAAGTTTTAAATACACCAGTGTAATGGGTTTAGGGGTTGCTCGTGCGTAAGTTGCCGCCACTCCTGGCTAGCTTACCTGGTTGAACCCTTTCTGACCGGACAGCCTCTAGCTTCGTGGCTGTCTCAGTCGCTGGCAGAATCTGTCAGTGGGCGTTTCTTGAACTTCTTCCAGCACAAAAGTTCTTTGACGCCTAGTTTCTGCCTAGTCTCCCTGAGCGGAAGCCTTCTGCGCAGGGAGGGTGTGGGCAGCGGAGGACCCGTACTCTCTCCGCTGGTCTCCGGCGAGGAGTCTTGGAGCCTCCTCTCCGATTCGCCCATCTGCCCCCCTTCTCCACTGGTGTTACACTGATTTCCTTCCCCAGCGGACGGGCTGCCTCTCTCCCTACTGGGACCCTCTCCGGCATCCCTCTGGAGCCTTCCCTCCGCCTCTAGCTCCGATGGCAGTTCCCTGACAATCAGTTACCTTACTTATGTGTGGACTTTGTAACATAGGCATAGTGCCAAGTTTTGGTTGACTGGGACAGAGGGATTCTTCAGAGTGTACTCCTGAATTTTGAAGAGCTTATGGTACTATTTGCACAGATTGTGTGTTGTCATGAAACCTTGTTTGCTTTTGTAGCAGCAAGACATCGTGATGCCATTTTCAGCTTTGGTTCTGGTGGCAAAATGCCCTGGGCTGGTCCTGGAGGTGGCACGATTTCACAAATGTCTGTGATCAAAGAGAGAACATGTAGTACAATGAAGAAGGAGTACATGTTCTGCCTAGGAGCCATGCAGATATCAGATAGCATTGTGGACAAGATGGTACAGTGGTACCTCGGGTTACAGACGCTTCAGGTTACAGACTCTGCTAACCCAGAAATAGTACCTCGGGTTAAGAACTTTGCTTCAGGATGAGAACAGAAATTGCGGCGCAGCGGCAGCAGGAGGCCCCATTAGCTAAAGTGGTGCTTCAGGTTAAGAACAGTTTCAGGTTAAGAACGGACCTCCAGAACGAATTAAGTACTTAACCCGAGGTACCACATAATTGCTGTGAAGGGAGGGGGACAGTTGAGAGATAATCACCCAATGAAATCGACCCTGGAGATAGGACCATAATCACTGTAAAACAGAGCTCCCAGTGCCATATCAGAGAATCAGGGCTATCAAAAGCTGCTGAGAGATCAAGTAAGGAAAAACAGAGTCACACTCCCTCTGCCCTTCTGCAGATAAAGGTCATCCACCAGGACAACCGAGGCTGATCCAATCCTATAAACAGGCCAGAGCCCATGTTGAAATGGGTCAAGGTAATTGGTTTCCTCCAAGAATACTTAGAGCTATCCTACCTCAATCCTCTCTGAAAGAGGTTATTTGTGGTAAGGGGATAGTTGTCACCAGTCAATGGATCCAATGGAGGATTTCAGCAACTGTCAAATCACCACCTCTTTTAAGACGGCCAGGACCACTCCCTCCTGCAAGGACGTCTTGACCCCACCCAGTATCCACCCAGCCATATCCCCTTGGGAAGTTTTAGTGAGCCAAGAGGGGCAAGGATCAAGGGGACATGTTGTAGGGTGCGTTGCCACGAGAACCTTGCCCTGTCATCAGGCTGCATCAACTGCATTGTGCTGGACACCTCAGTGTAAACATTGGTTCAGACTAGGATGAGAAGCCTATTATTATTAATAATATTATTACTTGATATCATGAATGTAAGGCCCAGTGCAGACAACCAGCTCATCTAGTTGGAATATTATCTGCCACAAATTTGCTCAGTTGTCTGTACCCACAAAAGTGATAAAATACCCCCCTCCTCCTTTCATGCTTTGAGGTTGGAGGTCTACGAGATGGCAAGCCTGTTACACACTGACGAACTTGGTGAGATCTAGCTTGGCGACAAGCTGGAAATTGTGCAGAAGAGAGCAGTCAAGATGATCAAGGGCCTGGAAACCAGGCCTTATCAGGAAAGCTTGAAGGAGCTGGATATGTTTAGCCTGGAAAAGAGGAGACTGAAAGGAGATATGAGAACCACCTTCAAATATCTCAAGGGCTGTCACATGGAAGGTGGAACAAGCTTGTTTTCTCTTGCTTGGGAGGGTAGGACTCGAACCCATGACTTCAAGTTACAAGAAAGGAGATTCCAACTCAACATCAAGAAAAACCTTCTGACAGTAAGAGATGTTTGGCAGTTGAATGGTTTCCCTAGGGAGGTTGTGGACTCTCCTTCCTTGGTGGATTTTAAGCAGAAGTTGGACGGCCAACTACCGTTTTGTGATTCTATGATTCTATGAGATAGTAATCTGTATTAGTAGGCTGTAGAATGAGATGTTATGCTGCTTTTCAGGAAAAGTGAGATTTTGTTTCCTTCTGAGCAACGCAATCTCCACCTGCTTCCTGAGTTCCAAGCAAGTCTTGCTGCATTTTAAAAGACAGCTCCCAGGCATTAAGGCTGGTCCATAAGGGCAAATAGGGCTCTGCCAAACAACCTCAGCCTGTTTTTAAAAAGTATTTGCAATATGGTGCACTTGCGCTCACATGCAGTTTTCATACACACATCAACTGCCTCATACATGCCAAGTCAATGGCATAATGAAACCCTCCCATTAAATAATTGATTTAAATGCTGGGGTTGAAAATAACTCGTTCCAAGGAGGGAAATTAATTAAAGCATTGCTAGCACTGGTGCAGAGAGCCACTTCAGGTCACAGCAAATTATTATTATTATTATTAAATTTTTATTTATACCCCGCCCTTCCCGGTTCAGAAAACCGGGCTCAGGGCAGCTAACAACAAATGTAAGACACTTAATTAATGCAACAAAAACAGCATAAAATACAGTATAAAATACACATTTTAAGGTAAAATAAGAAGAGCAGCCAAATGATTAAAAAATAATAATTAAAAGGCAAAACTCTTTCTCAAGAGCACCAAATCAACTGTCAATGCACAGCCTGAATTTACCAGCATGTGATGGAAACAGCAACGGTCTAACAAGAAATATTACATAAAAGGTACCCCTTCATCCCCGCTCCCACATCCATTTTCCTCCAATGATGCATCTCCAAGCTCTATCGCCCCTCTTCTGAATTTTTCCATTTTTCTGGCCATTCATATCTCTATACAGTGGTACCTTGGTTCTCAGTCTTAATCCGTTCTGGAAGTCCGTTCCAAAACCAAAGAGTTCCAAAACCAAGGCGCACTCTCCAAAATGGATTAATCCATTCTAGACTTTTAAAAACAACCCCTAAAACAGCAATTTAACATGAATTTTACTAACGAGACCATTGATCCATAAAATGAAAGCAATAATCAATGTACTGTACTATAAAATAAATAAGACAGTATTGTAGATGATAAAAATAAAAATTAAAAAATTTTCTTACCTGCACTGATGATAGTCATTGTTTGGATGGGGGGTTTTTATCCATTTCCGCAGTCACACAATCAATCAATCAATAGCTGAACTAGGGAGAAAGGTTGTTTTCTGCTGCTCCAGAGAAGCGGACACGGAGCAATGGATCCAAACTACAAGAAAGAAGATTCCACCTAAACATTGGGAAGAACTTCCTGACAGTAAGAGCTGTTCGACAGTGGAATTTGCTGCCAAGGAGTGTGGTGGAGTCTCCTTCTTTGGAGGTCTTTAAGCAGAGGCTTGACAACCATATGTCAGGAGTGCTCTGATGGTGTTTCCTGCTTGGCAGGGGGTTGGACTCGATGGCCCTTGTGGTCTCTTCCAACTCTATGATTCTATGATTCTATGAACTGGGTTCCACACAGTCACAAAAACAAATTAACCAAAAGAGCCTCAAAAACGAAAACGCAAAATAAATAGCAAAAACAAAAGCGCCAAATACAGTGGTACCTTGATTCTCGAACTTAATCAGTTCCGGAAGTCCGTTTCACTTCTGAAATGTTTGAAAACCAAGGCGCAGCTTCTGATTGGTGCCAGTGCCCCAGAAACAATAGCCGACAGCCGCATTGAACATGCGAAAACCAGAACACTTACTTCCGGGTTTTCGGGAACCAAGGCGTTTGAGAACCAAGGTACCAGTGTACTGTTACTGCTGTGGCACATCTGTGGGCCTTGCCTAAGCGTAACATTTTAGTCTCTTAAGAGCTGGCAGCCCCATATACCCTGCTCCACAAGGGTAACCAATTCGCAGAGAAACCAAAATGCTTGTTTACAAAGCTATTGTACTACCAACCTTACTATATGCTTGTGAAGCATGGACCACTTATAAGCGCCATCTCCAACTCCTTGAAATATTCCTTCAACGGTGTCTCCGAAAAATTTTACACATCACTTGGGAAGACAGGCGAACTAACACCAGTGTACTAGAAGAAGCAAAGATCACCAGTGTTGAAGCAATGATTCTTCAACATCAACTTCGTTGGACTGGTCATGTTGTGCGGATGCCTGATTATCGTCTTCCAAAGCAACTACTCTATTCCGAACTTAAAAATGGAAAGCATAATGCTGGTGGTCAACAAAAGAGGTTTAAAGACTGTCTCAAGGCAAATCTAAAAAAATGTGGTATAAACACTGACAACTGGGAAACACTGGCCTGCGAGTACTCCAGTTGGAGAACAGCCTTTACCAAAGGTGTCATGGGCTTTGAAGACACTCGAACTCAGGAAGCAAGGGAGAAACGTGCTAAGAGGAAGGCACGCTTGGCAAATCCACACCGTGATCAACTCCCGTCTGGAAACAAATGCCCCCACTGTAGAAGGACGTGTGGATCCAGAATTGGCCTCCACAGTCACTTATGGACTCATTGTTAAAACCGTGTTTATGGAAGGCAATCTTACTTGGCTATGAGGGATTGCCAAAGAAGAAGAGGAAGATACCCTGCTCCACAAGCAGTGGCATAGTGTGGGTTGCCAGTGCCTGGGGTGGGGCAAGTGTTGCACCCCCTGGTAGACTGGGCAGAAGGCGCATTCGGGGGGGCTTCCCCCTTGGGCGTTTTCTTGCCTCCCTCCTCAGTGGGTGGCCCTGGTGCCCTCTCCCTCTCTCTCTCTCAGCATGCAGGTGGCGGTGGTGAGGCACGGGGTTGGGGGCACATACTGGTGGGGCCAGCGCCAGGAGTGCTGCGTGGAGGTGCCAGCATTTTGACTGCAGCAACCTTGGCTCGGCCTCTGCCACAGCCTCCTCTTCCCCCCTCCACAGGAACAGACTCTTCCTCCCCGGCCTAGGCCTTGGCCACCAGTGCTCAGAGCTCCCTAGGCCTTGCCACCTCCATCCATCTCTGCCTCACAGGCTGGGCAGGCCCTTGCCTCTCAGCCAGCCCAAGAGCAGGGCATGCAAGGAGATGGAGGCACCTTCCCAGCCGTAAAAGTCGAAGGCCCAGTCTGGGTGCAGCTTGCCTCCCTGCGGCTCTGGAAGGCAGCAGGAGCACAGCAGGTAGCTTGTCAGGGGGGCTGTTATGTACTGAGTTGAAAAGCATTCTGAATCCTATTGTTCTAGGACCAATCAGACTGCTGCATTCTGAATCCTATTCAGCTCAGTACATAACACCGCATGGGTTCGAATCCCACCTTCTTCGCCAGTGAAATATACTCGGAGTCAAGAGTGGATTTCATGCTCTTTATTCAGCTCATAGTGGTGAGGAGGAATGGAAGTTCCCCCAGAATGTCTGCTTTATATACAGTGGTACTTCGGGTTACATACGCTTCAGGTTACAGACTCCGCTAACCCAGAAATAGTGCTTCAGGTTAAGAACTTTGCTTCAGGATGAGAACAGAAATCGTGCTCTGGCGGCGCGGCAGCAGCAGGAGGTCCCATTAGCTAAAGTTAAGAACAGTTTCAGGTTAAGTACAGACCTCCGGAACGAATTAAGTACTTAACCCGAGGTACCACTGTACATTATTTACACAATGGGCCCCACGTGATTGGCTAATTCCGGGATTCACCTGTAGGCCAATCAGGTTGCGGATTCACATCCACCTGGAGCTGGATTGGGTGGCTCCTGTGGACCAATCAAACTGCTGCATTCTGGATCCTATTGTTCTAGGACCAACCAGACTGCTGCATTCTGAATCCTATTCAACTCAGTACATAACAGGGGCACCTGGTTGCGCCCCTCTCAGAATTTTGCACCTGGGGGCCACCACCCCCTGGCCCCCCAAGCTTTGCCCCCTCCCCCAAGTCTCAGACTATGGGGTGCATGAAGAAGGCCTAGCAAGCCAAAACTCCTGGAATCTGGCAGGAGGGAGGGAGTTTGATCTTCCATGTCAAAACGCTTAAGGGCCGCTGTGTCAAATGGGACCGGTGTGTCAGATCTATGGCAGACATCAAGGCACTTGCTGCACTCCAGAGCTGGCAAGGGACTTAATTCCCTCCACTTATCATTTTTACATTAAGCTCGTTTTCTTGTGCTTGGCTAAAGTGTCTCTCTTAGACGGGTTATCAAATCTTAATTGGGGGATTGTAAGTGAAGGGAAATCCATCTTTCTCCCTAGGCAGCCTGCCCAGGCTTTTCTGCTAAAAGACCATTGGTGCCTTGTTTTCAAAAACAGAAAGGAATAAAAAGAAAGGAATCCATCCAGCTTTAGCTCCCAAATATTGATTCCCGGTCTGGCTTCCAGTCTAGTGGATATAGCCATGAGTGTGGAAAGCTGGAAAGGACCAAGCTGATCCAGGTTGTTAGACCACAGTGTTTTCAGACTAAGCAATGGAGGTGAGTCCATTAGGGCAAAATAGGGGGCTGCCTCCCCCTTGGTCCTTTACCTACTCGTCTTCTTACTCCCCCACAGGCTACACACATACTATACCTTTAAAAGCACATTTCCCCCTCAAAGAATTCTGGGCACTGTAGTTTACCCCTCGCAATGTTGAAATTCCCAGTAACCCTTAAACTGCAGTGCTCCTCTTTGAGGAGGAAATGCAATTCAAATGTGCTTTAAAGATACAGTGCGTATACAGAGACCTTCCAAGTGTCTCTATTTTCCAGGGAGAGTCCCGTATTTACAGAAGCTGTCCTGGTTTCTGATTTGATCCTGGAATGTCCCGCTTTTCCTTTGTTGTTGTTTAGTCGTTTAGTCGTGTCCGACTCTTCGTGACCCCATGGACCAGAGCACGCCAGGCACTTCTGTCTTCCACTGCCTCCCGCAGTTTGGTCAAACTCATGCTGGTAGCTTTGAGATCACTGTCCCACCATCTCGTCCTCTGTCATCCCCTTCTCCTTGTGCCCTCCATCTTTCCCAACATCAGGGTCTTTTCCAGGGAGTCTTCTCATCTCATGAGGTGGCCAAAGTATTAGAGCCTCAGCTTCAGGATCTGTCCTTCCAGTGAGCACTCAGGGCTGATTTCCTTCAGAATGGATAGGTTTGATCTTCTTGCCGTCCATGGGACTCTCAAGAGTCTCCTCCAGCACCAGAATTCAAAAGCATCCATTCTTCGGCGATCAGCCTTCTTTATGGTCCAGCTCTCACTTCCATACATCACTACTGAGAAAACCACAGCTTTAACTATACAGACCTTTGCTGGCAAGGTGATGTCTCTGCTTTTTCCTTAGGACATCCCTATTTTTATTGAAGAAATGTTGGAGGGTATGGAATAGGATATCCCCAGGACTTTTTTCCAGCTGGAACTCACCAGATCTCAGTTCCGGCACCTCTCAGGTGGGCGCCATTGCTAAGAGAGTGAGGGAGGTGTTCATGGTGAGTTCCAGCACCTCTTTTTCTAGAAAAATAACACTGGAGATCTTTAATTTTATTAGCGAAATGTTGGAGGGTATGCATAGCTGCAAGTCTCAGTGTTGCCCTTGTAGAACTCAGCATGGGAGGAGGATGGGGACAAAAATGAGACTTACTTGGCTCTGCCTGTCATTGGCTCCACCTGCTGTTGGTGCCTCTGCCTTCCACGCGACCAGTCAGCACTGCAGACCAGGGACCCACCTTTAACCCAAACACGCATTTGGGGACTGAATGCTTGTTATAATCTCAAGGGCTGTCACGTCGAAGGTGGAGCAAGTTTGTTTTCTCTGCTCTGCAGGGTAGGGCTCAAACCAATGGCTTCAAGCTATGAGATTCTGACTAAGCATTAAGAATAACTTTTTGACAGCAAGAGCTGTTCGACATTGGAACGCACTCTCTTGGGAGCTTGTGGACACTCCTTCCTTGGTGGTTTTTAAGCAGAGGTTGGCTGTCCATCTGCCATGGATGCTGTAGGGATGATCACTGAGTGCACAGCACACTCTCTGCCCATGGGCAGCCTCAGCTGCCTGCACGCATGACTTTGGGGTGCGGGGCACATTCCCCCTCACAGATAAAGCCACAGCTGTCTGAACATCTTGCCCTCTGTCTAACCTTTTGTGATCTCAGTAGTCTGCGGTGTCCTGTCTGTGACCTTTGTCTCTGAGACCTTTGTCTCCTTCGTCATACACTGTGCAAGGGGAAAATGACACGGTGGAAACAGGTGCCAAAATAGCTCGGGACTGGAAGGCATGTAAAGGTCACAGCCCAAAATGTATCTGCCTGGGTTTGCATATTGTGTCAATAAAAGGAGCCTCCACAGAGCTGGACGGCAGCTTGCTTGCAGCTCACCTGTGTGCAGCTCACCTGCGTTACCAACTCCTGCCTCATGTCCTTCACTTCAGATGCTTTAGTTGAGATTCCTGGATTGCAGGGGGTTGGGCTGGCAGTCCCTTCCAACTCTATGATTCTATGAGGCTGAGTCATGGCAAACACTTACTCCAATGAAGCCTTCCTCCAACCAGATATACTTCCATGCTATGCATTGAGGAGTTCCCAGGTTCAGTCCCTGGCATCTTGAGACAGCCCTGGAGGGAAGTATCCTGTCCTGCCTGAAACCCTGAAGAGCTGTTGTGTAGCTAGATGGGCCAGTGGTCAGAACTGGGCTTAGTTCACACTCTTGTTTACTGTGCAGTCACTGTGTTTCCAGGGCAGGGCTTTTAGTCCACGAACCCATGGTGCTATCCAAAATGCATATGTTATGAAATACAGTGGTACCTCGGGTTACAGAAGCTCCAGGTTACAGACGCTTCAAGTTACAGACTCCGCTAACCCAGAAATAGTACCTTGGGTTAAGAACTTTGCTTCAGGATGAGAACAGAAATCGTGTGGCGGCAGCGGGAGGCCCCATTAGCTAAAGTGGTGCCTCAGGTTAAGAACAGTTTCGGGTTAAGAACGGACCTCTGGAACAAATTAAGTTCTTAACCCGAGGTACCACTGTATTGCTGTTTGATGCTTTGTTCCAGTTTTCTGCTCCAGCCAAGGTGCGGACATCTTTATGTAGGGTAAAGTCATTCCCGCCTTTTCAACACTCCCTTCCTTGGTGTGTACACAAACAGAAACAAATCTGACATTAATGAAGCTTTGCTGATGTGAACAGCTTGAGAGGAGGCTGAGAGCTGTGAAACGCATCTGGGGTGGGGGGTGGGGGTGGGAAGACTTCACTGCACTCTAAGGTGGTCATATGTGAGCATCTCTTTGCTATAAAGAACAAGCTTGGCAAAGGTTTCCTGTTTTCTTGAGCATAGGATATATAGCGTCTGTGCAATAGCAGAGGACAACCACGAGAGGGCAGTGTCTCATTAAAAATACACCTTGAACCCCACAACCCCTCCACCTGCCCCTATAAGCTGCTGCTGCTGTTGTTTTAACTAAGTGCTACTGATATCCTTGGCCTGCTCTTTATGGGCCACAGCTTTTTCTTAGAGGGGTCCTGCAAGGTTTTCAGGGGGGAGAAATCCCAGTGCTACATTTTAACTTTCTGGCCATCAACCATCAAAGCTGTATACATGCACATGATGTCTCCTTTAAAGGTTATTACAGCATAAGAAGGGGCACTGCAGGGTCATCCAATCCACCCATCTTTCTTTATTCTGTAGTGGTTAGCCAGCTGCTTCTGGGAAGTCCGCAAGCAGGTCATGAAGATAGCAGCCCCTCCTTATTGTTTGCCATAGAATTGTAGAACTGTAGAATTGGAAGGGACCTTGATGATCATGGGTCTAAACCACAGAGCCTAGGGCTTGCCGATCAGAAGGTCGGCAGTTCGAATCCCCATGACGGGGTGAGCTCCCATTGCTTGGTCCCTGCTCCTGCCAACCTAGCAGTTCAAAAGCATGCCAAAAGTGCAAGTAGATAAATAGGTACCACTCCAGTGGGAAGGTAAACGGCGTTTCCGTGCGCTGCTTTGGTTCGCCAGAAGCAGCTTAGTCATGCTGGCCACATGACCCAGAAAAATTGTCTGAGGACAAACGCCGGCTCCCTCAGCCAATAAAATGAGATGAGCACTGCAACCCCAGAGATGTCTGTGACTGGACTTAACGGTCAGGGGTCCCTTTACCTTTACTGAGGATCATCTAGTCCAACCCCCTTGCAAGGCAGGAATATAAATCTGTCTTGTATGGGCATTGACCTTGGCATGATCAGCAGCACACTCTAACCAACAGATGATATTTAGAGGTCAGTGGGACTTACTCTCAGGTAAGTGTGTACAGGATTGTGGCCTAAATTAATGGAGTGAAATAAACATGGTTCCCCCCTCTTTTTCATGTAAGAAGTGCATGTGTCAGCTACTTATCTTCTAGTTAGTGAGCATCATCCTATCTTAGCAATGAATTACATATGCCGACTGTGCATTTTATGAAAACGCCCTCCCTTTCCTCTGTCCTAAGCAGACTGGCCAGTCAACTTACCTGGAAGACACAGAGGTTATGGGAGAGAACATGAGAGTTGTTTCCTTCAATGGATCTGCCATCGTGTGCCTTAAGAATATAAGAAGAGCCTGCAGGATCAGGCCAATGGTCTGTCTAAGTCTACAGCTCAAGAGCACAGTGGCGTAGCATGGGGGGTGCAGGGGGGGCCGGCCGCACCGGGCGCAACATCTGGGGGCGCGCGCTCGCACTCACAGCTCTCTGCCCCTACCTGGCTCACTCACTCTCTCTCTCACTGCAGTGCTGGCTGTGCGAATCCGATCCGCTGGGTCGCCGCCCACTGTGGAGGGGGTGGGTGCCAGGCGTGCGGTGCGGAGAGAGAGCGAGGGACTATCTGGGGGAGGGACAGTGCAGCGGCCGCCCAGCGCAGCGCTGAGCGCGGGAGAGAACCACACCAGACCAGCCCAGGCAGCAGCAAGAAGAAGCTGGCAGCGGCGGCAGGTTAGGGGTTAGGGGGCGCAAATTACTTGCCTTGCCCCGGGTTAGGGGGTGCAAATTACTTGCCTTGCCCCGGGTTAGGGGGCGCAAATTACTTGCCTTGCCCCGGGTGCTGACAACCCACGCTACGCCGCTGCAAGAGCACTCTCTGATCTTGCGGTTTCCAGCAACTGGTGTTCAGAAGCATCGCTGCCTCCAACTGTGGCAGGCTTCCTTCAATTTTGTGACACCTGGACAGTGAAAGAAGAGACATACTTGATCTGATAAAGCTTCCCTCAACAGGAAGATAATTGGGGAGGGAAGCCCACTACTCAGGTCATAGGAGCGAAGGCAGGCACAGAAGGTGGCAACCCCAAGAGACTGCGGTCCTTTTTGGGGGACTGTGATTGGTGTGTGCGTGTGTGTGTGTAAGTTCAAGGCTTCCCAATGTTGGTTCTGCACTGGGTAAGACCTGCTGCCCCTCTGCTGCTTTTTAAAAGGGCCCCCACGGTGGCTCACTTCCACCTCTCCCGGCGGGTGAAAGCCAACACCACTTCCCAGCTGTGCAAACTGTCCTGCCTCCTCTCGGGACCAGCTCCCAGAACTTGTTGGCTCAGCAAGGAGAGGAATTCCCAGCGCCCGCGTCAGCTGCTTGCACGGCCAAAGGGAGAGCTTGTGGCTAAGCTGAGCAAGGGAGACACCGGTCCCCACGCCCCGTCCAGGCCTCCTTTGGGCTCCGGGGGTCTGCCTGCCTTCCGCCTCCCTCTGCCTCCCTCTGCAAAAGGGACTGGTGAAGCCCTGACGTCCGCGCGCCGCCTTTCAAGTCCTCTCTTTGCTGTCGTCTTTGCCTTCTCGCTCTGCCTTTGATGAGAGATGCAGTGAGACAGAGCGGCCCCATTGTGTCATGCCGTGGTGGCTTTGGCAAGCAAACTGGGACGCACCCCGGTGGGATCAGCTCCCCCCCCCCCGCGCGGCTCCTTCTCCTTGTAACCCGCCTCCCGAGACATCTCCCACGGTGGGTTGCCATGTGAGGTCGCTTTGCATGATGGATCTCCTCCTAGTGGCTCCTTCTGACCAGCTCTGATGGTGGCAGACCCTGCAGGACGTCCGCTGGGGTTTTTGGCTCCTATCTCTCTTGTGGCATCTGGATCTCCTTGAGCTTTCCTCCGCTGGTGACCTCTGACCTTCCCCAGATCTGCATCTTCATGTGACCGGTTCTTATACCCCCGCTCTCTGGATTTCATCCACATGTTGGGCTCAGGTAAGGGATACAATAGCATTCCTCCTGCTGGTGTTTTTATGATTGCTGGATCGCTTAGGAAATCTTCTCCTAAGGCAGGAGCGGACAAGCTGCGGCTCTCCAGACCTTTTTGGATTCCATCTCCCACCAGCATGGCCCAGTAGTCAGGGACAATGATGGGGTCTGAAGTCCAGCCACATCTGGAGAGCCAGAGGTGAGCTGTCCCTGCCGGGAAGTATCGAGCATACTCTGCAAGCCAACTTTTAAGTCTTATTTTAATCACAGGTTTGGTTGGCAGGTTTACAGAGGACTGTATGAAACTGCCTTATACAGAGTTGGACCACTAGGAACACAGGGGCGCTGGTTCTAAACATTATGGGAAGTTGCCGGACCCTGCAGATCCAACATTGACTCTATGGAGTCCCCTTCCTCCCTAAATCTTCCTCCCTGCAGCAGTGGCGTAGCGTGGGTTGTCAGCACCCGGGTTAAGGCAAGTAATTTGCGCCCCCTAACCCATGGATTTTAGCACTCGAGTCTCGAGCGCGCCCCCCCCCCAGATGTTGCGCCCGGTGCACCCGGCCCCCCCTGCACCCCCACGCTACACCACTGCCCTGCAGCAAGCCCAGGCAACTGTGCTGATCCTTGACCCCATCCCTGCATTGGTTCATCTGGTACCTAACTCTGGCCCTGTGCTGGCTGGAGCTGATGAGGGGTTGTAGTCTAAAGCATCTTGAAGGGCCCAATTTGGGGAAGAACGATCTGTGCTGACTGGTAACGGCTTTCCAGGCATTTAGGGGTTTTCGTAGCCATATCAGGAGACGCTGGGGATTATATATCTGGGAGCATTTGCATGTGAAGCAGATGCTCTGCCACTGAGCAAAAGCCTGTCCCTTTTATATTGGTATTTATAGCTGCAAGTGATACGGCAGGCCTAACGGCATGTGACATTAATTGCTTCGGTCCTCATGTGCCCCCTCAATTGTTAATTGGCATCTGGGTGTCCTCCTAAACATGGCTCCCCAGGAGTTCCAGGCAGGAGTATGTGGGCCTTTCTCATCCCAGGAAGAGTTGTCCTAGCTGGTAGCGCCTTTCAGATTGTTGCAGTTGGTTTCCAGATCACAAGAGATTCAGTGTGGTGTAGCGGTTAGAGTACGGGACACACACCAAGGCATCCCTAATCCTCTGTGTCCCAGTTTAAGTCCTCCTAGCTGAGTCTACTTTTCCCTGAACTTAGGACCAATGAGTGTAGAGAGAGAGAGAGAGAGAGAATTGTGTGATGGTTTGAAGTACAGAGCACGGTTGGGAGATATATGAATATTTCGTCCAAAACCAGTTTGAAGTCCATATCGTGATATCGGTTTCATAATTTCTGACATGGCAATATATTGCAAGTCTTGATGTGTGTGTGTGCAAAAATCACAGTGTGGGAAAAACTGTGAAGCCAGCCAATGCCTCTACATAGCTCCATCCTTATTTCAGGCATCATGATGTATCAGTGCATCACAATATTTAGTTGGTGATAGATCACAATGTTGAAAACCAGATATCGTCAAGCCCTACTGTTCGCTTCCACATAGTTCCATCCTTATTTCAGACATCATGATATATTGGTATAGTGGAACCTCGGTTGCTGAATGCCTCTGTTGTCGTATGTTTCGCTTCCCGAATCCCGAAAACCTGGAAGTAACTGCTCCGGTTTTCAAATGATTTCCAGAAGCCGAACGTGCTACGCAGCTTCTGTTTTGAGTTTCCTATATTCCTGTAATGTATATTGTAATGTATATTGTATTGAGGCTTCCGCTTTCAGTTTTCGGTTTTCGAACGTTTTGGAAGTCGAACGGTCTTCTGGAACGGATTACTTTCGGAAACTGAGGTTCCACTGTATATCACAATGTTTAGCTGGTGTTATATCGTGTTGTTGAAAACCAGATCTTGCCCAGTCCTGGTACAGAGGGTCCTGAGGTGGAGAGAGTTTGACCGCTGGCGCTAATGTAAGAGGGGACGATTGCCGTTTCAGAAAGATGACTTGGAACTGTGAACTGCACTCTTGAGTTCTCGCACACTCTCCCACAAGGACCTTGTGGGTCTCCTGCTCAGCATGGCTGGAATTCCTCCATGCTTGAAACGCTGCCTTTGAAGTCAGAATGAGAGAAACCTTGCACTCGCTGTTTGCCTGACAGCAGGAGACGTTCTCTTTGTTGCTGGCAATGACAGGGAAAGAAATGTTTACAGTATGTTTGCCTGTTGAAGGCGGGTGCAATGCACAGCCACCGTGCTAAGCAAGGCTTCTCCAGGGCTCAGGCTGGCCTGGAACAGATTGAGATGAAGAGGAGAATGCCTCTGACCATGCGCAGAGCGCATTCAAAGGCCATTCCAGGAAAAGCCTTTTGCAGTGGGTTCCCCACCCCAGCGAGGAGGGTATATTGAGACATAACATTTTGGGTGTGATCTGTTCATTTAGAAGCTTGCAAGCTTAGCCGCAGGGAGTCACCCTGGCAGACAATGCTAGTCTCTCAAACAGCGTCAGTTCTCCATGGAGGAAACAGCATGAGCAGCCTCTCTTCCAAAGGCTGATTCTTGCCAGCGAGCAGCGGGATCCGCACCCACTGCCAGTGGGAGGCAGCAGTTGGGGAACCCCCCAAGAGAAGAAGGCTCAGAGATCAGGGAGCGGTGGTGGGGTGACAATGAGTGGTCCGAGGGAGAAGAGGGAGCAGACTGGGGGGAGGAGGTGTCGGAAGCAGAAGAGGCAACAGGGTTTAGTGAGTGGGAAGACTCTGGAGCAGAGAGCAGTCTAAAATCAGAGGCAGAAGCAGAGACTGGAGAGGAGGAGGGACAACAGGCAGAGACCAGGCAGGCTGCTGAAGAAGTCTCCCACTCCTGCTGCGACCAGCTCCCCTCTTCCCGGTCTCCTAGAACACACAGAGCAGAGCAGAGCAGAGATTAATTGTGTGCAGGGCAGGCACAGTTTGTGGATGCTTGGGGGAGACCCTGGAGAGGAGGGGACAGGCAGACGTGGGAAGGCAGGGACCTTCAGTGCCTCATTCAGCTGCCTCATTGGGGCAAGACCTGCTGGGAAGAGTTGCTGGGATCACTAGGCCTGTGCTGTTTTGGTTTCTTTGAATAAAGAGTTAACTGACTCTGAGTGTTTTATTGCTACTTACGCCTGACTCCAGCTCCTGACAGATGTCTCTCGTTGGCTTCGTTCAGTTTGCCACCCTTCCAATCGAACACGTGCAAAATGTTCACTGCTTGTACTTTTTAAAATCTGTTCTCCTGAATCTCCTAGCGTTCAGCTTCATTGTATGTCCACGAGCCTTGTGCCAGCTGAGTTTGCTTGAGCAACAAGGGCTTCTTGAACTCTAGCGTACACCTGGTCTTCAACCCTGGCTTGTTCTCTGGTTCTGACCTAATTTCTGACCTTGCCTCCTGGTTTCTCCTGTTGGTTCCTGGTTGCTGGCTTACATTGTATTACACATTACAGCCTTGAAAAGCCCCTATTGGCCAGTGCCTGTGTCATCACTGGCTCTCGCATCACAACCACACTTATGTTCTGATAACATTTAAAAGCAGTCATAGGAGTGATCATGTAGCCTTTTAAAAAAAGGGTATGGGGAATCCACGCAAGGCTAAAACTTCCTTTACACCAGGGAAGGGAACCTGTGGTCTTTCAGAGGTTGTTATACTACAGCTACCATCAGCATGGTCATTGGTCTGGGATGATGGGCGTTATGATCCAGCAACATCTTGGTTCTCCACTCCTGGTCTACAGTAATCTCCTACCCATTTTATGCGCCACTTTTCTCTTTAGCTATAGAACAATGTGCTGCTGTTGTTTAACAATGGGAAGCGCATCTCCTCTGTTTAATTAAACAAAAGTAATGACCACATGATGCCCGTGGCACAGCTAACCCTCTTTTAATACACTGCTTACAGCGCCGTTCGAGTGTCCCAGGCATCTCACCTACCTGATCTTTGGTCTATTAGGTATATAGTTGCAGCAGAATGAGCTAGTAAAATGAACTGTACCACTAAAGACTGTGTGCGGTGTGTGTTGGTGCATGCTATTTTTGAATGCTCCATGTAAAAACTCCTCGCAAGTAGAAAACTAACGTGTCAGGAAGAGGGCTAGCTTAAAACCGAATGCATCAGAAAGAAAGGTTCTAATGTACCTCTTCCAGTGTTAGTTTTCTGCATACACAGAGTCTCTTTCTTTTTGTGTAGGGAAGCATTCAAAATTTTGATTCCTGCCACTTGCAGCCTGAAGTGGCATAGTCGACCCTTCTATTTCGTTCTGCCGTGCTTGTAGACGCAGTCTCTATAATCTTTGCAACAGCTCTGGAAATATGGGTGGTATGAGAAATTCACATTAAGACACCGATGAAGTTTAATGAAAAGTTAAAAATACAGTGGTACCTCGGTTTTCGAACGTCTCTATTGACAAACATTTCGGTTTTTGAACACTGTAAACCCAGAAGTAAATGCTTCGGTTTTCGAACATGCTTCGGAAGTCGAACACGTCACATGACTTCTGCATTGAGTTTTCCGTACTGTATTGAGGTTTCTGTATTGAGGCTTCCGTATTGTGTTTTCGGTTTTCGAATATTTCAGAACTCGAACGGTCTTCTGGAACAGATTATGTTCAAAAACCGAGATACCACTGTAATAATTGCAAGTTGCTGCTGAAATGTGGAGACCTGAGTTTAAGCTTAGAAAAATGAGAAACTGAGAGAGACCCAAACTGACCAATTGGCCCATCCATAGGGGCTACTTCCAAGTACCCTGGAATCCCACTACCTTATGTTTTAGCGATTTATAAATGGGAGGGGAAACAGGCAAACATTGCCTCCTGCTTCACATGAGAGATTGCCATTTCGGGAGGCTAAAGGCAGCTCTCTAGCTGCCCTGATTGAAGCACTTTTTGAAGGAGCCCGGGAATTCTGCCTCCAGCGCCAGCCCACCTGCCGTCCATCCAACTTGCTTCAGTTCGCCCACAGCATGTGGGAGAGACCGCAGCCAATCCATGGGCTGGGCCAGAGCAGCTGAAGAATCCCAAACTTTGCAGCCTGTAAATAGCACTGGGAGGTTGGGACGTGGGCCAGCGAGCCCTGGCTCTACCTCATCCTAAGCAGCGAGGGAAGCCAAGGCTCGGGTCTTTCTGAAAGCATCCCATTGAGAAAGGAGCCAGCCCTGGGCCAGCTCCAGGGAGCTTGTCTCTTCTGACTCGGCTCGGGGATGACCAGAGGCAATAAAGCAGGGATGGGCAGACTGACTCCCGGTCCTGCATGACCCGCTTTAGTTTTAAATAGAATTCCACCACTCAGCCCACTAATGTATTTTGCATTGACAAAAGAAGGATGTGCACTCGGGAACCACTCTCTGTTAAGTGATCTTGAGCACTTTGGCTTAGGAACATAGGAAATGCCTTGCCAGATCAGAGGAAGAGGAAGAGCCACCTAGACTGACATTCTTTGCAGCAGGGGTAGCCAAAGTAGTGCCCTTCTGATGTTGTGGGACTACAACTCCCATCATCCCTGACCAATGCCCATGCTGCCTGGGGCTGATGGGACTTGGAGTCCAATAACATCTGGAGGGCACCACCTTGGGCTTTCCCTACTTACAATAACCCCAGCAACAAGGAAGTGCTACAGCTTGTCTACTGGAATTTGGCCGTACAGTAGTCTGTGGTATACATTTAGTCCAGAGGGCAGGTCTCCTAGATCTTCTGGCAGGTCTTCTGGCAGATTTGAAGAAGATCAACAAAAGGGGGCTTGACTCTGATTTGTTTCACAGGATGTTATGTACTGAGTTGAATAGGATCCAAAAGGCAGCAGTCTGATTCGTCCTAGAACAATAGGATTCAGAATGCAGCAGTCTGATTGGTCCACAGGAGCCACCCAATCCAGCTTCAGGTGGAAGTGAACCTGCAACCTGATTGGCCTACAGGTGAATCCCGGAATTAGCCAATCACGTGGGGTCCATTGTGTAAATAATGTATATAAAGCAGACATTCTGGGGGAACTTCCATTCCTCCTCACCACTATGAGCTGAATAAAGAGCATGAAATCCACTCTTGACTCCGAGTATATTTCACAGGAGCAACAACTAAATGACTTCCCCCACCTACATCAGGATGCTGAAAAGAAAGCAGTTAAGCAGGTGCGACTGGCACGCTGGGGCCGTGCCCTAGAGCTGTCTTCCAGACCCCAGCATTGCTGCCACACACCGGGATGGTTCAGGGGTGAAGCAGGGCACCAGCAAGTTCAGGGCTGCATGAGTATAGTGCCAGCCCAGTACTCGTGCCAGTACAGTGCCCCCCACCTTGCCACTGCCCCACCCTGGTAAGGATCCGCCAAGCTAGCGTTAGGAGAAGGTTGGCTCTGTGGCACTGACCTACAATGCCAGCTGCTTCTGCCGCTAATCTGGAGTGGATTTGGTGTTAAGGGACTTTGAGCCCAGGTCAAGTCTGGGACTGGAAACAAATTCCTAAGCACAGAATGTGCTCAGAGGCAGACCTGTTATTTAATTCTTACTGTTTTCTTTGCACTTGATTATAACACTGGTAGATCTTGGGGTTGTAGTAAAAAGTGAAGTAGAGATGACAAGCCATAGCTGTCAACTTTCAGATTTGAAAATAAGGGATCAGCAGCCTCACCTGTCCCGGGGACAGTCTACAGGATATCTAACAATCCGGGGTAGCAGCGGGAAGTAGCAGGAAATGGCGCTGGAATAAGGGAATTTCGTGCAAAAAAAGGGAAGGTTGACAGCTATGCTGAGGTCTGATTACTCCCGTCCTGGGGTACCTTTATGAGTTGCGTAGAACAGAAAAGTGCTGGGATTTAGCAGCTTTTCATATCACACTGCCTCACAGGTGAGAATTTTTTACTTCCTGAAATTCCCTCTTGTTCTGGGTTGCTATTAAAAGCACAGAAACATCTTTTGCAGCAGCATGTTGTACATCAGACACAAAACATTGTTCCCACTGCTGACAGTGGTAGCCAATTCAGATTTAAAACTTATCAGTCCCTGCAGGTCCTAAACAAGCATAGCTATTGATTGGGAGCAGAGTTTTGACCAAAGTGGGGCTGGCAAGAGGGAGAGATAGTAAATTCCCAATAGAGGGTGGCTCTGGAAGCAGAAGCAGCTATAGCATGCCTTCAGACTTGTCACTATTTTGCAAGAGGCACATAAGCACATAGCAGAACTATAGGTTTGCTCAGTTAAAAATGCATTAATGAGCTCTGTCACCCTACTGTAACAAATCCACTATATATATAGAGAGAGAGAGAGAGACTTTTTGCAGTTTGGAAAAGGTAAAGGTAAAGGGACCCCTGACCATTAGGTCCAGTCGTGGCTGACTCTGGGGTTGCGGCGCTCATCTCGCTTTATTGGTCGAGGGAGCTGGCATACAGCTTCCAGGTCATGTGGCCAGCATGACTAAGCTGCTTCTGGCGAACCAGAGCAGCGCATGGAAACGCCGTTTACTGTCCCGCCAGAGCGGAACCTATTTATCTACTTGCACTTTGACGTGCTTTCGAACTGCTAGGTTGGCAGGAGGAGGGACTGAGCAACGGGAGCTTACCCCGTCGCAGGGATTCGAACCGCCGACCTTCTGATCAGCAAGTCCTAGGCTCTGCGGTTTAACCCACAGTGCCGTTTGGAAAGTGATGGCTAAATGCACCAAAAAGAACGGGATGGATGAATGATTAATAGGAATGCTTATAAACACCCCACAAGCATATCCAGATGAATGCCGGATAATTTCTCATTGTCATATCACTGTGTCATAAACAAATCGGAACAAATGCTCAACAAAGACTGGATATAATCTAACTACCTCCTAAGATTTGTTCCAGCAAATGAGGATAGTTGCTGAATAAACAAGATGTCTGAAGGGGCCTATGGCTCCCCAGTATCCCACAATATGCACTTCAAGGCATTTCCAGTGTCCCACCAGGAGAGTTAGGCAGTCTCTTGGCAACGCTGCCAAGTTTTTATGTGCAGGGGCAATGGAATCTTCTCTTCTCTGGCTCTTCTCTTCTCTTTCCACTGGCTCCCACTCCTGGTGAGGACATAATCCTCTGCCAGTGACATCATAACCTGGCTGCCGTGATGCGTCTGCCTGCAATGTCATTGGGATCGAAGATGACGAGTCAATGTAGGGCAGTAAACAAAAGAGCTGCTTTGACTGCAGGTTCCCAGGAGGAAGATTAGCTAGGGCTGAGAGAGGCTGGGAATGTGTCCGGCATCCACAAGGGAAGCTAAATATAGATAGCTTAGCGAGGGAGGTATTCTCAGCTCTTTAATGAGGGAGTTGGAGCTGCAACCTGGAACTTGGCCTGGACACATGCACCTGGAACATGTAAATCATGTTTATACCCCAGCTGAAGTCTGCCCCCCGCCCCGGCACTTCCTGCCCCAATAAAAGTGGACTCTGCAATGTGACGAGCATTTTTCACCCCTGCCTGGTGCGTGCAGTTTGATGGATTCTCCCTTGTTAAGGGGCCTGTCACAATGGCTTTGGGCGCTGAGCAGGCTTCCCGTTCCAGCGCTCAGAAATCTTTGCAGTAAAAATAGGTGCCTCTTGCTTTTACTTGTTTGTTTGATTGAAAAGCTTTTTGATTCTGCCTTTTCCACTGCAAATACCCCGAAGACGCCTTGTGCGTTCAATTGAAAAAGCCTTAAAATAATATGCCAATCACGAATAGCGTGAGAGCAGGTGAAGTAACCAGGCTAAACGAGTGTTTAAAAATCAGATCCATTTTAATTTGCCGCAGTCTTGCAGTGCTAACAGCATGGGCGTAGGTGTAGGTATTGGGGGTAATCGTTCAAACCCCTTTAAGCACAGGTTTCACTGACGATTACTCAGAATTAACAAAAAACAGGTTTGTTTATTTGGGGAACAATGAAAACAAATTCACAGTAAACTGAAGTTTGGTATGATTCTAATACCAATCTCCCAAACCAGGAGTGAGGACCCTCCAGGACATGGGACAGATTCTGCCAATGGTGCCTCCCCTCACCACTTTCTGCTCACGGCACTTTTTGGGTGTGTTTTAAAAAAGTTTTCATTGGCATCATGGGAAATTTGTTTAGGAAGTCTAAAATCTATCTTTGCCATCTAGAAGTAGTAATCATGGCACGAGGGGAAGATACCTAGGGTAAGGATGACAAAACAAATTTTCAGGGTTTGTTTTTTTTAAAGAAGTTTATTATTCTAGCCAAAGGCCATGACAAACTTGTAGCAATGATATTAATTGTTAAGTTGTGGGTGAACATATCAGACGACACAGTGATTCTTCAAACAGCTCTTGTTTATTCACAGCCCGGAACAGAACTGAACTGAAGCGTTCAGTCAGCTTATACAGAGCTCCACTACAACGCAACTTTCTATAACTATCCAATCACTGAACGTCACTTTCAATTCCTTATTTGCATATGTGGACCTGAGTGAAAACTATCGACAGTATCCCCCTGCTGGCCCAGGGTGAGAACTTCAGTACATAACATTAATAATACAGAATATATATCCATAATGTGTGTGTAAGAGAGGAGAGAGACGAACAAGCTTAAAACTAGCTTGATTTTGGATTAAACCTCTGAATCACCACAACAATTTATAGCGATTTCATCTAACCCAAGGTTTCCCAAACTTGGCCCTCCAGCTTTTTGGACTGCAACTCCCATCATCCCTAGCTAGCAGGACCAGTGGTCAGGGATGATGGGAACTGTAGTCCAAGAACAGCTGGAGACCCAAGTTTGGGAAACACTGATCTAACTCCTTTTTCCTGATTTCATTATATTTTTTTGCAGCCAGTGCATAGAGGGCCAATCTGTGAATTTTGAAGCTATTGTTACTCAAAAGAAACTGAACCATTCCTGATGGGGTGTACCTGTTTGCTTATGTGCACAAAGGTTTCAGAAACCCATCTCTTGGGTTTCTATATAAAGGGCAGGCTAACAGATAATGAGTTATGTCTTCCACCTGAGGTTGACCACAATATACATTGTCCACATAAGGGACCTTGTTGTACTGGCCATCCAAGACTGCAGTGGGCATAACTTGGAAACACAGCTCAATAAAGGCATTTCTTATGGAAACTGGTGAGAGTTTGGTCAGATTAGCTCTATAAACTATAGGGACACAGATTCCCCATCCCTGAGCTAGATGGATCCATGGTCCTCATCAATAGGAGGCAGCTTTTTAAATATCCTTAAACAGAATAATTCTGGTATGGCATGATGGCTAGACTGAGGTATCTCTTCAAGCTGCATGCAGAAGTCCTGCCGTGTAATCCTGTAATTGTACATGTGGGCTGTGATCCCTTTGTGGTGAGGGAAATTAACTTTCCACGTCCTCAGAAGAAATCTCTTCACTGTTGTTCCTGGGACTAGATGATGCAATTCAGGAGTGATTTTTGTGCTCTCAACCCTGGCTTTCTAGTGTCATGCATCCTCAGAAAAGCAGACCCTCCTAAGTATCCCTATTTTCCACGGACAGTCCCGGATTTACAGAAGCTGTCCTGGTTTCTGAGTTGATCCCAGAATGTCCTGCCTTTTCCTTAGGACGTCCCTATTTTCATCAGAGAAAAGTTGGAGGGTATGGAGTTATACGAGCCAAGGAGATCAGTAACAACTTTTAGAAAACATCTGAAGGTAGCCCTTTATAGGGAAAGTTTTTTTAATGTTCAATGTTTTATTAAAACATGTTTTCATATATGTTGGAAGCTGCCCAGAGTGGCAGGGGCAAGCCAGTCAGATGGGTGGGGTATAAGTAATAAAATCATGAGAGAAATGTTGGAGGATATGGGAAAGATCACCTGCCTTTCCACCTTGTCCCCTGAGTATATATACAGTCGTACCTTGGATCTCAAATGCCTTGGCTCCTGAACAAATCGGCTCCCGAATGATTGAAACCCGGAAGTGAGTGTTTCGGTTTCCGAACAATTTTTGGAAGCCAAATGTCCAGCATGGCTTCCGATTGGCTGCAGGAGCTACTGTCTGTGTCTGTGTATGGAAAGCTGATGTTGCTAAGTATGAACACACCCTCCACCTCCACCAAACTTCAGGCATACCTTCCCTCTGTCATTTATTTCAGTTTGGAGCAGAGAAAGGAGGTTTGCAGGAGAGTCAGGGAGAAACCAGCTTTCCATTTCCGGACACTAGAGGGCACTACAACTTTTGCAAGAACCTTACTAACATAGGACTGAGACAAACAGGGCGACCTTCTGCTGTACCATCCGATGATGCAGCCGAGGAAAAGAAGGAATCATAGAATTGCAGAGTTGGAAGGGACCCTGAGGACCATCTAGTCCAACCCCCTATAATGCAGGAATATTCAGCTGTCCCATACAAGGTTCAAACCTTCAACCTTGGTGTTAACAGGGTTTGACATCACACACGGGAAATACTTGAGCTGCAATGGTGTCTAGTGCAGGCACCCCCAACCTGCCGCCCTCCAGATGTTTTGGCCTACAACTCCCATGATCCCTAGCTAACAGGACCAGTGGTCAGGGATGATGGGAATTGTAGTCCAAAACGTCTGGAGGGCCGAAGGTTGGGGGTGCCTGTTCTAGTGGCTTATGGGGACCCCAGGAGCTCCAGTGCCTCCAGTGTCTTTAGCAATCTACTCCAATGTAATTTTAGGCCGGGGGGGGGACTTGTAGCCCTCCAGATGTTGTTGGACTCCAAATCCCATCAGCTCCAGCCAGCATGGTCAATGGTTGAGAAGAATGGGGCTTGTAGTCTAGCAACATCCAGAGCACCATATGTTTTAGATATTCTTAGAGCAATACGCCCCTTGCATAGGCAACCGTATGGGTGGGATCTCAGTTCTTTCTAATGATGGCATCCATCTTGCTCAGTAATACACAGCTCATTGAGCATGTCTGCTGAACAGAAAAGCCTGCGGGTGCGCAGTTAATGCTAAAGTGCAGCTTTTTGTCGCATGGGTCCAAACTGTAGGAACAATCTACAGAGGAAAGGGCAGACTTTGGTAATATGGTGTCCTGAGCGAGGATGAAATTATCTTCTTATTTTCACAATAATTCTTTCTTTCTTTCTTTCTTTCTTTCTTTCTTTCTTTCTTTCTTTCTTTCTTATTATTTTGTGTCCCCTTGGCGCAGCGCCCTGTGCGGGGGAACCACCTGCACCACCCTATATCCAGAGCTGCCAGAGGGCTAACAGTGTTACTCTATTGCAGGCCCAAACGGGAGGATGTGCCAGAGCCCATGTCTGTCCTTTGTGATGCTGGGTGGTATGTACCACCAAGGATTTTTGGAGATACGTCTTGCTCCATGGTGCCTGGCCTTCATAGCAAGACGGGCAATTTTTTGCAAGCAATTACACACTGCTCCAGTTCCATGGTTAAACTATGGTATTCACTCACACAAGAAGTGGCGGTGACCACCAACACAGATAGCTTTAAAACAGGGGCAGAGAGCCTGTGGTTGAACTCCAGCATCCATCAGCCTGAGCCTGCTTGGGCAACGGTCTGGGATAACGGGAGTTGTAGTTCAGTGCCATGTGGAGACTATGGGTTCCCTGTCCCTGGTTTAAAAGAGGATTAGACAAATTCATGGAGGATCTCAGTGGCTTCTAACCATGATGACTATGGCTTGTGTTCACTGTTGGAGGCAGTATGTCTCGGAATTGCAGGTGGGTTTCTACTCTCAAGTTTCCTGTGGGAACCAAATGCTAGGTTAGATAGCTGGGTGCTTCTTATGATCATAAGCAATATAGATCAAATAGATGCCAGCTATAGGGGCACCCGAGGTATGTTTGTCATCGCAGCTCCAGGCAGCGGTTCTCAACCTGTGGGTCCCCAGATGTTGTTGGACTACAACTTCCATCATCCCTGACCACTGGTCATGCTGACTAGGAATGATGGGAATTGTAGTCAAACAACATCTGGGAACCCACAGGTTAAGAAACACTAGAATGGACTTTTTCCAAAAAGCTTCCATCTTCCCTGGAGCTTGTTCAGACCCTCCAGGTGTCCTTATTTCCCAGGGATCGTGCCAGATTTACAGAAGCTTAACTGGTTTCTGATTTGACCCTGGAATGTGCCGCTTTTTCTTAGGACACCCCTATCTTCATTGGAGAAATGTTGGAGGGTATAGGACAGGGGTAGGCAGCCTAAGGCCCGGAGGCCGGATGTGGCCCAATCGCCTTCTCAATCCGGCCCGCGGACGGTCCGGGAATCAGCATGTTTTTACATGAGTAGAATGTGTCCTTTTATTTAAAATGCATCTTTGGGTTATTTGTGGGTCCTACCTGGTGTTTTTACATGAGTAGAATGTGTGCTTTTATTTAAAATGCATCACTGGGTTATTTGTGGGGCATAGGAATTCGTTCATTTCCCCCCTCCCCCCAAATATAGTCTGGCCCACCACATGGTCTGAGCGACAGTGGACCGGCCCATGGCTGAAAAAGATTGCTGACCCCTGGTATAAAGGGTAAAGCGTAAAGGGACCCCTGACCATTAGGTCCAGTCATGACTGACTCTGGGGTTGTGGCGCTCATCTCGCTTTATTGGCCGAGGGAGCTGGCGTACAGCTTCCGGGTCAAGTGGCCAGCATGACTAAGCCGCTTCTGGCGAACCAGGGCAGCACATGGAAACGCTGCTTACCTTCCCACCGGAGTGGTACCTATTTATCTACTTGCACTCTGCTAAGTTGGCAGGAGCAGGGACCGAGCAACGGGAGCTCATGCCATCACGGGGATTCGAACCGTTGACCTTCTGATCGACAAGTCCTAGGCTCTGTGGTTTAACCCACAGCACCACCCGTGTCCCGACCCCTGGTATAGGATGTCCCTATTTTCAATGGAGAAATGTTGGAGGGTATGGTAGGACATCCCTAGCTCTAGGAGGAGGGGTGTGATTCATCAGCTGGAATAGGCTTGGAACAGGTGAGGGTCACCTGTCACATGAAGCCCAGGGGCTGCAATCAGCGGGCAAAGTATAAAAGGGAAGCAGAGTTGAGGTGCTGTGTCTGCTCAGCTGCCCATGTTAATAGACCTCAGCTTGGATGCTCCAAGATGTCTGCAGGACTGTGCTTCAGGCTGGACTTTATCAAGTCCCCCTAGCCTGGGAGACTTGACATACGGGCTTGCTGCCAGGTAGGCCAGGGGTTCAGGACAATCTATGTGGGTAACGGGGTGTCCTCTCAGCACCGTTACAGTTCCCATGATTCTTGCTGGGGAGACACAACTGTTTATAATACGGCTTTAAATGTACAGTGCAGATCTAGATCTATATTTGTAAAGACGGTTCCTTTTATTGATAGTTCTGTACTGCTTTTAATGGTTTCTATGTTGTTATATTGCTAGATATTGCCTTGACAGTTTACAAGAGGGTAGTATATAAATAAAAATATCTATATAGATATAGATGCTGGAGTCAGACAGGAATAACTTCTGCTTGCTTTCCAGAATGGTAGCTGTGTTGGTCTGTGTTACTAAATAAACAAGCAAATATATTCCATATACTTATTTGAGAGTAAACCCCGTGAAGCTTACTTCTGCATAGATCTACCCAGGATTGGGCATTTTGATCTGAAGTAGCCATGTTGAAAATTGAAGCAGAACAGTCTTTTTTCTGGATTAGTTAATCCAGAACACTTTTTCCTCTGGCTCTGCCAACATCCATTCTATCAGATGCATGAAGTACTGTGCTGAGATACAGGCAGAGTTAGAAAATGAGATATGAAAGTTAGGAGCTACATGGCACCTTAAACCTAGGTTATGGGCGCAACAACGGAATGTCTAGGCGCGCTTTTTTATAACAAGAATACAAAATTGAAAATGAATGAACTGCAACTAAAATATTCATTTTTCACGTTGTCTAGTCCTTCCCCTGCCCAACTCCCTAATATTCTTAAGAGGGTCTCTTCTCCAGTCTTGAGAGAGTAGCTGGAAGTGAGGAGGCAGAAAAAAGTCCTCCCTTCCTTCCACGCTGCAGTTTTAATTTGAAATCTTAGGCGCAGTACTGTGCTCAGAGCTTGGGAACTGCTTGCACTAATGAAATCCCCTGTCACAAAATGTGCCTAGAACAATGGGAGTTTTGAACACTGGTTACAGGTATATATGCACATGGATGGCCAGGTAACTAGTCCAGGATCAGAAATATAAACATGGTTGTCTTAGCATTGTTGAGTAAATTAAGACCTATAGACATTGAGGAAATTGTTTGTTGCTATTCAGACCGAAATGAACTTTTGGAACTTTTGGGTAAGTTGTAATTCAGTTTCACACTGGAGTTTCCCTGTTACATTCCTTTGCTCAAGGATAGCCTCCATAAAGACCAATAGCAGAGTGTCCGGCTAGGCTAAAATGTTCCTGTACTGGTTTTTGATGGTTGCCATTTCTGATTTCAGCTCTGTGCCCACTTATTCTTCTGCTTGGAGACCGATGGAACTTAATATCCAAACAGAGATCTAGGTTTCCTGTGTCCCAAACAAACATGCTAGCCGTTGTGCTACAATTGCCTCTTAAAGAGAGGCGCTGTGTGGGACTAATTCTGCATGGAAGCTACAGCCTCTGGCTCTGAGGCCCAGGTGCTAGGAGAGAATGTGTTGTGGTTAGTGACTTGCAAGGGAAATCACACTGTATGTTTTCAATCTCGTGATTATCAATACTGAGCATTTGTGTTTTAAAAAAACACCTCAGTACTCCTCACAACAATCCCATAAGCAGAGACCTACCTAGGGTCCCTTGTACCCCCCTCCAAAAAATCACTTTATCACAATAGCCACATTAGAAATGACTACATTTTATAGGACCCAAGTACTCAAAGCGTCTGTAGTGAGAGTGAGGCAGGGAGGAAGGGCTAAAGATTTGCATGTTGTTGTTTTTTTTAAATGATATTTATTAAAGTTTCAAAGAAAAAATTACATATATAAAAAAAAGAAAAAGAAAAAGAAATAAAAAAGAAAAAAATATAAAATACAAAATACAGAAAAAAGATAGAAAGCACTTAAAAAAAAACAAAAAGACATCTATCATTCCATAACTTACATTTCATTTCCTTACTTCCCTGACTTCCTCACACCTCCCTTTTTTGTATTCCAGTTCTATTAGTTAATTCAGCAATTCCTTTCCCTCTTTGTTTTTATCTTAATCCTTTAACTTAACATATTATATCTTTAAATTCTCATCTGTTAACAATCCATTTGTACATACACCTTTATAGCATTGCTGCTAAGACCACTTAATTTCATTCTGACATCATTCTAACATTCATTAATTTTGCAATGTTTCTGTAAATAGTCTTTAAATGTCTTCCAATCTTCTTCCACCGACTCTTCTCCCTGGTCTCGGATTCTGCCAGTCATTTCCGCCAGTTCCATATAGTCCATCACCTTCATCTGCCATTCTTCCAGAGTGGGTAAATCTTGTGTCTTCCAATGCTTTGCAATAAGTATTCTTGCTGCTGTTGTGGCATACATAAAGAAAGTTCTGTCCTTCTTTGGTACCAATTGGCCAACTATGCCCAGGAGAAAGGCCTCTGGTTTCTTCAGGAAGGTATATTTAAATACCTTTTTCATTTCATTATAGATCATCTCCCAGAAAGCCTTAATCCTTGGGCATGTCCACCAAAGGTGAAAGAATGTACCTTCAGTCTCTTTACATTTCCAACATTTATTATCGGGCAAGTGATAGATTTTTGCAAGCTTGACTGGGGTCATGTACCACCTGTATATCATTTTCATAATATTCTCTCTTAAGGCATTACATGCCGTAAACTTCATACCTGTGGTCCATAACTGTTCCCAGTCAGCCATCATTATGTTATGTCCAACATCTTGTGCCCACTTAATCATAGCAGATTTGATCGTTTCATCCTGAGTATTCCATTTCAACAGCAAGTTATACATCTTTGACAGAATCTTAGTTTTGGGTTCTAACAGTTCTGTTTCTAATTTTGATTTTTCCACCTGGAAGCCTATTTTCTTATCCAAATTGTATGCCTCCATTATCTGATAATAATGAAGCCAATCTCGCACTTTGTTTTTTAGTTTCTCAAAGCTCTGCAATTTCAGTCTATCTCCCTCTTGTTCCAAAATTTCCCAATATTTTGGCCATTTGGCCTCCATATTGAGCTTTTTCAGAGCTTTCGCTTCCATCGGTGACAGCCACCTTGGGGTTTTATTTTCCAGTAGGCCTTTATATCTTATCCAGACATTAAACAATGCTTTCCTGACAATATGATTTTTAAATGCTTTATGTGCTTTGACCTTATCTTACCACAAATATGCATGCCATCCAAATACATTATTAAAACCTTCTAAGTCCAAAATGTCTGTGTTTTCAAGAAGCAGCCATTCTTTCAGCCAGCAAAAAGCTGCTGATTCATAATAAAGTTTAAGGTCTGGCAGGGCAAATCCACCTCTTTCCTTTGCATCCATTAGTATTTTAAATTTTATTCTAGGCTTCTTGCCCTGCCAGATAAATCTAGAAATATCTCTCTGCCACCTCTTGAAGCAATCCATTTTGTCCAAAATTTGCAATGTTTGAAAGAGAAATAACATTCTAGGCAGTACATTCATTTTTATCGCAGCAATACGGCCTAGCAGTGAAAGCTTCAAATTTGACCAAATTTCTAAGTCTTTTTTCACTTCAGCCCAGCATTTTTCATAATTGTCTTTAAATAGATTCACATTTTTTGCTGTCATGTTAATCCCCAGGTATTTCACTTTCTTAACCACTGTTAAACCTGTCTCATTCTGAAACCTCTCTTTCTCAATCACAGTTAAGTTTTTCTCTAAGACCTTTGTTTTTAACTTATTCAATTTAAATCCTGCAACCTGACCAAATTCTTGAATCAGTTCCAAAACCCTTTTAGTACTAGATTCTGGCTCCTGCAATGTCAATACTAAGTCATCTGCAAATGCTCTCAATTTGTACTGTTTAGCTCCGACTTGTATACCTTTAACCAATTGGTCCCTTCTAATCATGTTCAGCAGGACCTCCAGGACCGATATAAATAGCAATGGGGAGATTGGGCAACCTTGTCGTGTCCCTTTTTCTATCTTAAATTCCTCCGTCACCACGTTATTTACAATTAATTTAGCCTTTTGTTCTGAATAAATTGCACTTATACCGTTTTCAAAGCCTTGGCCTACCCCCATACCCTGTAGGTTCTTCTTCATGAAACTCCAAGAAATATTGTCAAAGGCAAGATTTGCATGTTTTTGTGTCGTGCGTTGCATCACCCCACAAATATGTCTGGGGTTTTTTTTGTAATCATTTTAAATTGAATTTTCAAAAGTTTGACATACATATTTCAATACATAATAAATTTATCTTTTCTCGACTTCCTGCCCCATTTCCCATGGTGGTTTAATTCTCCCCCCCTCTCTACTACACAATCCCTTTTATTTATTATACCAACACATCGATACTGTGTTCTCTAATTCCTTCTGTTGCTCATATTTCAAATCTGCCTCATGAGTACATCAAACTATGATATTAGATGGTCTGAAAAGGGCTTCCATTCTTCCACAAAGCAATCATCATTAGATTCTCTTATTTTGGCTGTTAACTTTCCCATTTCTGCATAGTCCACCACCATACTTACACATTCTTCTTTGGTGGGAACTTCTTCTTTCATTTTTGTGCATAGAGAATTCTGGCTGCTGTTGTCTGGTTTTTGTGTTATAAGCAAATCCCCATCTCTCAGCCTCTTCTTCCCCGTTGCTCAGATGACAGGGAGGCTGGAAGTGGTTTGGTCCCTTTAGGCTACAGGTGGCGGGGACCGGTTTCACCAACCCCTAGGTATGGCTGTGCCTTAATGAAATCCTAAAGCCCCACTGGCCCCCACAAATTTAATCAAATCATGGTTCTTACCTGTACCCTAAAGGGACCAAGGCTGAGAGATGGGGATTTGCTTATAACAGGGGTGGGAGTCCTGTGGATCTCCAGTTTTTGCTGAACTATAACTCCCGTCATTAGTTGCTGATTCATTTTGGGGCCCAATTCAAGGTGCGCACATTAAAGCCCTAAACAACTTAGGCCGCCAAATACCTGTGAAGATTGGCAGAGGTTGTTCCACTGCCCTCAGAAATTCAGGTTGGGAGTAGGAGCCTTGTTGAAAGGCCTGCCCACAGTGGCACATTTTGCACATTCGCTATGTAGTTTCTGTAATATACTAAAGATCCACCTCCCCTTCTCCTCCGTCTTTGACACTTGTGATATAATATTTCCGGACTCGCCCTATTCTCTTGACTAGGATTTGTCCTAACTCTTTCTAATATTGCAATTGCTGTAAACCATCTTGGGACCTCGTGGTGAAGGGTAGGCAAGAAATCTAATAAAGCGTTGTCATCCCGGGACATTGGCCATGCCAGCTGGGGCTGATGGGAGTTGTAGTCCATTAACCCCTGGAGGACCACACAGCAAGGGAAGGGTGGGGAACCTTTGGCCTTCCAGGTACCACTGGGCCTTCCAGCTGACGACACCTCCATCCAGCATGGCCAATGGTTTGGGAGGATGAGAACTGTGGTCCAGCAGCATCTTGAGTGCCCCCCAGGATAGCCCTCCCTGCCTTACATGTTTAACCATTCGCTTCCCTTGCCCAGAGGGCCTGCGACATATGCCTGGAGCAGGAACCCTGTGGGATGCGGATGCAAGCTTCCCACCTGGTCCCCTTTTGCTGTTGAAAAGAAAGGCCACATGGGTGGAGCAGAAGGCGCCCTTGGGACAAGCAACACCAGAAGGTGCGAGGGGGGTGGAAGGGAGGGTCGGCCAGGAGGTGAAGCCTCGTCAAATTTCCCTGATCCCGTGGAAACCTAAGGCTCGCCCTACTGGCAATGTGGAGGGGGGTGGCGTGCCCTGCTCCTGAGCCACGCAGCTGGCGGCATGGCTGGTTTGGGATCCGGCTCTCAGGTTTCCGCCTCTCATCATTACATCCATTAAAGTTCCGTTCGGCCGGTGCACAAAAGGATAGAACAGCAAATTAGCAGCAAGCTATTGAGCACGACACGGCCCGGCCTGCATTATTAATGTCACGGGAGAATGGGAAACGTGAGCCTCCCCGCAAGGTCGGCAGCGGAGCCTGCTTGGGGGTGGTCGGGTGGGTGACTCCCCCCGCTACCGGCCCCTCAGGGCAAGTTGGTGGAAAGGTACCCTGCAAAAGGAGTTGACTCTTGGGTGCCTCTGAGTAACCCCATGTGCACTGCGACAGGCAGAGGGGTCAGGGCAAGATGCAGTGACACCCTTGGGAGGAATAGGGGCCAGTCTTGGATTTCCCTGTTTTAGGAGAGATCCCTTTTTTAAAGGTAAAGGGACCCCTGACCATTAGGTCCAGTCGTGACCGACTCTGGGGTTGCGGCGCTCATCTCGCTTTATTGACCAAGGGAGCCGGCGTACAGCTTCCGGGTCATGTGGCCAGCATGACTAAGCTGCTTCTGGCAAACCAGAGCAGCGCACGGAAACGCCGTTTACCTTCCCGCCGGAGAGGTACCTATTTATCTACTTGCACTTTGATGTGCTTTTGAACTGCTAGGTTGGCAGGAGCAGGGACTGAGCAACGGGAGCTCACCCCGTCGCGGGAATTCGAACCGTTGACCTTCTGATCGGCAAGTCCTAGGCTCTGTGGTTTAACCCACAGCGCCACCCGCGTCCCTGATCCCTTTTTTACCCAGTCATTATTTCATTTAAGCCCTGTTCTTCATGTCAGCTTTCAGCCTGTCTCATGGGAACGAGAGAGTGTTTCTGAGTATGTGCAGAAGGCATGCCTTCTAAGCTGATATGAGCCCTTGCACCCGTTCTTTAAAAGATGACTGCTGGGATGGCTCAGTCAGTAGAGCATGAAACTCTTAATATCAGGTTCATGGGTTCAAGACTCAAATTGGGCGAAAAGATTCCTGCATTGCAGGGGGTTGGAATAGGTGACCTTTGTGGTTCCTTCCAATTCTACAATTCTGTGAGCCACAGGACCCATCAACACGTGTCCAGGGATATTTGCTGCATCCTTTGACAGAATCTTCCCTACTTCTAAAGCTTCTGTTTCTTTCTGGGAATAGGATGAGGAAAGGGCTCTTGCTTATCTCTTCCCTTCCACATGTCTCCAACAATGAACAAACACATGCACAGCTGCAGGTGCCAGTTTTTACTACAGACTTGCACTGATGGGAGGATGGAAGCAACATCCCAGAGCTCTGGTAACAGTTCACTCAGTGAGCCAGATTCTGGGGGAGAAGTGGTCCCTAATAATGAAGGCAGCAAACCGCTTAGCAAATCGGGAAAGGGGGACGATGCAACGCCCAATCGCGATGACAACACTATACAAGATGGGCAAACCTTTACTCAGGCAAGATGTTGGAACCTGATTTTAAATCCCCAAAAATTGGTATTTACAAACTTCCCAAAATCAAAGGGCTTCCTTACAGGGAAAGATCGAAGAATGAGCTCTTTGAACATTCTGAATGATATATTGCCAGGAGCAGTAAAGCCATATGACATTATTTCTGTAGATTATTTGCATCATGATGGTTGTTCAGTGAGAGCAATGATCACATTTAGAGACCAGAACCTGGCCAAGTTTATCTACAGATCAAGATATATATTCCTAAAGGCCCAGATAAAAATTCTCAGATTTTTTGAAAACAAGGCACCACTGAATCCCCTTCTGGAAGCTAAGCACGCAAACCCTAGTAAGGAGAAACAACCTCCCAAAACCCGACCTGGTCTCCAGAAACAAGAGCTTCAAAAACTAAAAAGGAAAGATGCCCACCTGCAAGACCTGCAACTTCAAGAGAATGAAGATGAGGATCTTTTCTCCGTGGAGGAAAATACCTTAATTAGGCAATTTTGCCATTTTCCATCCCCAATACGGACTGAAATATTAGAAAGATTGGATATGCTAAGAGTTAAGCTGGCTGGGAGAGATATAAATGGGGAGATCAATGTGGATGCCCATAAAAAGGACCAGACTTCCTTTAATTTGAACCCTATACAAGAACAAAACCCAGCGGCCTGTCGGCCATGTTACCTTCAGACAATGGCTGAGATTAACCTACCCCCAATTAAGGAAGCCCAGCACACTGAAGAGAACACTACACCACCTCCAATAAGGAGAACCATCCCTAAGGTGAACTCACCAGGCTCTTGGGACAAGCTGAGGTACCTGGATGAGGCAGAGTTAGGCCACAATCAGGTACCGGAAAAATACCTACGGAAAGAGATAACACACTTCAAAGGCCCGGTGACCACTAATGTCAGTATTAAACAGTTAACAGCCGAAACTATAGAACACTTGGCTAGTCTGCCATGTATGGAGAGCAATGGGCCGGCTCATAAAAGAGTAATCCCTAAAAGCACCTTGGGAAATAATTGACAAAGATTAGACCAGAGACAAACACCAGCCGGCTCCCTATCTCCGCGGAAATCTGACATCATTAGATATGAACAGACTCAACCCTCACTCACAAATCAAGCAAAAGCAGTTCTTTCCTTGAAAGATGCACCCAACCCATCCCAGAGCCTTAAAATTGTCTCCTGGAATGTTAACGGCTGGGCGACAAAGCAAATGGATCCTGAAGCAATGAATTTCATCTCTTCTTTCGACATTGTGTGCCTCCAAGAGACCTGGTCCCAACAAAGTATCGCTCTCCCAAACTATTGCTCCTTTAGCTCCTGTGCTCGTAAACTAACCAACAGGGGTCGCCCCCAAGTTGGCCTCGCCTGTCTTATTTCAACCAGCTTATCCCTCACTGTTTGCGAGGAAATTAAATCTTCCCCTTACTTTCTCACTATAAAGATCCATCTCCCAAAGACCAAAAGCCCATGGTTGATAACTACAGTATATCTGCCCCCAGCAATTAATGATTTCGACCGCAATGAAAGGTGGTCTGAACTTTCGTCTTGGCTTCATGATCTTCAAACAACTAACCCAGGACTTCCTCAAATCCTCTTAGGCGACTTTAATGCAAGAATAGGTCCCAACGACGATGATATAGTATCTCCCGCAGCACTCCTGGACAATCCCCTGCAGCCCCCCTGGGGAAACAGATGCTCTCTTGATCCTATAACAAATGCGTCGGGGAGGCTGATGGCCCAATTGGCCATGGAAAACGATCTCTGCATCGCGAATGGTAACATTACTCCCTTGTCCTCGCAGCAATTAACGTGCATCACTTCCCGGGGAACCAGTGTTGTCGACTACATTTTACTGACGCCGGAGCTATTCTCAATTTCTACAAAAATGGAAGTGGCTGAATATTTTGGTGGTGACCACCTTCCACTGACTCTATTGTTAAACCTAATAGAGCCAATTTCAGTCCCCTCAAACTATAGAACCACGGTACAAAGCCACCCTGTATACAAAACAAAGAAATGGACAAGCCTCAGCTCCTCTCTTGCCCTGGACATACAAAAATCATTTGATATGTCTGCAGTTCCCTCTGACCCAATCCTGCCCGCTGATCAATACCGGAAACTACTTGATGCTTTCTCAACAACTTACATAACCACCGCCTCGCCTACTCACCAACGCCTCTTCTCTGAATCGCCTTGGTTTGACAAGGAATGTAAAGCCCTAAGAAGGCGAATTAGGAAAATGGTCAGAATCATCAAATTTTCCAACGACCCCCAAACCCGTGCAAAGCTCATAGATATTAAAAGGACATACAGAAACATGATTCATTGCAAGAAACAGCAGCACATCCTTGAGGCTTGGTCCACTCTTCGTTCGGCTGTAGAGAGGCATGACTCCCGCTCCTTCTGGCGCTTAGTTAGACCTTCGGCACCATTCAATCCAGCTACCCAGATTTCCGCTGATGAATGGATTGCCTACTATTCAACCAGCTTCGCTTCTCCAAATCATCTTACAGATCTCCTTCAACCCCCGTCGGACCTCTGTTCCTGCTCTCTTAGTCCCACTTCATCAATAAACTTTACTTCAACTCGCATTTTCAACATCATAATGTCAATGCGAAGGAATAAGGCCCCCGGCCCAGACATGGTCCCGTTGGACCTTTTCCTGTCTGATCCTCTTTGGTGGAGCGAACACCTGACTCCTGTATTCACCGCCATCTCCTCCGCCCTAGACATCCCCGACTCCTGGAGAGAAGCTATAATAGTTCCGATCTTCAAAGGCGGCCAGCCAAACATCCCTAGGAACTATCGCCCCATCAGTTTATTATCCATCCCGGGGAAAATATTTGCCGCTGTTTTACTGGAGGAACTTCTCTCATGGGTCCAGGAGAGGAACATTCTACCGCTAGAACAGATTGGTTTCCGAAAGTCAGCATCAACCATGGACCACTGTCTAACTCTCTATCACCTGGCCAGTAAATACACTGCACCAAGGCAAGGCCACCTATTTGCCGCTTTCATGGACCTGGAGGCCGCCTTTGATTCCATTCCTAGGCAGAGATTATGGTCCAAACTTGCCCATCTGGGAATTGATCCGCACCTCCTCTCCCTAATTATTTCCCTTTATTCAAACACCACAGCTCGCGTCCGAAGTGGTCCCAACGGCTCCCTCACTACTCCATTTCCAACGGCCAAGGGTGTCCGACAAGGTTGTCTCTTGGCCCCTCTACTGTTTAATCTCTATCTTCATGATGCAATTTCCACTTTGAAGCTAGCATCTAAGTATCCTCCTCACTTAGCAGGCCACCCCGTTGCTTCCCTTTTCTATGCTGATGATGCCGTCATCTTATCCAGAACAGCTGCGGACCTAGCAAATGCAGTTAATGCATTTATCGCCTATTGTAAGGCGGAAGCTCTTAATATTAATTATAAAAAATCGAAAGTCCTCCACTTCACTCGTTCCCGCAAACTCAAGTTGGAGCCGCTTAAGATCACAGATGGCTACTTAGAAAAGGTAAAAGCCTTTAAATATCTAGGCTTAATTTTCACTTATAATCTCTCCTGGACCACCCATCTACAATCTGCCTTTCTCGCTGCAACCACGACCTCTAACGCCATTGTCCGATTTTACCACCAGAAGGGCGGCAAACACCTTCCAGCAGCAATTCAAATATTTAATGCCAAAGTTGTCCCTAAATTATTATATGGATGCGAAGTATGGACTACAGCAATATCAGGTAACTTGGACCGCCCACTTCATATGTTTCTGAGATCTCTTTCCGGTGTCCCGAGATGTGTCTCAGGTGCAGCCCTACGACTCGAGTTCGCCCAGCCCTCAATTGTTAAACGAGCATGGAGTCGAGCCATTTCCTACAGCTTCCACCTATTAGCATCGGATGCTCGAATTAGAGGTGGTTTTTCCAATCTGATCCTAAGAGATATTCATAATTCCCCTTGGAAAACTACAATTAACCTCAAATTCCGCTCTCTTCTCAATTTGAATTGTAAAACTGTTCTTAACTTAGAGTGTATCAGCCCGGTGGCCCTACCTCCAATTAAAAAGAAACTACAGCAACTTGACTTCTCTAACACAGCTTCTTGTGCAAGAGGACCGTGTTCAGGCCTAGCCCTAGCTATTCCACCCCCTGAAGGGATTCCTCTATACTGCTTCACAATTTCTTCGGAGGCTAAGCGAAGGGCCTTTACCTGTGCCCGTCTCAACTGTTTTCCTACAGCAGTTCTGTCGGGTCGTTATTCCAGAGTTCCCATCGCAAATAGAACATGCACCTGTAACGACACGGCCCTGGAGACTATGGAACATGTAATGCTCTTCTGTCCTAACTGGACAGATGAAAGATCTCGGTTTTTAACTCCCCTCGTGAATAAGCTTCATCTCCCAATCCAGCCTTGGATAGTGTCCCTCCTTTTGCAGGATTCTGATTGTTGGATTACCGAGATGACAGCTAACTTCCTGCTTAGTGTGATGAAGAGAAAAGCGGCACTAACTTCTTCCTTAACACCACAGCTGCAGTCGATACGCCGCACAATCGAACGAAGTTCCAAGTAGTCTTATTGTACAAGGACAATGGAGTTAGGATAAATCTGAGGAGCTGAAGGACCCTTTAACGGTCCTCCTCCAGCTTCAGCAGTTTTTTTTTTTTTGTTTTTTTTTTTGTTTCTGTACTATCTGTCGCTCAATGTTTTAAATCCCCTGTCGCTTTAGTAACCCCCCCTTTCCCCCCCTCTTTCTTTAAGTATTCGCCCAGGAAGATATCTACCTTTACCTCCCCACCCCCATTTCATGTTGTTATTTCAATGTATATCATGCTATGGCCACACGGCTAATGCAATAAAATCTATTGATTGATGTGTTACCAGCAATCTTATACAGTGGTACCTCGGGTTACATACGCTTCAGGTTACATACGCTTCAGGACAGACTCTGCTAACCCAGAAATAGTGCTTCTGGTTAAGAACTTTGCTTCAGGATGAGAACAGAAATCGCGCAGCGGCAGCGTGGCAGCAGTGGGAGGCCCCATTAGCTAAAGTGGTGCTTCAGGTTAAGAACAGTTTCAGGTTAAGAACAGACCTCCGGAATAAATTAAGATTGTAACCTGAGGTACCACTGTACTCTCATTTTGACTCAAGAATATTACCATTTTATAGTTCAAATCCAGGAAAATAGAGACAGTAAATGGACAAAAGTACAAAGATTCACAAAATGTTTAGGGGTATGTGTACCCCCAGAAAAAAAGCACTGACTGTGGCTAAGAGGCAACCTAGCTGTATGACCTGTAGCACAGGCCAGTTAGTGGCGTGCCATTGGCATCTGCTTGGCATAAGCTGTACCCTCAGCTCCACATCAGATTGCCCTGCCTGCCAAGTGGAGCCATTTTCATCAGTATAAAACCTGATGAAACCTTTCTTTCTTTATGCATCACACAGAACATATTGGAGCTGGTAAGGTTATTGCAGATGACCTAGTCCAGTCCCCCCAGTGTTGCTGGAAATCTTCTGCTACAGCATCCCTGCTAGACAGCTGTCCTGCTTCTGCTGAAAACATGCAGCAAAGGAGAGCCTGCAACTTTCTGATACCGAACTGCTCATAGCTTCAGGAAGTTTTTCCTAATCTTTTGTCAAAATCCCCTTTCTTGTAATTCAAACCCATTGAACCCACTGAAGCAACAGAAAACAAATTTGCCCCATTTGCTATGTGACAGTCCTTCAGATATCTGAGCGGGGCTAATCTCTCTTCCCCCAGGCAAAACATACCCACACTTTCTGCAGCAGAGCAAATCAGAAACCAAATCTTTCCTGGCTTGGGGACTATATATCATCCAGACATAGCAAAGCACTGGACTCCTCGCTTCTTTTCTTTTCTTTTTTGTGCCTGTTCCAACCATTTTGCTCAGCAGTTACTATGATTTTTTATTTTTTTTTAAAGGATTTTGTTTTAGGGAGTGTGTTTGCGTTTATCATCTCCTTATATCGCCCAAGGCGATGCGTGCTAAAATACATAAGCCAATACAATAAAATAACACATTAAACCAAACGAAAACCTTTTTCAGAGGAGAGAGCTTAGATGCAAGCCGGCTCACAGCCCAAAAGCTTGCTCCGAGAGGAAGTTCCCGCTACCCCCACCTGCCTTCTGAAGTTGCAGGAAGAACAGGCTGAGGCAGGCCCTGCTGAAAGAGAATTCCAGAGGGCAGGGAAGCAAATCCCCCTTGATCTAAGATCCAGAGAGGATGGGGCGGAAGGCTTAGCCCCTTCCTACCCCCCTAAGGAAACTGGAAGGGTGTGTGTGAGAGTGTTCGTATAGGTGGAGCTGTCCATCCGCAAAGATCACAGGCTGCGCTATAGGTAAAGGGACCCCTGACCATTAGGTCCAGTCGTGGCCGACTCTGGGGTTGCGGCGCTCATCTCGCTTTACTGGCCAAGGGAGCCGGCGTACAGCTTCCGGGTCATGTGGCCAGCATGACTAAGCCGCTTCTGGCGAACCAGAGCAGCGCACGGGAATGCCGTTTACCTTCCCGCCAGAGCGGTACCTATTTATCTACTTGCACTTTGAGGTGCTTTCGAACTGCTAGGTTGGCAGGAGCAGGGACCGAGCAACGGGAGCTCACCCCGTTGCGGGGATTCGAACCGCTGACCTTCTGATCGGCAAGTCCTAGGCTCTGTGGTTTAACCCACAGCGCCATATAAGTAACACTAGCCAAAAACCTTGAATTGTGTCTGGAAGAAGCTGGTGCAAATGCAGGAGAATTGCTGTTGCATGTTCCCCCTTGTCTTCTCTCATCAGGAGATAGGGTGATGCTTTTTGCATTAGGCGGAAGTTCTAGATAGTTTTCAAGGGCAGTCCCATGCCTCCGAATTTCCTATGTCATCAAGGCTATGCTTCTCAGTGAACTTTATTGCCTATGTTTTGACCATTGCTTTCTTTCTGGGACAGCTGGTGACTTAGTGTGTTGTGGGGAGGGGGGCGTCCTTCCTTCGATTAGGACTAATTTGGCATATGGCATCCCATAAAGGACTGTCACACCAGCCAGATAATTGTTTGGTCCAAAGGCAGCCTGGCCCTGAGTGGACCCCAATGTTCTCTTTCCTGTTGCATGGTGCTAACCTTGTTGTTGTTGTTTAGTCGTGTCTGACTCTTCGTGACCCCATGGACCAGAGCACGCCAGGCACTCCTGTCTTCCACTGCCTCCCGCAGTTTGGTCAAACTCATGCTGGTAGCTTCGAGAACACTATCCAACCATCTCGTCCTCTGTCGTCCCCTTCTCCTTGTGCCCTCAATCTTTCCCAACATCAGGGTCTTTTCCAAGGAGTCTTCTCTTCTCATAAGGTGGCCAAAGTATTGGAGCCTCAGCTTTACGATCTGTCCTTCCAGTGAGCACTCAGGGCTGATTTCCTTCAGAATGGATCGGTTTGATCTTCTTGCAGTCCATGGGACTCTCAAGAGTCTCCTCCAGCACCATAATTCAAAAGCATCAATTCTTTGGCAACCAGCCTTCTTTATGGTCCAGCTTTCACTTCCAAACATCACTACTGGGAAAACCATAGGTTTTACTATACGGACCTTGGTGCTAACCTAGGGATGGGCAAATCTGTCAAGTTTTAGATTCTCTGTTTCATCATCAGCTCATTATTTCTTTCTTTCTTTTTTTTAAAAAAAGCTCTCGTGAAAATTCATCAGCATTTTAGTGCAAACGTATCCTATTATACATATTTTTGTATGCAATTTCCCCTGATGTAATGCATTTTCCTATGCTAATTTCACTAATGCGTCCATGCACACTTTCCCCAAATACACTCCTGGTATGCCCCACGGAGGACCTTAAGGCCCATAAATAGCAACACCCTAGTGGTCCCAGGCCCTAAGGAAGTTAGATTAGCCTCAACCAGAGCCAGGGCCTTCTCAACACTGGCTCCGGCCTGGTGGAACGCTCTGTCTCATGAGACCAGGGCCCTGCAGGATCTGATTTATTTCCGCAGGGCCTGTAAGACAGAGTTGTTCTGCCTTGCTTTGGCTTACAATCAGTTTGATTCCCTCCCCGCTTTCTTTTTCCTTTCTCCTCCTGTGAAGAGGCCCCATCCTAATGTTTCAATGTTGTATTTTAATCTTGTTTTTTAAATTGTATTTTAATCAACTTGTTTTTATTATTGGTTGTTAGCCGCCCTAAGCCCGGTCTTGGCTGGGGAGGGCGGGGTATAAATATAAATAAATACATAAAAATATGAAGCATTTTCATAAACCTTACTTGGCTGGAGAACCACATTGCAAAATTCAGAAAAGTGCAACTTTTGAAATCTGGGTTTTAGTTTGCGTATTGTTTTGGGATGTTTGGTTTGTTTAAATGTGAACTGAATTTCTGTGCCATCCCTACTGATAAGAGCAAATTAGTGAACAGCCCCAAAATACCCAAGACGGAGTGATACCTCTTCCCTTCTATGCAATCTCAGCATCCAGACTGAGGGGTCTGCTCAGATGGGAGACACATAGAGATCAACCCCAGAAGAGAGATGGCAGAAACCATGCCAAGGCTTTTGCAGGGGGGGGGGGCAGTTGGTGCCTTTCATCTTGGGAAGCGTTTCCCTTCTCAGGCCTAGGAGTCAGAAACTGAATCCCCACCCGGGCGACTGTAACCCAACCTCCTGCTGCCAATGGGACGTGAGGCTCGGAGGACGCCTCAAAGTCACAAGCTACATCGGGAACAGGGAAAATAGAGAAGCATCTTGGTGTAAGATATTTAAAAGTCAAGGGCTTGAGCAGAAATAGAGGTGGAGGCTAAGGAGCATCCAACATCACCTTCATGAGTCCTGCAACCTGTGGGCCCCAGTTATGAGAAAGAGCACTGGATTATTATTTTTTATAGGGGTCCATTGAAGCAGGGGTTCATGGGACGCGGGTGGCGCTGTGGGTTAAACCGCAGAGCCTAGAACTTGCCGATCAGAAGGTCGGCGGTTCGAATCCCCGCGACGGAGTGAGCTCCCGTTGCTCGGTCCCTGCTCCTGCCAACCTAGCAGTTCGAAAGCACATCAAAGTGCAAGTAGATAAATAGGTACCACTCCGGCGGGAAGGTAAACGGCGTTTCCGTGCGCTGCTCTGGTTTGCCAGAAGTGGCTTAGTCATGCTGGCCACATGACCCAGAAGCTATACGCAGGATCCCTCGGCCAATAAAGCGAGATGAGCGCCGCAACCCCAGAGTCGGCCACGACTGGACCTAATGGTCAGGGGTCCCTTTACCTTTTATGGAAGCAGCAAGCTGTGTTTATATTGAGCCAAGACAATGTAAGAATTCTGCACCCAGCCACACCTAAAACCTGAACTTTAAGCTAACTTCAGGATGTTACACACATTGAATATTTTAGACATAAAATATACCCCAAAAGGCAATGTATGTAATGAGTAATTCTTCTGTTAGCCATGGGCAAAATGCTATGCGGAAAACGATCAGCTGTTCTTCCCATTTCTCCCTCTGGTTTCTGAGAATCCACAAGATGACACCTACTCACCCGTGTTTTCAAATTGCTGTCTGCAAACTTGTGGACTAGAAACTTAAAATCAAACAGTTGGGGAGCTCAGTTTATGTATTTTGATGTCTGAAACTAAATTTGTATGTAGGGTGCAATAGTGGGTCACAGCAGGGTGGGAAATGTACATATTGGGTGGTATTCAGTTAAGTTTTATTCTTGGTATGTATTTTGAAATCCATGGAGCTAACTTTGTTGTGTTAATTCATCTGAATGAGTCTACTCTGTGCAAAACTTGGCTGAATATTACCCATACTGTCCACATGGTAGGAGCCCTAAGCAGTGCATCCATTGTGTTGGAGAGGAGTACATTGGGCATGCAAACTGGTTATCCCACACCTTTTCCATGCCAACTCAGGAATGCAGAAAGAGTGATCATGTGGATGAAATAATAAAAGGAATGACCTTTCCCAGGGATGCCCGAAGAGCCAGCCAATAGAGGCACAAGCACTAACCATGTCCCTTAGGATCTATGCCAGACTGCTTGAGAGTCCATCTCATCCTCTCTCTCCTGCACAATGATGCCTGATTGTCCACTCAGTGCTTCCATGATGTTGTTTATAATAAACCATGCTATGCTGAGGTCAGAGACGCGGGTGACGCTGTGGGTTAAACCACAGAGCCTAGGACTTGCCAATCAGAAGGTTGGCGGTTCGAATCCCCATGACGGGGTGAGCTCCCATTTCTCGGTCGCTGCTCCTGCCAACCTAGCAGTTTGAAAGCATGTCAAAGTGCAAGTAGATAAATAGGTACCGCTCCGGCGGGAAGGTAAACGGCGTTTCCGTGCGCTGCTCTGGTTCGCCAGAAGCGGCATAGTCATGCTGGCCACATGACCCGGAAGCTGTGCGCTGGCTCCCTCGGCCAATAAAGTGAGATGAGCGCCGCAACCCCAGAGTCGGTCACGACTGGACCTAATGGTCAGGGGTCCCTTTACCTTTACCTATGCTGAGGTCAGTTTACCTTCAGTGGCAAACCTCTGTCCTGCCGTCTTCCATTCAATGCACCCCCCCCTTTTAACTTTTTCATTGGAAAACGTTCTCATTAAAAAATGAAAGAGGTAAACAAACCATATTGGAAAACTTCAAAAGCTATACATTAGACGAAATGATCCCTGCCTCATTCTTCTCCTCCTCCAGGCATTCCTGGCTTGAATCAATCCAGCCAGTGGGTTACCAGGATTGTGTGTTTGTGTGTGTATTTGGTTGCTCCCCAGTGGATTGGGAGCACCACACCCGCATTCCCTGAGCTTTTCACTTCCTTAGAATGTCTTACCAGACGCCTCCGACCCATGTGGGCTGGCTCCTTCCTTTTCCCTTTGATCTGCCTGCCTTTTTTGGACCCGTGACAAAAGTGAGCAACGTTGCATGCCTTTGTTTTGCCTTTGTCATGCTTGAAGAAACGACTCCGCCCCAGCAGAGAGCACCTTGCTGTGGCAAAGTATGGGAACCAACTTGTCCAAGGGCTATTCCTCATGTGTGTAGATAAATTCAGGGCTTTTTTTTCAGCCGGAAATCAGTTCTGGCACCTCTCAGGTGGGCGCCATACCTGAAGGAGCATCTCCACCGCCTTCGTTCAGCCCGGACACTGAGGTCCAGCTCTGAGGGCTTTCTGGCGGTTCCCTCATTGCGAGAAGTGAGGTTACAGGGAACCAGACAGAGGGCCTTCTTGGTAGTGGCGCCCACCCTGTGGAACAGCCTCCCTTCAGATGTGAAGGAAATAAGTAGCTATCCTATCTTTAAAAGACATCTGAAGGCAGCCCTGTTCAGGGAAGTTTTTAATATTTAATGATGTATTGTTTTTAATACTTGATTGGAAGCCACCCAGAGTGGCTGGGGAAACTCAGCCAGATGGGCGGGGTATAAATAATAAATTATTATTATTATTATTATTATTATTATTATTATTATTGAACGAAGGAGGTGCTCATGATGAGTTACAGCAACTCTTTTACTAGAAAAACAGCACTGGCTAGATTAGAATATATGGATGGAGGGACAGACAGACGGATGGATGGATGGATCAATCAATCAATCAATCAATCCAACTTGCTTCAGGAGTCTTCCTACTCAAGGCACCAATCTGTTCCACACTTGCTTAGCTTCAGCAGTTCTTCACCATCAAATGTTCCCAAATTACTCACAAGGTTGAACTGGTTTGCAGTTGTCACTCAGTTGTTGTTAAGGGAGGGGACAGGAGGACCCAAGAGAGCTCTTCTGCATGGTAGTCTGTTGCTGGAAAAATGTGATCCTCACTTCTCCAGTCACTTGAGCCTCATTCCACAATGGAGTTTAGTGTGGATTTAAAGTTGCTCATGGCTCTCTTTTCGAGTGTGGTGTTCCCACCACAGCCCACACTTCCCTCCTGCTAAATTTGGATTTTCCTGATCCATTGGATAATTTGATAAGGCAGGCGTGGGGAGCCTTTGGCACTTCAGATGTTGTGGAACCTCAACTCTCTTCAAACATCAGCAAGGTGGCCAAGGAATGATAGGAGCTGCAAAACCACCAGACTTTTTGCAGTAAGGGAAGTGATGGGAAACTGTGGGATAACAGTTGCCTGAGGTGGCATTGTATAACTTCCCCGCAAGCAAATCAGAATGAATGCTAAATAAACAGCTGGCTCCATATAACTTTCCTGCAAACAAATCAGAATGAATGCTAAATGGGTAGTTTGACTGGGAGCAACTGCAATTGGATTATCACCCATTGTAATATTGTGTGTGATCTGGATGCACAAAGGTTGTGGGGATTAGAGGATTATGCTTGTTGTGATGCCACTCAGTGTGACAGGGTGGCGCCACACAATATGTTGTGGCAAACACACTTGTCATATTAGCTAGAAGCTAAAGTGGCTCCATGTGATCAGAGGCACCCTAGGCTGCCAGAGATTAAGGGGAGACATGATAGCTGCCTTCAAATATCTGAAAGGCTGTCATGCAGAAGATGGAGCAGGGCAAGATTAGAACCAGTGAAAAATCACAGGGGAACAGCTTTTAGTAAAACACAAGGAGACATTTCCCAGTGGGATGAGCTTTATCGACAACAGAGCAAATGGGCTCTTCTTCACTGGGGAGGCATTTGAGCATAGGCTGCATGCTCATCTCTTGGGGGCATTGTAGTTGCATGATTTCTGTATTGAGCTGGGGGTTGGACTGGATGATCTTTTAAGATCCTTTCCAACTCTAAAATTCTTTTACTCCTATGAGTATCAAGTGCTGAGGACAGACAAAAGGGAAGGTATGTTGCAGGGGTAGGCAACCTAAGGCCCGGGGCCCGGAAGCAGCCCAATTGCCTTCTCAATCTGGCCTGCAGACGTTCCAGGAATCAGCATGTTTTTACATGAGTAGAATGTGCCCTTTTATTTAAAATGCATCTCTGGGTTATTTGTGGGGCCTGCCTGGTGTTTTTACATGAGTAGAAAGTGTGCTTTTATTTAAAATGCATCTCTGGGTTATTTGTGGGGCATAGGAATTCGTTCATTCCCCCCCCCCCCAAAAAAAAATAGTCTGGCCCACCACATGGTCTGAGGGACGGTGGACTGGCCCACGGCTGGAAAATGTTGCTGACCCCTGGTCTGTTGCCTTCCTGCCTTGCATATCTTGAAGCATCTTGCCAGTTGCTATTGTGGGAAGAAAATGCCCAGTTAGGTGAATATTCACTTTGATCCAGCGTTGCAGTGTTACTGTTCATACAAACATGCGCGGGAGCATAGCTGTAGCCACTTCCACCTACCCGCATGACAAATATCTCGAGAAATGCACATTTGCTGCATCCTCACATTCAGACCTCAATGTGACAGGAGCATCTACAATGTTTTGCATGCATACCTGAATCAGATGTTTGGAGCGAGGGACTCGTCTGCCATTTACTTATAGGTATTTTGCTAGACAGCATCTTAAAAAGTAGAGACATCACCTTGCCAACAAAGGTCCGTATAGTAAAAGCTATGGTTTTCCCAGTAGTGATGTATGGAAGTGAGAGCTGGACCATAAAGAAGACTGATTGCCGAAGAATTGATGCTTTTGAATTATGGTGCTGGAGGAGACTCTTGAGAGTCCCATGGACTGCAAGAAGATCAAACCTATCCATTCTGAAGGAAATCAGCCCTGAGTGCTCACTGGAAGGACAGATCCTGAAGCTGAGGCTCCAGTACTTTGGCCACCTCATGAGAAGAGAAGACTCCCTGGAAAAGACCCTGATGTTGGGAAAGATGGAGGGCACAAGGAGAAGAGGACGACAGAGGACGTGATGGTTGGATAGTGTTCTTGAAGCTACTAGCATGAGTTTGACCAAACTGCGGGAGGCAGTGGAAGACAGGAGTGCCTGGCCTGCTCTGGTCCATGGGGTCACGAAGAGTCGGACACGACTAAACGACTAAACAACAATTTAGCTGTACTCAATGTGGCCCACAGCAGTCTGCCTAGCCAGACTCCACGGGACTACTGCACACCCCTTTCCCCTTCCATTTAAATGCCTCCTCCTGCACTGCAGCTCCAGGGTCATAGAATCATGGAATCGTAGAGTTGGAAAGGACCGTGGGAGTCTTCTGGTCCAACCCCCTGCAATGCAGGAATCTTTTGCCCAATGTGGGGCTGAAACCACATGACTCTGAGATTAAGAGGTTAGAGATCTCTATCAGCAGTTTGCAGCCACAGGAGGAAAGAAGGGTGTGAAATGCGGATGGCAACACTGGCTGACGGCACGTGGTCTGTAGGAAAAGGAGACTTGGGTAACAGGGCTGTTGGGTCTGGCTGGGTAGGAGAGCAGCTCTTCTGGCATGTCAGATCATTTCAGCACAGGGGAAGGAGGCTGCAGAAACTGTCAGCAGTTTCAGCGGGGAGGTGCAGGTAAATCTATTTTCCCAGAATAAGGCTCTCTAGACTGGACTGACTAGCTCAGTTGGTTAGAGCATGGTGCCAATAACACCAAGGTTGCAAGTTTGAGCCCTGTATGGGATCGCTGCATATTCCTGCATTGCAGGGAGTTGGAAGGATTCTACTGTACAGTGATACCTTGGGTTACAGACGTTTCAGGTTACAGACGCTTCAGGTTACAGACTCCGCTAACCCAGAAATAGTACCTTGGGTTCAGAACTTTGCTTCAGGATGAAAACAGAAATCACACGGCGGTGGCGCGGAGGCAGCGGGAGGCCTCATTAGCTAAAGTGGTGCTTCAGGTTAAGAACAGTTTCAGGTTAAGAACGGACCCCCAGAACGAATTAAGTTCTTAACCCAAGGTACCACTGTATGTTGTTTTGAGTACCTGACTGTTAGCCACCCTGACAGGGCACAATGGGAGCTGGAGCTGGAGTCTAATGACTTCTGTTTTTTTTTTTTTTTAAATGATATTTATTAAAATTTCAAAGAAAAGAAAGAAATTACATTAATAAGAAAATTAACAATAAAAAGGAAAAATACAAAATACAAAATACAAAAAAAGAAAAAACAGTTAAAAACAATTCCATCTTTTCATCACTTCTCTTACATTTACTTGTTTCCCGGACCTCCTCATACCACCCTCTTTTGTATTCCAATTCAGTTTGTTAGTCCAGCAATTCCTTTCCCTCCTTTTTAATCCTGATCTTTAATCTTGATATATTATAACATTAAATTTTTACGTATTAAAAACCAATTTTTCCATATTCTTCTATACCATTACAGCTAGAAACCACTTAACTTCAATCCGACATCATTCTAACATTCATTAATTTTACAATATTTCTGTAAGTAGTCTTTAAATTTCTTCCAATCTTCTTCCACCGACTCTTCTCCCTGGTCTCGGATTCTGCCAGTCATTTCCGAAAAAGCTCAATATGGAGGTCAAATGGCCGAAATAGTGGGAAATTTTGGAACAAGATGGAGATAGATTGAAACTGCAGAGTTTTGAAAAACTAAAAAACAAAGTGCGAGATTGGCTTCATTATTATCAGATAATGGAGGCATACAATTTGGACAAGAAAATCGGCTTCCAGGTGGAAAAATCAAAATTAGAAACAGAATTGTTAGAACCCAAAACTAAGATTTTGTCAAAGATGTATAACTTGCTGTTGAAATGGAATACTCAGGATGAAACGGTGAAATCTGCTATGATTAAATGGGCACAAGATGTTGGACATGACATAATGTTTGCTGACTGGGAACAGTTGTGGACCACAGGTATGAAATTCACGGCATGTAATGCCTTAAGAGAGAATATTATGAAAATGATATACAGGTGGTACATAACCCCAGTCAAGCTTGCAAAAATCTACCATTTGCCCGATAACAAATGTTGGAAATGTAAAGAAACTGAAGGTACATTCTTTCACCTTTGGTGGACGTGCCCAAGGATTAAGGTTTTCTGGGAGATGATTTACAATGAATTAAAAAAGGTATTTAAATATACCTTCTTGAAGAAACCAGAGGCCTTCCTCCTGGGCATAGTCGGCCAATCGGTGTTAAAGAAGGACAGAACTTTCTTTATGTATGCTATAACAGCAGCAAGAATACTTATTGCAAAGCATTGGAAGACACAAGATCTACCCACACTGGAGGAATGGCAGATGAAAATGATGGACTACATGGAATTGCCGGAGTCTAATGACTTCTGAAGGGCCACAAGTCCCCCTTCCCTGCCCTCAGGGAGGGAAATGAGCAGATTCCTGTACCTGATGCCTACTCAGATTCTAGCTGTCTCAGTGTACAGTGGGAGGGGACAAACAAAAAAACAGGAGCAGATCTAAAAATGCTTGGGTCAAGAGGTCAATGCTGTGGGAGAGAGCAAGAGCAAAACTGGGTTGAACAACGTTCAGATTTACTTGTGCGACAGGTGACATCCAACCCCTTTAAAACAGTTACGAAGTTTCCAGCTGCAGGGCGGCAGAATTTGCTGGTTTGGTCCTGTGGCCTTAGTTTGCATGAGAAATGAACATGTGAGTAGTGTGGTCAGTTTCAGTGGCTCAACGGCATCAAACTTGCTGGAATAAGCACAGTTCAGAGGTGAGTTTGCGGGGAGTTACCTGTAGAGGAAAAAGTGTAGCTTGTGGGACAAGAATATGCCCACCAACTAGGCTTTACTTATGGGGCTCTATTGTCCACGACTCTGACTTTAGAGGTTTTGAGCAGTGTATCCTAAGCATATCAGAGTGTTGGGACCTGGACCACATAGACCTAAATTCATGTCCTGCTCATCCATGAGGAGCGCAGGATGGCCTTGAGCAAGCAAGCCCCTCTCTGTTTAGCCATCCCACAGGGTTGTTCTGAGCATTGAAAAAATGGTTAACTGCATGTATGTTTCTGCTAATTCTTAACACCACTCCACCTCTGCTGGAATTGTGATAACTGCTTCTGTTACGTATTATTTGATTGTTTATCTGCCAGTTTTATTCTTGCTTTTACTCTGGTTCTGTAAGCTGGAAATGCTATTGCCCTGAAGGGCAGGGTGTGTGTGTGTGTGTGTGTGATTCTTTAGCTGAAATTCCTGCATTGCAAGGGGTTGGAGTAGATGACCCTTTGGGTCCCTTCCAATTCTACAATTCTATGGTTCTATGAACAGAGGGGGAAAGAGAGGTGGAATGAGGCATATTTGTGTGCATGGTTCTATGGGGATCATATGGAAGCCAAGACAGATGAGACAGCAGCTCCATCATTAGACAGAGGGACCCCTCCAGTTGCCCTGCTTGTTGCATGTACTGTACAACCTGATTTGCTTGCACAAAGCTTATGCAGAAGTTAGACTGCCTCTGGTTTTTATTCTGCATTTGTCCTGGTTTGTTTGCAGGGAGGAAATATGACAATGGACAGTCATCCCGATTTGCTTTCAGGGTGTTAGCACATCTTCCCGCTAACCATTTGTTCATTCCACACTTTTCAATGCATCTACCTGTCACTTTCCATACTGCAAAAAGCCTAGTACTGTATTTTTTTAAAAAAATAGATTTGTTGTTCTAGGGCCTCTGAGGACCTCAATGCACTTTAAAAGTGCAGACTTACAGTTCTGCTGTGTGATTGGATCACTTCCGAGCCCCACAAAAAAGTGGTATAGGGGAGCCTTGAGGTCCTTCAGTTTGCATCTTGACCAACAAGCTGGGGCTTGTTTTAGTCAGAGAACCAGAGATCCCCAAAGGCTTGATGAAGAAAAGCAAGGATTGCCACTTTCCCCCTATCTGCCCTGCTTCCATGCAGCTTTTACCAGATGTATTACATACAAAGAAATTAAGCAAGGGAAGCTTTTCATGGCATAGACACAAATTAAAGCCATGGTTATAAGGCCATGGCACCCATCTCCTAGTACAGTGGTACCTCGGGTTACATACACTTCAGGTTACAGACTCTGCTAACCCAGAAATAGTACCTTGGGTTAAGAACTTTGCTTCAGGATGAGAACAGAAATCGTGCTCCAGTGGTGCGGCAGCAGGAGGAGGCCCCATTAGCTAAAGTGGTGCTTCAGGTTAAGAACAGTTTCAGGTTAAGAACGGACCTCTGGAACGAATTAAGTACTTAACCTGAGGTACCACTGTAGATCTTTCTTGAACTGTATTTCTCAGAACTGATGATGGTGCTTTGGTGAGGTCTGCTCTTTCCCTTTCATTCATTGTATTACTTCTACAATGTCATAACACATGACACCTCTTAGAGTTTCATAGGCAGACTAGTCTCAGCTCCCAAGGAGCTTACAGTCTAAAGCAGATAAAAGGGAAAACAATGGAGTGGGAGACAAAGGCTGGAGTGGGATGAATGCACCTCTCTGCTTACTGTGCCTTACTCTCTCCTATGTGGAAATGTATGCAGCTCTCTGTCTCCGTTGAGCTACGGATCAGCTTTGCCCTGTAGCAAAGTTGTGTCTGCCTGCTTGCTTTGCCATGTGCCCTGCTTCCTATTCTGTGCACGATGCGCTGAGTAAACTTGCTCCCTCGGCTCATTGTGCGATTAGCCTTGCATTCATCATTTGCCGGAATCAGCAGAATCAGTCATGTTCATAGGCTGAATATGGAATGGGAAGTAGAGAGCAAAAACTTCTGATTTGAGGTTCCCACATATGATCTGATGGCAAGTCCTGATGCTATAGGTGACGCTTCCTTTCCTGCCTATTCCCCTTTCATATCTGGGCTGTCACTGCATTTTTGTTCAGAGGCCTCCATTTGTATTTTAATAATGCTGATGAAGCTAGTTTTGAAGCTGCACAGAATTCTTCCGTTGAAAAAAGAGTGCTGTGTAGCCTGAAAACTTGCCAACAAACCAGCAAAGGGTACGTTATCACCACCTGCCCCTTTTTGTCAAATTTCCTGGCTTTGCCAGGTGCCAATGTGGCCTGGCTGGATTCATAGGTGTTCAAAGTACCTTGAAACTGCTGCAAGCCTCGCCACTGGCTCATAGCACACACCTCCCTCTCTCCCCTGCACTGAGACCAATTTGTTTTTAAGTGTGGGTGTTCTAGAGAGGTGTGATGGATTCCTACACTCTCTTTTACCAGAGCAAGAGATCCAGTCATGCTGAGTCATGGTAGGTTTATTGACTCACTTATGCAGAGGCTGCTGCCTTGAAGCATCTGCTGACGGAGCCGTGAAGAGCTGATGGAAAGGGCCCTCATCTTGGTTAGCAAAAGGAGGCACTGACTGCTAGGACTCAGCGGGCCAGCAGGATGCAGTACTCATATTTACACTAGTGATGGAGGAGGAGATGCACCTACATGCCACTCTTGTTCTGGACTTCCAGACCCTCCAAGTGTCCCTGTTTTCTTTTTTCTTTTTAAATGATATTTATTGAGATTTCAAAAACAGAAAATTACATAAAAGACAATGAAAAATATAGAAAAAAAGAGAAAAAACATACAAAATGCAAAGTATAGAAAAAAATATCAATTGGTTAATTCAGCAATTCCTTTCCCTCTTTGTTTTTGTCTTAGTCCTTTAACTTAATATATTATAGCTTTAAATTCTCACCTATTAATTAATAGGCAAGTGTCCCTGTTTTCCAGGGACAGTCCTGGATTTACAGAGTTCACCCCAGTTTCTGATTTGATCCCGGAATGCCCCTCTTTTCCTTAAAGGAAAAGGTAAAGGTAAAGGGACCCCTGACCATTAGATCCAGTCGTGACCGACTCTGGGGTTGCGGCGCTCATCTCGTTTTATTGGCCAAGGGAGCCGGCATACAGCTTCCGGGTCATGTGGCCGGCATGACTAAGCCGCTTCTGCCGAACCAGAGCAGCGCACGGAAACTCCGTTTACCTTCCCGCTGGAGCGGTTCCTATTTATCTACTTGCACTTTGACGTGCTTTCATCCCTATTTTCATTGAAGAAATGTTGGAGGGCATGGACTTCTAATTTTGACCACTACTGAGTTTTCTCTGAGGACAAGGCTGCAGGGCACTTAGGGATGCTTGTCAGTTTCAGTTTCTCAATCCCTGTCCACAATCTTCTTGTATACAGTGTTGAATGCATGTTTTTTGCAAAGCAGTTCCCCCTGATATAATGCATGTTCGTATGGCATTTTCACTAATGCATACATTTATGAGTGCAATTTATACTAGCATATGTATGTTGGTACACCTGACTTGGCTGGAGGACCGCAGTGCAAAATTCAGACTGCAAATTTCAAAGGATAGCCACTTTTTGGTTCGTATCACAGCAGGGTCTCAATGCAGAATCTTAACACACGAGGCGGGATATATTTCTCAGTGTGGCTTACTGTCAAGTAAGCTTGCATGCAGTTTGACTGCATGGAGATGCAGGACTGTCTTTGCTGAAGAATTAGACCTTATGGAGAGTCTTAAAGGAGACAGTGGAGGCAGCCTGATGAGTCACAAAAGAGGAGATTCGGGCGTCCAGAACTGATTTTGACCCACGATTCCTGGGATAACTGAGAAGCACTTACAAACTAGCGTTACCTGAGCTCCTAGCTACATGCTATGCAGTTATTATTATTATTTATTAAATTTGTATACTGCTCTTCATCCCAAAATCACAGGGTGTTTCACAGCATAAAACTACAAAACGGGAACACAAAATACATAACAAAACAAAGGTAAACCTTTGTCCTCTCTCACAAACACATTTAAAAGGCCATAGAATGTTAATCAGCCAAAGGCCTGTTTATAGAGAAATGTTTTTGCCTGGTGCCTAAAGTTACCGTATTTTTTGCTCTATAAGACTCACTTTTTCCCTCCTAAAAAGTAAGGGGAAATGTGTGTGTGTGTCTTATGGAGCGAATGCAGGCTGCGCAGCTATCCCAGAAGCCAGAACAGCAAGAGGGATCGCTGCTTTTGCTGCGCAGAGATCCCTCTTGTTGTTCTGGCTTCTGAGATTCAGATTTATTTTTTTTCTTATTTCCCTCCTCCAAAAACTAGGTGCGTCTTATGGTCTGGTGCATCTTATAGAACGAAAAATACGGTATGTAATGAAGGTGCCAGGTGGGCTTCCTCGGGGAGAGCATTCCACAAACGGAGAGCCACCACAGAAAAGGGCTGTCCTTGTGTTGCCATGCTCTGGACCTCTTGTGGAGGAGGCACACAAAGTAGGGCCTCAGATCACAGGGTCCAGATTGGTTCATATGGGGAGAGGTGGTCCTTGAGGTATTGTGATCCTGAGCTGTTTAAAGCTTTATAGGTCAAATCCAGCAGTGTAGTTGGACCAGGATCGGTGTAACATGTTCAAACTGTCTTGCACTGGTGAGCAACCTGGCTACCGAACTCTGCACCAGGTGAAGTTTCCGAACCGTCTTCAGAGGCAGCCCTATGTACGTATATGTATGTGCCAGAAGGAATGTGTTTAGGGTATGCATTTGGAAGACCACTGGTCTGGGGTGTGGGGAGGCGGGGAGAATTTGGGATTGAGAAGGAGTGGACAGCATCTCCCTACACCACTTCCCATTTCCAATTCCCTTTTCTGAAGAAGCTGTTACCTTACCAGAAGAGCAAATATCTAGATTTTGTTGCATACGTACCTGGCTTCATGCATACCATACATTTAAAGCACATGGCTTCCCACAAGGAATTACGGGAATGGTTGTTTGTTAAGGGTGCTGGGAATTGTAGCGCTGTGAAGGGTAAGCTACAGTTCCCTGGATTCTTTGGGGGAAGTCACACACTTGTATACATTTTTATTGACTTTCTGCCCTGCCCTTCCTCCCAAAGGAACCCAAGGCACCAAACACATCCACAATTTTTTTTAAAAAAAATAAACCTAAAACATTCTAAAACAGTTAAGAACATCTATAAACAGTTTAAAACATTCCGAAAATAGTTAAGATTATTTCATGCCGTGATCTCAAGGTTGCCAGGATTGGAGTTCTTCAGCCACCAAACGCCTGAGTAAACAAAAATAGTTTCAGATTCCTCTGTAAAGTTAATAATGTTGAAGACAAAAACATACCATTAGGGAAGGAATTCCACAAGCACGGAGCTACCACCAAAAAGTCCCTGTCACGGGTCAACACCAGCTGGGCAGCACCACCAAAAAAGCTTCACTTGCCAAACTTACAGTCTGAGATGGTTGATAGTGGGGAAGGTGGACTTTTGGGTACTTGTGTCTCAAGCCAATTAGGGCTTTATATGCTACTACTAACATCTTTAATTGGGTCCAGTAGTTCACTGGCAACCTGTGACATATGATCTCATCAGGCTGCTCCACTTACCAACCTAGTACAGTCGTACCTTGGAAGTCAAACGGAATCTGATCGACTTCCAAAACATTCGGAAACCAAAGTACAGCTTCTGATTGGCTGCAGAAAGCTCCTGGAGCCAATCAGAAGCCCCGGAAGCCCCGTCAGATGTTTGGCTTCCAAAAGAGCATTAAAAAACCAGAACACTCACTTCTGGGTTTTGATCATTTGGGAGCTGATTTGTTTGGGAGTTTGAAATCCAAGTTACGACTGTAGTCTCATTCTGCACTGGCAGCAGCCTCTGGACTGTCTTCAAGGGCAGCCCCACATTACAGTAGCCCACACATTATGGTAGTCCAAGCAGGACTAGGGCATGGACAACTGAAGCCAGGCTATCCCATTCTAGGAGTATTTGTAGCTAGGGAAGAACTTAAGCAACCCAGTCAGATGGGCAGGATACAAATAATGTTGTTGTTGTTGATAATAGTAATAGTAATAATAATTTAATAACTTCTCGCCACAAAGCCACCTGAGACTCCAGTGACAAGTTGGAATACTCCCAGATTATGAACTTCTTGTTTCTGGAGGAGTGCAATCCCTTCCAGAGCAAGTCGTAGACCTAATTTCCACTCGTGGGAAACACCCTGTTTTAATGGCACCTATCCATCAATGTTTCTAGAACCTGTCAAACACCTTCATATCCTCTCCTGATTACAATGGAATGCTGAGATAGAGCTGTTGAAGATGGAGTTCTGCTGTTAGGCAGATTCAGCACAGGTTGGGCAAATTTATGGGGACTGTGAAAGCTGTGAGTAGCTAGGATTGGAACAGGAGCTTCAGAGTCCATGTACATTGCAGGGGATAAACACTCATCCTCGCCACGTGCTGCTTGCAAGTATCTAATGCAAGGATTCTTAGCTGAGGGTGCCTGGGACTGTTGGTAGACTGTAGTTTCAGCCAGGCTGGGCCTGTGGATAGGGAGCTGGGCTGGATGGAGCCATTGCGCTGAACTAGCAAAGCACTTCTCATGTTCTTAAGCGTGTGGCAATCACACCTCAGTCTGGACATGCTGTGATGTTCCTGATTATTCAGATCTTCCCCAGGTGCTATAACAGTGGATCTGTCATGTACCAAAGTGTAAACAGTGTCATTATGCAGTACATGGGCTAACTTTTGCTCCCTGGCTTTAAGAATTATTATGTATAGCTAGCTACATTTGCAGAAGGGGATGGGGGTGGGGAGAGATAACATGGGTATTAAATCTGTACTTATCTCAGGAGGCGGCTGTGAGTGTTGCAATTAAGTGTGGCTTTTGAAAGCATGTCTGCACCTGTCTTTGTGCACGAGTTGACATACAAGCTGGTAGTTTTGAATGGCACTCATCTTATTGAGATGACGGACGCGTTTGGCTGTTGATTTGAAAACAACAACAGCAAACCGAGAAATTGCCGAAAAGAAAATGCTTCAAATGATCAAAATCTTTGCTGGGACCCCACACTGAGCCGGCAAACTTCTTAGGCTGCGTTCTTCAAACAAGAGGTTATGCCACTCAAATGCACAATAAACCGTTTATACCTTTTCTTGTGTTCTTATTCTTCTGTTCTCATAGTGGGCTGATTCACGGGACCACATTGGAGGCAGATGAATAACCACATGGCAACTTTCTGCCTCGGTACTCACATGATAAAATGGGGCGGGCAGAGAATAGTCTCCCACATAGTAAAAGCACATGTTTTAGAGCACTTGTGAAATAAGTGTCTGTGCTCACAGGTGATCTCAGCTCCCCCTCCCCCTTCCACAAACTATTAGCCCAGAGGTGGGGTGGTGGAGCCTCCACTGATGTTAACAGATTTTTCTTCTTTTGAGGCCAAGAGAAATGCAGGGCTGACATTTGTCAGGGTCGTGACAGGGAAGAAATTGGTTAAATTTCCCCTCTGAACATACTGCTGTCTTAATGACAACCTGCCCCCCCCCCCCACATACAGGGTGTGCTGCTGTTAGTGATGTTTATTTATTTATTTATTTTTTAAAAAAACTGGTCTTAATGCACAGTTAGCACTCAGATTTCCAGCTTTATTTCCTGGGCAGAAATCAACAAATTAAATTTTTGTCTCATCACTGCATCATTGGCATGCTGTCAAATAGCTGTTAGTGGCACAATCTGGTGGGAATCCTACCTGACAGAAGTGAGCGCAGTAATAATAATAATAATAATAATAATAATAATAATAATAATTTATTATTTATACCCCACCTATCTGGCTGGGTTTCCTCAGCCACTCTGGGCGGCTTCCAACAGAACACTAAAATACAATAACCTATTAAACATTAAAAGCTTCCCTAAACTTTTAGATGTCTTCTAAAAGTTTGGTAGTTATTTTTCTCTTTGACATCTGGTGGGAGGGCGTTCCACAGGGTGGGTGCCACTACTGAGAAGGCCCTCTGTCTGGTTCCCTGTAACTTGGCTTCTTGTAGCGAGGAAACCACCAGAAGGCCCTCGGTGCGGGACCTCAGCGTCTGGGCAGAACGATGGAGGTGGAGACACTCCTTTATAATCCTTTATACCGGTAATAATCAAACGTTTTTTTTAATTTTTTTAAAATAATATTTATTGTAGTTTCACAAAGAAAGAATCACATTAATAAAAAAGAAAAATCTAAGAATAAAAAGAAAAATACACAATACAAAATACAAAAGAAAAAAAGAAAAAACAAAGTAAAAAGAAAAAAGTTAAAAAACCTCCGTCTTTTCATGACTTCTTTTACATTTACTTGTTTCCCGGACCTCCTCATACCTCCCTCTTTTGTATTCCAATTCAGTTTGTTAATCCAGCAATTTCTTTCCCTCTTTTTTAATCCCAATCCTTAATCTTAATATATTATAACATTAAATTTTAACCTATTAAAAACCAATTTTTCCATTCTTTTAACCTTTTTAATCCTAATCCTTAATCTTGATATATTTATTAACTTTAAAGCCTGTACAGCTAGAAGCCACTTAACTTCAATCCAACATCACTCTAACATTCATTAATTTTGCAACATTTTTGTAAATAATCTTAAAATTTCTTCCAATCTTCTTCCACCGACTCTTCTCCCTGGTCACGGATTCTGCCAGTCATTTCTGCCAATTCCATGTAGTCCATCATTTTCATCTGCCATTCCTCCAGTGTGGGTAGCTCTTGTGTCTTCCAATACTTTGCGATGAGTATTCTTGCTGCTGTAATAATCAAACATTTTTTGTGTGTATGTGAACCTTACAAGAGCAGGATAGTCTCCACCTCTTCCCATCAGGAAGGATTATTTTGACTCCATGGCTTTGCTGAGCATTCAGCTGCTGGGGGTGGGAGCTGAATACTTAATTTACAAGGAAAGTATGAGTAAGTGTTCCTAGGTCTAATTCTGAAGCACAAGTGAAAGTGGATGTGAAGAAAGCTTTTCTCAACTACATGGATACACCAACTGCACCCCTTCCTGGAGAACTAGGACCACGCTTTGGTAAAATAGGGGATTGACTACTGCAGTGCACTTTATGTGGGGCTGCCCTTGATGACTGTTAAGAAAGCAGAGCTAATGCAGAATGTTGTGGCCCTCCAGTTAACTTGTGTAAGTTGCTGAAAGCAGATAAGAATGGTGTTGCATTCGTTTCACTGGCTTTCTGTTTGCTTCTTCTCATGAGGCAAGGTGCTGCTTATTTGCTGTGAAAGTTTACACGAGCTGCATACCTAAGCAAGTGTCTTCTTCCATACGAACCCACATAAGCAAATAAAGATTTTCATGAAGGCCTTACTCAGAGTGCTTTCTGCCTGTGAAATGAAATCTATTATATCACATGGCCTTTTTTGCTGTGGCACCCCAGCTGTGGAATTCTCTTCCCAAGACGTCCTACCTGCAAGGGCTGGAAACCTTCCTGATGCTGCTGGACTCTAAACCATCCCTGCCCACTGGCTAAAGTGGCTGAGGCTGATGGGACTTGGAGTCCAACAACATCTGGAGGACCACAGGTTACCTCTCCATCCATGTATTTTTAATCTTTTGTTGGAAGCTGCCCAGCGTGGCTGGGGAAACCCAGCCAGATGGGCAGTGTATAAATAATAATAATTATTAATAATAATAATCCCTGCCGCATGTCATTTTAGAAGGATGGCGATTGCTCAATTGTTTCAGCAGGATTTCATCAGTCAATCAGAGTCAGTTACCAATGGTGTTTCATCGTGGTTTAGGCTGCTTTTTTTAAAAAAAATCATAGCCTATTTGTTTGCTACCTTGCACCTCCTTTTCTGGAGAGTAAAGATAGAAAACCATCACTGCGATGCATGCCCTGATACCCCTACACAGAGCCCTGTTTGTTTAGCCGCAGCCTCTGAGAGAGAGCTGCTCCACGCCCTGCCCCCACACCCCCGCCATATTCCTGCCCAAGCCTGCTGCTCCACGTCAGAGCGGTTTCCACACCTTTCCCCCGAGCCTGTCCCACGCTGGAGCCCTTTCCCACTTCTGCCCAAGCCCATCCCAAGCCAGCACCTTCTCACGAGACAGGGGAGAAGATGTGGAAGGAGCTAATACAGCTCTCCTACGACATAGGTGAGTTGAGATTTTCGTGTTAGATCCAACTCCTGTTCAGGAAAGTCGGAGGCGCTGAGCCAGTTGCTTCTAACCTCCCATCTGAAGTAGAGTTCTGTGTAAGCGAAAGGCTTCTCTCACCTTCCTTTGCTATAAAAAGCAAGCTTCATACTTGATTGGTGCTGTGTTACAGGACTTCAGCAGGCATAGGCAAGATAATTGTGGGGCTTTAAGGAGGTGGGTACTTTCTAATAACCAGCATGGAATGGGTGCTTGTCCACACGCCTCTTAAGGGCTGAACCACCCGTGTATGTGTGCCAGTGTTTCATCACTTTGTGTCCTTACATCTGAACTTGTGAATGCTCTCCCTTGGAAAGGGATTTGAGAACCCCGTGGGTCTTCTTTGAGTAGAACTAGGAGAACAACCCAATGTATGGAGTCCTTGGAAGAAAGGCAGAATCTGAGATGCTAATAGCAAGTTCATTCTCCAAGTGTGGCTCCTTCTGTAGTCTCCAAAGGCACCACCCACATCCCAGAGGGAGGTATCAGCAGTCTTGAGGAAATCCCAGGGTTTGCAGAAGTTCAAAAAATCTTTAGGGGAACAGAACTTCTAAGAGAGGGAAATAATAATAAAGAAAAGCCAGGCTGATGAGAATTGAGCACACTAAGTGAACATAGAAATGTAGATGGATTGTTAGAAAGAGGGAGGGGAACAGAGGCAGCAGGAATGGATTATCCTGAAAAGGGGCATGGCTGGCTGGCTCCACGCGGCAACGCTTTGCTACTAGCACCACTTGGAAAATTAAAAAAGAAAGGAAAACGAAAACCTCTTGTGGTTGATTATTCTGTAATGACTCTTCCGCACGTGCAGGATATCTCTGGATATTTCTGTATTCATCAAGTAGGGTGGTCAACTTTCTTTCCTGGCCTTCCTCCAATGCCTTTAACAACTCGATAGCAAAAGAGAAACTTAGCAGGGGAAGCTTTCTCCATCACCGCACCTGCACTCTGCTGAAAAGCTCCGGCTGCTGTATTTCTGCTTGTCAGGCAGTTGTTAAAAATCAGGAGAGCCTTGCCAGGAAAAAAAGCTGGCAGTCCTATTGTTGAGCGGCAATGGATATTTTTGTGCAAATTAACCTTAAGAATCATACATATCCATGACTATTCAGGGCATACCTAGACACTGTTCTGGCAGTAAGCGGCATGCAAATACAGGATGGCAATGATGAGCTGTATATGTGGGGGTTTGGTGAGGAGTTTCAGCGTTTCCTGTACTTGACAGTGTTTCATCCCATACTGGTCTTCTCTCTCTCAGTCCTCACAGCCAATAGGAACCTGACTGGATATGTAGCTCTTAAGGAGGTTGGTGCAGACTGTGTTAATTGGATTAGACAGAGACCTTGGACAAGAGGCTCAGGGTTCCCCCCCCCCCCACCAGCCTGTCAAAGGCAATGCAGCAAGCAGAAGAAAAGATCTTTGACTTGTCTGTGCCCTATACTCCCCTGCCCTCGAGGATTAGACATGCTCATCAGAAGTGCTGTCTACAAAGGGTTTTTCCATGCTCCACAGTAACATCTACCTGGTGCATGTGGGCGGCAGCTTCTCTTGGCTTAGCATTAGCATATTAGCACCCTAATACACGTTTTCTGGCCATGGAGAACCTGTGGCCCTCCCAGATGCTGAGCAAGGTAGGGGTGGTGGGGGCCGCTTGACCCTGGTGTCATCCCTGGGGGGGGGTGACATTGCCGCTGGTGGTGCCCCTCCGGGATGCTACCTGCTGCTGGTGCCCTCCCCCTGGGGACACACGCCACCGCTAGCTCTGCCTCTGTCCATCCCTGGGTGCACTTTCCCAGGTGCCCAAGAGGCTTCCTCCGCCACTGGGCCCTCCAGACGTTGTTGGACTCCCAACTCCATCAGCCACAACGGGAATCAGTCCAGCAACATCGGGAAGGTCACAGGTCCCAACTCCTTGTATGCGTTGCACCAACATGGCTACCAATTTTGGAAAGTCCCCCCCCCTCCCCAGAACAGTCGGATCATCCATATTTATTTTTGTGGGTGCTTCCAAGTCTTACAGTGGGGAGTACCATTCTCAGGGGCAAAGCCCATGGCGAATGCAACAGGTGCTTTGTGCCTCAGACAGGAAGAACAGCCTCACTCATTGTGGCAGACTAAAGGACTCTCAAACAGATTGGCATTCTGTCTCCAACAGTGGCCAGCCGTAGGCACCTAAGAAGTTCATAAGCAAAGTTATGACAGAGGCGGTCGTCTCTACTCGTTATCAAAGCGGTATGGTTGTTTGGCATGGCTTCATTTCGAAATCAGAGCCAGAAGCTGTTTCTCCTCCACCCACTTGGTTGACTAATACTGTATGTTCTTAAGCAGTCACAAGGTGTGGCGATCATCGCATCTTGTGACAATGAATTCCTCAGGTGAATGTGCAAAGGTGTGAAGTAATTTAAATGTTGCTTATGTAATTTGTAGTACAATGTGTTTGTTCTGTGCATATAATATTCCAGCTGCTATTGTCACATACATAAATAGTTTGAGTTACAGATAGGTAGCCGTGTTGGTCTGCCATAGTCAAAATAAAAAAAATCCTTCCAGTAGCACCTTTAAGACCAACTAAGTTAGTTCTTGGTATATATATACCAAGAACTAACTTAGTTGGTCTTAAAGGTGCTACTGGAAGGATTTTTTTTATTATAAATAGTTTGGTCATCTTTGGACTTACTTGCTAATACACATCCTAAGCTGCCTACAAACTCATTCTGAAACCTGCAGTGCTACGGGGCTTCAAGATCCACAGCCCTCCTGCCCGCCCTCATTTGCAGAATAGTAAAAATGCAAGTTTTATATGTAAAAGGTGCGATTTTCAAAAACGGCGGGAGGTTGCAAAATCCACCTTTCCTTGGCACCGAATTTAGAAATCATGCTGCTGATGATAATGATAATAGTCATATTTTAGCATTCTCCAACTTAACCCTGCTGCTCAGGCAGAGATATTCCTGGACCCCTTTCTCCGCCCCCCCCCCCAATCCCCTCTGGCGGCGCTTTTTCTCCAGAAGTGAAGGCGCGCAAAGAAAGCAAGAAAGCACCGGCCTGCAGAAAGCGTCCCCGCCTCGTCGCGGCGCGCGGGCTGCTGTCCTGCCACGCCAGGTGTGTGCGCGCGCGTGTGTGCGTTCGTGCGCGCGCGCTCGCTCGTTCTGACGACCCGGCCGCCTCCTCGCGTCCCCCCTCAGCCCGGTTTTGGTGGCGGGGGGGGGGGGGGGCTCGCGGCGTGTCCCAGCGCGCGAGGCGCCCGAGAGGCGCCGGAGGTGGCGCGTTTCTACCTGCAGCTGCCACTGCGGAGAGAGCGCGTGTCGTGGGCCGGCTACGCAGACTTTGAGGGGCAGGAGGAGCGGGTCGAGGAGGGAGCCCTCCTCCCGCTCGAGGGCTTGGCGCTGAGTGTGCGTGTGAGTGTTTTCGGCGAGTTGGCTCCGGCCCGCTCTCATTGGGCGCCCGCCTTTGCGCCGCGGCCAATGGCGAGCCGGAGAGGGCGCGCGCGAGCCGCCTGCCGGGGGGTGTAGAGCGGGGGGGGGGGGAGCGTGTGTGCTTCGCTGCGCTGACATTTTTTTGGCGATGCCTCCTGTTACTCCGGCTCTGCCGCTCGCCAGCCCTGCTGCAGCCGGCGCTGCTCCTGCGCCGGCGCTGCTACCCCGGCCGCCGCCGCCGCCACCGCTGCTGTCGTCCAGCCCAGCTCGCTCCTAGCGCTGCTGCTGCCTCCGCCGTCACCACCACCAGCAGCAGCAGCACCGCAGCGGACACGGGGGAGGCGGAGGCGGAGGAGGAAGAAGAGGAGGCGGCGGCAGCAGCTGATCCTCTGCCTCGGCGGCTGCCTGCCATCCTGCTGCGCCGCTGCCAGACGTCAGGTGCTGCTCCGGCAGCGTGAGCTCAGCGGGGATGATCCTAGGTGAGTGACGCTGCTGCTGCTGCTGCTGCCTCCTCCGGCTTCTGCACCTCCTTCCTGCCTGCCTTCCCGCCTGGGTCTCATTCACTTTTTTGCCCTGGGAATCGCCCCCCCCCCACCCGTCCTGGGAAAAATCCCTTACTTATTTCCAAGGCTCCGATCCCTCTCCGACCAACCCCTACGGAGAAGATCCCTCCCCTCCCCATAAAAATTGGGGTCTTTGGCTGCCTGGGATTCGCGAAACGAAATAGAGAGGGGGTGGGAAGGGGGCAATGTTTCCCATTCCTTAATCTCTCAGCCGTCCCAGTGATGCTGCATAGGGCAGAATCTAGACTCCTCTCCCCAAGATCCGGATCGGGAAGGGACGACCGTGTGAATGCCGGGTTGCAGTGCCTCTCGGGTGACGAGTGAAGGGCAATGCTTGGGAGATCGTTCGGCTCGCTCTCGCTCTCTTACCCCATTAGAAAGGGGTTTGTGGTATTACGAGGGAACCCATCACCTTCCTCCCATCTAGCATTGCATCGCCCCCTTTCCCCCTCCCCAAACACAGCTCAGGTCTGCGTCACAAGGTGGAAGTTATTGAACTGTTCTGAACAGCGCTACTTGGGGCGGGGGGGGGGGGGAGAGAGAGAAGGAGGCACGAGGGCTGGCAATGCGGTGTCGGGAGCCGGGGGGGGGGGACACGGCAGAGGAGGGGTGCATTGGGGCAAATGTGGGGGGCAAACTACCCCGGGGACAGAGACAGGGCAGCCAGCGATTGCCTCCCTTGCACTCACACGGAAACAGGGCACCCAGATCTCCCACAAGTTGAGAAACACGACCCCCCCCCCCCGCGACCTTTGCCTGCTTATGGAGGGTCTCTCTGATGAGCTAACCCCACCACTGGGTTGTTTGCCCAGAAGCTGAAGAGGAGGGGTGGGGGGAGAGACAAGCTAGTTGCCAGGCAGGAGATATGGGGGGGGGGGGGTTGAGAGAGAGAGAGAGAGAGAGAGAAAGGAAAGAGATGAGATGAATCCCTTATTCTGACAAACTGTCCAAAGCTTGAAGCATCAGTGTTGACCTAGATCTCTGTGCGTGAGGAGGGGGGGACGACGACTCAGAGGCTCCTCCTCCTCTCTCTTCCCTCCTTCACAGGCGCTTTCCTTTCCTGTTCCATGTGGGAGAAAGACAGGTCTGCTGTTTGAACCAGCTCCCCATCTTAGGTGGGGCTGCTTAGCAACGTGTCTTTTCCTTTCACTTTCCAGGCCCCCCAACAGCAGCGTCATTGAGCTGAATGGTGGCTTGGTTGTTGAGAGATTGGGAACAAGGAACAGGAAGTGGGTTGGAGCTGAGAGCAGGGTTGCAATCCCCTAACACGGGTTAGTTTCCCCCTTTAGGTACCCTTGAGTAACTAAAGGAGGAGGTTAAAAGGTAAAGGGACCCCTGAGCATTAGGTCCAGTCGTGGACGACTCTGGGGTTGCGGCGCTCATCTCGCTCTGTAGGCCGAGGGAGCCGGCATTTGCAGACAGCTTCCGGGTCATGTGGCCAGCATGACTAAGCCGCTTCTGGCGAACCAGAGCAGCGCACAGAAACGCCGTTTACCTTCCCGCCAGAGTGGTACCTATTTATCTACTTGCACTTTGACGTGCTTTCGAACCGCTAGGTTGGCAGGAGCAGAGACCGAGCAACGGGAGCTCACCCTGTCGCGGGGATTCGAACTGCCGACCTTCTGATCGGCAAATCCTAGGCTCTGTGGTTTAACCCACAGCGCCACCCGCGAAAGGAGGTTAAGGTCCTGCAAAAGGTGGCCTTCCTTCCCAAGCAAAAGCGGGGAGCAGTTTTGATCTGTGTCAAATGGCTGTGAGTACATGATCCACAGTTCTGGGTTACTTAATCTGGACCGAGGGACATGATGTTGTGAATGCAGTGAAAGAACAGCGCTCCCCACCACAAACTTACATCTTGGCCAATCCGGAGGTACAGCTACGGTGCATAAAATATATCCAGGAATGGATGTGCCCCTGGAGTTCCAAGCTGGAGCAGATCTAGGCTGCAGAGACAAGCTGGGCCCATGCCTCAGGTGTATGTCTCAGCCATACTAAAGTGCATTGAAAAGAGAGAAGGGGGGGAAGACTTCACTTTGAAGGAGGTGCACAGAGGAAGCTTGTCCTCAGTTGAGTGATACCCCCCCACCCGCATTCCAGTAGACATAATTGAGAGCCTTCTTGATCCCCACTGCCTGGGGGCATAGATTCAATTGTAAAGGAGAAGCGAGCAAAGAAGTGACAGACCTTACAAATGAAACTTGGGTGGGGGGGGAGATATTGACTTGGTTATCTCTTGGGTCCTTTAATGTGCTCTTGTTATGTTGCTGAGCACAGGAGAGGAGTGGGGAGCAATGTTTTAATTTCCCTAAGCAAGAAATCCTGAGCCAGGCCTGTCGTAGTCGTCGTCCCACACAAGGAAAACCTTGGGCAAAATGCAACTAAAAGGGATAACGTCCAGCATGCCTGAGTGATGACCTTCAGAACCCCATCCTTCTCCCAGTCACTCTCCCCCCCCATGACAATCTCCTATCCAGCTCTGTAAGTGCCCATTTTGACCTTGCAAAAATGCATGCGCTTTGGATTGCCTGTTGGCAAATCTCTTTTTACTAGCTGCCTGCCTGCTTTGCCTTGGCAATGCAGGCGTTCTCTCCACTCCACCCTGCCCCCGCACTCCAGCCCAAATTGGCCCCTGGCCTCTATTGCCTGTGGCAGTGGTGTGGCCTGTCTCTTCCCACCCCACCCCCTATCACTATGGATCACAGTAGCTTCCCCTTTTCTGGATGTCTTGCATCTCATAAGGGTCCTGAGGAGGAGCAAAGGTCTGACTTATGGGACTTTGCTGATCTGTGACCCATGTTGTTCAAGCCTGGCAGCCACTTGCCTACCTGTCTGACCTGATTCGTTGATAAAGGGGCTCGGTAACTCGGCCTTCCTTCCATTCACAGTCCTTGCACTTGCATCCTTCGGCTCCGCTGTTGCCTTTTAACTGATTTGGGAGAAGGGCTGTGCATGCAGGTACTTCTCCATGTAGGACTGGGGAAGAATCCCTTCCTGAAACTCTGGAGAGCTGCTGCCAGTCAGTGCTCACAATACTGATTTAGATGGACCAGTGGTCTGACTTAGAATAAATCAGCTTCCCTGTAAGAATCTGCCTCGGGGATTGAAAGGATTGGGGGGAGAGGGAAGGGACTGACTTTATCTCATTCTTGGGCCTCCAGGCAAGGCTTGGAGTTTACTGGGGAAGCTCTTGCTGCCTCTGGTCTGTGTTCACAGCCCTCCTTCTCTCTTGTTGTCTTTCCCCTTACACTTCCTTGCCTATTTCTAATTCTCCACTATGTCCTAAACATCCCTCCCCTTTCCTCACTTTCTCTTTTCTGTATCCATCTGTCTCTCTGCTCCAGCTCTGGGTTTCATGCTGCCGGGTAGCTTGTGTGTGTGAGACATGGAATCGGGCCAGAGTCCCAGGTATTTCCCAGGTAGGTGCCAGACTTGCCTCTGGGGTGGGAAATGCCGCACAAAGATTCCATGGCACGGCCCTGTGGCCTGTGACTTGGTTTTTGTTTCAGCTCCGGCTAATGCAGTTCCACTTACTGACCTAGGCTGGAGAACCCGTGGCCCTTTAAGATGTTGTTGGGCACCACCTCCCATCCCCCTGCTTGTATGGCCAGGGGAGATAGGAGGTGTGGTCTACAAACACCTGGCGGATGACAGGTTCTCTGTCACCAATTTATGGTTAATTCTTTCTCCCACTTCCTCCTTTTCCACTGGGGAATCTTGCCATGGTCTAGCAGAGAGATTGCAGCAAAGATGCTCCTAACCCCTAATCTAGAGGCTTTCCAGATTCAGTCATTGCATGTGGCTTGCAATTCCTCTGCGTCAAATTCCAACACAATCCTGAGCTTCATTGGACACAGTTGCGCAACAGCCAGCTTCAGTCCTGATCAGCCATTGAGAGGATTCGCAGATGCAGGCGGCAAGCAACGTTGTGACAGAAATAGTGAATAATAGTGGTCAGATGGCTGTGTTCTGAGCTGTAGGGTCATTCCAGTGAAGATTTCTGGAAAAGATGGTGGCACAGTCAGTTAACAAGGACAAAACGCACAGGCTCTGTGGGGAGCACCTTTGCTGCTGTGATCGCGGGGCGTGGAGTGTCTCCAACAAGAGGTGTTCAGAGGCAGTGTATGTAAAGGAGAGTTTAGAGAATGGCAGGGGTGCCTGTAACGTCGGTGATGACCTATGCTAGTAAGATGAGTGAGTTGGTCTTGGGTAATGGGATGGGAAGCTGGTGAGTACAGGGCAACAGAACAGCAGTGAGTGTGCCTAGGAAAGGGGATAATAGTGTAAAGAGCGATGACAGCCACTAACTGGGGTGGGGGAATGCCATGCAGTGCCGAGGGGCTGGTCATAATAATGTGCTGTGAAAAGCAGTGATGGAAGTCCTGTGAGTAGTTGCCTGGCAGGGCAATTGCGGGACAGCTCATATATCTGCTCTGCAGCATCAGGACGGACCCCAGTTTATCAAGTGTGCTCTTGGGGCAGCAGCTTGGGCTGAAATTCAGGCCTTTTCTTCCAAAGACTTAATGCCTTATTGTTATTATTATTATTACTACTGGCACGAGACTTTGCAGGTTTATTATCTTCCCAGACCATTAGATTTAGCCTTGCACACATAACGTAAACCAGGGGTCAGCAAACTTTTTCAGCCATGGGCTGGTCCACTGTCCCTCAGACCTTGTGGGGGGCCAGACTATATTTTGGAGAAAAAAATGAACAAATTCCTATGCCCCACCAATAACCCAGAGATGCATTTTAAATAAAAGGACACATTCTACTCATGTAAAAACACACTGATTCCTGGACCGTCCGCAGGCTGGATTTAGAAAGCGATTGTGCCGGATCCGGCCCCTGGGCCTTAGTTTGCATACCCATGACGTAAACTGTCCAGTGCGTCTGTGTGCAGTGTGTTATATCCCCTGGGAGTCCAAACTGAATTTGGCCCTCCTTGCTCAGGCTGGGTTGGGGAACTGGCCCTGGTGCTGTTTGCATTTTAGCTCCCTTGCCCAGTTTCTCAGCCAAATTTGCTTTGTGCTGCCTTTGGCATAGCTGACTGGTTGTTGTCAATTATGCCAGAGGCTGAATGTGTCCAGGATGTGCTGTTAAAAGACGGGTCTCGTTCGGCTTTTGCTTGGAATTGGGGACTGTCTTTTTCTTTCTTTCTAAGAAATCAGACTATTGGCCTGACTAGCTCAGTATTGTCCACTTACTGGCAGTAGCTCTTCAGGGATTCAGGCAGGGGACATTCCCAGCTCTACCTGGAGATGCCAGGAATTCCACCTGAGACCTTCTGCAAGCCAAGCACTACCACTGCACTGCAGTCCTTCTCTCCTGATCTGCCTGACACCTCTCTTATCTCATCTGTTTTGAGAATGCGGGAAGAGGGTTTTTTTTGGGGGGGGGAGTTTGGAAGGACAGTAACATCTAGAAGCAGAGTCAAAACACAGCCAACATTCCAGACACTGGTGTTCAGGGAGAAGCTGGAAGAGTAGGACTCAAGACGGTTGCGTTCTTTGACGATGGCCTTTGGCTGATGAAGTTATGTGAAATAAATATAGCTCCTTCTGTGTCAATTTGTATCATTCCACATTAAGATCAAGAGTTCAGCTTTTTGTCCTGAAGGGAAATGGAAAGGAGCATCAGCAGAATGAAAAGGGGAAGTGTGTGTGTGTGTGTGTGTGTGTGAGAGAGAGAGAGAGAGAGAGAGAGAGAGACTTGTCCAGGTGGCTCCAAAGCTGCTCTTAGCATGAACTTGTAGGTCTAAGCTGGAAATAAGAAGTGGGATGTGTGGCCTGTATCCAGTCCTAGTCCCACACCACACAGAGTGGACCCATTGGAATTAATGGACACATATAACTTAAATTTCATTACTTTCAATGAGTCTACTCTAAGCAGGACTAGGACTGGAGAAGGCTCGCCCCCTTTAAGTTAGTGGCATCTTGCAGCACACGTTACTCAAGAGTCAGGGTGCCCCTGCTGCTATTGGTATAGAAGGGCTCAGTGTTCGTTTGTTTGGTGCTGGAGCAACTTCAGAGTTCCCTTTTCCTTTGCCACACCCTAGAGCAGGACACTGACCAGATTTTCTATCATTCTTGATGAAAAGCAAATGAAAATACACTGTGCTGGAAATGAACCACAGACCCTTCTTCCCTGTGGCTCTGTGCAAACTCTTCCATGTTGTGTGCCTAAGTTAGTTAGCTTAAGGCTTCAATGCCACAGCGAGGACTGGTATTGATGTTGCACTTCTTACAAGATTGGCTCCAATTCTTCTTTGATGCCAGAGTTTTCCAGCATCCTCCTGATTTAGGTGGCTGAATTTCGGGCAGGCTGTTGTGACTAGACTCAACCTTGGCTTATTATAAAACAAAGAAATGTCTAAGCCTTCTGTTAGGCTGTTACAGCAACAAGACTCTGGGCCAAGCTGCCTGTGATCAGGAGCTGAACTTTCTGTGCGTTGGAAGAAGTCCTTCTCTCATGGGTATTGTTCTTCTCTTGACGACTCTGCTGAACTTGGTGACTCTCTTCTCCCCAGCCTCTGTGGTGGGAAAGGCAGCGTGTTGCCCTCCAGGTGTTGCTGAACTTCAACTCCCAGCCATCGTGGCCAATGCTCAGAGATGATGGGAGTTGTAGTCCCAACAACTACTAGTAGGCGCCAGGTTGGCTATCCCTGTTCTATGCCGTTCTTTCTTATTTTATGCCAGTGATTTTTCAAGCTTTAAATCTTTGGCAAACCCTTTTCTTATTGGCTTGGCTGCCAAGGAACTGTGTCCATGCTGCCAAGGATTCTGGAACATGTTCCATAGTATACATTTGGTACATGTAGGGCATTGGCCCAGATGCCTGGCCTTTGCTGTGTGTTGTCCCATGTGAACTTAAGGCACACTAGTTAGAACAGAGGAAGGGAATCAGATGTTGTCTTGGACCCACAACTTCCATGAGCTCAATCCAGCATAGCCAGTGGCCAAGGATGATGGGAGCTGTAATCCAAAAATATCCAAAGAGATGCATATCTCCATCTCTGGTTTAGATGGCTCCCATGTGGCTGTTAATTGCATGACTGGTGGACCAGCTCTCGTTTCAGGGACTCTTGTCTGCCATTTCTTGCCCTGTCAGTCAGTACCCCCTGAAGAGTTTCTTTAGGACTCCAGGGATCACCCACACACAGTCTGGAAACCGCTTCTCTTGGGTCTGCAGCTTCCCCTCTCCCAGCAAATTCCTTGAAAAAACCGAACACTGAAAGCAGAATAAATTACATAAGAGTAGGCCAATGCATGCAAATTGTTTTGATAACTGAATTTGGGTTTCCTGCATGCAGATTATACGAGGGAGGATTATTTCACTGTGGACTGCACAGAGTTGTGATGTGAGCAGAGTGGCAGCAAAGGCTTGGCTGTCCCTGGGCTTTGCTACACCAGCTCTGTGGGGGCTTGAATAATCCCTCAGCTGCTAAGTCCAGCTGGGAAGCGGGGTTAAGTGAGGATGCAGATGGGATCGGCAGGCAGCAATAGCAACAGGCCCTGACCCCTGATTTGACTTGTGGAGGCTGTTGCCTTCCCTTATCCCCATTCCTAACCAGTGAGCCAATGTGGTTCAGTGGGGGAATCTGCCCTAACATCCTGACTGTGCCATGGCCACCACAGTTCCTTATCTGCAGAACTGAAATCTTACTGCCCTGTGACTTCTCTCCCCTCCCCTGCTTCCTAGGCATGCAGTGAAGGCAAATAAGACCATATTTGTTACATAAACCAGCATGATCTGTGATCAGGGATGATGGGAGCTGTAGCTCAACAGCATCTGAGATAATCATGTTGCCTAGCTCGGCATTAGACCATGTTGGCAGGGTGGCAAGCTTTTGGATTTCACAGAATAATTTTATGTGAAGAAGCTTTCTGTGCAGCTTGAAAGCATGCTTTACTTATCATACCGACACAGCTGGATCGAGACACCAGAGGCCTTCTTTGAGCATTTTGAATCCTGACTTTATTTAAAGTGCATTACAAACAAGAAAAGGAAAGGGGAGGAAAAGAATTGCAGTGTGAGAGCATCCCAGAGGTGTCCCTGTAGTTTGAAACTCTTCCATTTGGCAATGCGCCTTTTTTTAATGGAAGGAATTGGCTGTTTTGAGACAGCTGCTACTTGGACGAAGGAGGCTGGGCGGTAGGCTCTCCCATCCTTCTCTCTCATGCTTACTGGCTTGACTCAAGTAGGGTGTTGTATTCAAATGATGCTTCCTGTGATTGGCCACCCACTAGCAGCTGCTGGTGCTGGGAATTAGTCCTGGGAATCTTGATCCCCAACATTCCAGTCCTGTTTCACTTAAACGATGTTACATAACCCCATTGTGCATGATGTGGTGGTGGGCATTCACTAGCCTGGCTCCCCAATGGAGGTAAAGACTTGCTTTCCTGGTTTGCAGCTTGGCCCAAGGGCATAGATGGGTAAGATCTGGGCAGTGAGTGGGCCACACATACGAATGAGCATTTTATACCAGTTTGAGGATCTCACTATGATTATCGGCCAATCTCCAGTCAAGTATCTATACCTAAAGAGTGCAGTGGGGACCAGCGTGTTAGTTGTCTGTTTTAAACTAGCATTTTTGCTATTTATAATTGTCTCTCGCAATCTTGCATGTGCTATTTCACTGGATGTTCTTATCCAGTGAAAATTAAACTCTGGTTTATAACCATGGTTTTCAAGAAAACACTTGTGGCTGTTGCTTTAATGGCCTACTAGTCACTGATGGCCCTCTATACTGGTTTGTTGTGGGGGAGGAAGGGAAAGGAGATTGTTAGCCGCTTTGAGACTCCCTAGGGTAGTGATAAAGTGGGACATCAAATCCAAACTCTTCTTCTTCTTCTTCTGGTATAGAATTATAGGTGGTTTGTAGTGATTAGATCAAAATAGACGACTGTGCTCTTCCCAGGAACAAAAATTCCTTTGTTGGAATGTGAATTCCAATATGAAGAAATAGAGGCTCTTTTGTATTGAGAGTGGTGTCCCCCCCTTTAACTTGTTCATAAATGACCTGGGGTTAGAGGTGAATAGAGAGGTGGTCACATTTGCGGAGAGCACCAAATTGTTTAGGATGGTATAAACCACAAGGGATTGTGAGGTGCTGCAAAAGGATATCATAAAAGCTAAGAGCAGGGAAGCAAGTTGTCTGCTTCAACATGTGGTCTGCAATTCAACAGAAATGGTGGCATGAAGTTCTTTTGATTCACTGGATCTCCAGCGAAAGCAGCTTATTGAATTTAACTCAGAAATCAGAGGAGCCCTCTTTTATTTTCAGTGCCACTCAAAATATTGTCTGCATCATTTGACCTTGGGATGGTAATGGGGTCCCAGAAAACAGTCCTCTCATGTAACCGTCTTTTCCACTGCTTTGACCTAAGCCGTGAGCAATATCTGGACATCTCCAGATGAATGCTATACTTTTGCAGGGCTGAAAAAACAAATAAATTTAAGTGTCTGCTCACCCGGGCACTTTAAACATTGCTTCTGACGCCTAGAAAATCTGTCTTCTCTTTCTGCTGCCTCCTATTCATGTGACACTTTGAGATTTACCTAAAAGTTTTGTATGATAATGTACACACACCCACCCAAAAAAGTTATTCATTTGTTGCACTCGTGAATAACCACACAAATATTTGTCAGCATATTGTTTCTGAGTTTGGATTTCTGTTGGGGGGATATTCCATTTCCCCCCCAGCACCAAAATTTCAGTATTTTGAACCTGGGAAATACATACCCCCCCTTCCATTTCTTTTGTTGTTGATACTGTTGTTGTTTTTTTAAAAAAAATAATGCTTCAGAAGTTGAGCTCTCCTGATCATGTCTATACTGCAGATTTAAACGGGTTGAGCAGTTTTTCCCTTTCCCCAGGAAACCTTTCAAAATGTGCTTCTCTTAATAAAATTCTCAGCACTGTTACTCCAATTCCCCGTTTTCTTTGGAGTGGTATAAATGTGAAACATGTCTGTAGTGCAGATATTAAAATTTTATTTTAAAGGGAAGGTATTTGAAGTGATACGGTGCCCCTCTTTAATTACTGTATTTGCAATGGTGCTGGATTTGGGCTTGCGTAGTGTAGGAATGGTGCTGTGCACACACACATACACCCCATTTACTCTGCAGCCTGCCCTCCCACTGCAGGTTTGGGAAGCAGTTAGCCACCATCCGTATCTATCCTGTATCTGTCCTGCTGTTTCTTAGGAAATACTGTGTTTTGATGTGTTTCTTCTGCAAATTGAGGGAAAAACCACCTTCGCCTGCTATGCTTTAAGCCAGCAGTGTGTTCACAGCCTCAGTATGCTAAATGCATAAGAAGACCAATCTCCTTCATCTTTAATAGTTGCGGAGAAGGAATCTTCGGACGAGCCCTACCTTCTGAAATTCCTCCTTCTGCACCAGGAGTGAGCAGAAGGTGGAACGGAGTCTACCAGCAGGTCTCTGGGTGATTGCAGTAGATTGTAAAAGGATTTCTGACTCTGTATTGTTTCGGCAATAGTAGGAGCAAAATTACTCTGCCCGCCTCCCAAATTAGACTGCTGAAATGAGGAGAGCTGTGGGGTAGCGCAGCTCTGGTACCCAGAAATGCCTCGGCTCGTCAGCTGTTTTGAGACAGCCAGTGTATGAATGCCTTGCACTGGACTCTGCTGCATCTCGTGGTTCTAGGACAGGGGTCAGCAACCTTTTTCAGCCATGGGCCGGTCCACCGTCCCTCAGGCCATGTTGTGGGCTGGACTATATTTTTTGGGGGAAAAGAACGAATTCCTATGCCCCATGAATAACCCAGAGATGCATTTTAAATAAAAGCACACATTCTACTCATGTAAAAACACCAGGCAGGCCCCACAAATAACCCAGAGATGCGTTTTAAATAAAAGCACACATTCTACTCATGTAAAAACACACTGATTCCCGGGCAGTCTGCGGGCCAGATTGAGAAGGCGATTCGGCCGCATCCGGCCCACGGACCTTAGGTCGCCTACCCCTGTTCTAGGAAGACGCAAATTAGGCCCCCACAAGCCAACCCTGCATGCCCAAGGTCAAAATGGAGTTGGAGCAGAACGATGTGCTGTAAAAAGGTTATTCTTGCCATGACGGGGCCCGTGTGCTATCAAATTATATGGAAAGGAGACGATTCCTAAAAATAAAAGTGTGAAAGCAAAAAAAGGGGAGGGGGAGTGACTTGTGAAGAAATGACCTGGCTTATGCTGTTTAAACACCGATTCTTATTGATTATGGACCGTGGCAGTGGGGTGTGTGTGTGACTTTTACCACCCAGCATGTGAACGAGACAGAGTGGTTAAAGTGTGCGACATTAATATGCAGGCATTGATTATTTTAGTCTACTTCCTTCTTGGGCCTTAAAGCAAGGACCTGCCTGATCGTGCCAGGTTCAAACATGGGTCCCCGTCCCCCCAGTGGCTGGATGTTTGCTCAAGGTTTTCGTTTGCTGCTGCTGCTGCTGCTGCTGCTGCTGCTGCTGCTGCTGGGCTTTAGTAATCCCACAAGATGCTTGAGACCAGCCCATCTCAATGGAGGCTCCCAGCTGGGTCAGACTCTCCCCCCCCCCCGCCGCCATGCTTTTGGAGGCTGAGCCGGGTGTCCAGACAGCCTTTACATAACCAGGTAACCACAGCTTTAGTGGCTATTTTTATCGCCTGAGCAGGATCTCATTTGAGGGCTGGTTTGTAACAGTTGCCCAGATTTTCAGCTGCAGTAAATCTAGAGATAGCAAGCCACAGCGCTTGGCTCTGCTCTGTCCCAGAAAGGGAGGGAGACCATTTCAGGCATCGCCAACCTGTCCTGTCCTGTCCTTGTCTTTGCTGCAACCTTGAGTTTTTTGGGGCCTGTGATATAGTGATGCTATTTTGGACAGGGCTGCAGTAGCAAGCGGGACCTGAATATCCTGAGAAATCTCTGTGTATCCATAGGGAAAGATCTGTTTTTCTGTAGCTGAGGTACACAGGGCTTTGTATACGGTGTGTATGACACTGATTTCTCAATATTATTTTCTAAAAAGCACAGGAATTTCCTGGTTTGGGAAACACTTACCCAGAACAATAGCCATGGACCTACAAAAATTTGGATTTGTATCGCAGGTTGGCCGTGGGCTTTCTAGTTGACCATGGGCAATTTCCAGTTTTTCACTGTTGTGGTTCTGTTTGTAAAATGAGAATAATCAATGATCGATTTAAAGAAGTGTTGGGACTCCTATTGGCTGGTGTGATGCTCTGTTTCATAATCGCAGTTGTTTGTGGTGACGGTGCGGCTCCTCAACTGGCATGGAAATTCCATTCTGCCCATGGCCAAAACATCCTGACATCTTTCCTGCATTGCAGGGTGTTGGCCTATATGACTAGTGAAGTCCCTTCTGACTCTTTAATTCTATGATTCATTATTTGGTCCTGGTAAATGATGGCTCAAAAGCAGTCCTGGGAGGTGTAACCATAGGATCCACAATAAGGATATGCATGCACACTAAATAACATGGGCAGCATAATTCTTGGCCTTCAAATGTTGCTTCACATGTGCTATTTCAGCAAGTCTTAGGCAGGGCTAGTCCAAGACATTTTGTTGCTTCAAGTGAAGAGCAACATGGTGCCCCTTTGGGCAGAAGGTGACTTGACTGGCAATTTACTGTATTGGCAACCGGACAAAGTCATCCATTCCACCTGAGAGCACCACACTAGCTTAGGAGGCCCACTCAGTGCCAGTGGCAGTTGCCACTCATAGGTGTGTGTGTGTGATGCCTGCTTTATGATCTTGCATAGGCTAAATAGCTCCTGTTCAGTGGGGCCCTAGAGTCATAGGTGCATTCACTTTCTCCTACAGCAATAAATGCTTGTCAGGGACTTCTGGGGCGCAGAATATGTAAAGCCCACCATACTTATGAACTGTTTGCTAGTTCTTGCCCTGCTTTTTGCCCCTCTAATGGCAGCCTGGCTGGGGCAGACTTTAGAATAGAGATGGGGAGTGCTTGGCTCCAAACCCCATCATCCCAGGCCATTGGCCATGCTGTCGGGAGTTGTAGCCCAATAACCTCTAGTGGGTCTCAAGTTCCCCTGTTCTTGCTCTAGAATCATTCAATTATAGCAGGGTTTTCCCAAACTTGGGGACGCGGGTGGCGCTGTGGGTAAACCACAGAGCCTAGGACTTGCCGATCAGAAGGTCGGCGGTTCGAATCCCCGCAACGGGGTGAGCTCCCGTTGCTCGGTCCCTGCTTCTGTTTATTGGAAGGTCCATTTGCTGTGATTTGTGAAGCGGCTGTGCGATACTGGCACCCTTTTGGAATTGTTCCTGAGCTGGTGAAGTTTTGCCCCCTCTCTTCTCATCCCCTACCCATCACTTTATCCCATGCCAGGAAAACCTTCACCTGCCACGTGCTTGCGTTGGGCTTTTGACAAAAGCCCAGGAGCCACCTCCGTCAAGAGGGTTCAGGGCCATGCTGTCATTATATATATATTTTTTAAAATGATATTTATTAAAGTTTCACACAAAAAAAAATCACATTAATAAAAAAGAAGAATTTAAGAATAAAAAGAAAAATACACAATACAAAATACAAAAAGAAAAAAGAAAAAACAGTTAAAAACAATTCCGTCTTTTCATCACTTCTTTTACGTTTACTTGTTTCCCAGACCTCCTCATACCTCCCTCTTTTGTATTCCAATTCAGTTTGTTAGTCCAGCAATTTCTTTCCCTCCTTTTTAATCCTAATCTTTAATCTTAATATATTATAACATTAAATTTTTACCTATTATAAGCCAATTTTTCCATTCTTTTAACCATTACTGCTAGAAACCGCTTAACTTCAATCCGTCATCATTCTAACATTCATTAATTTTACAATATTTCTGTAAGTAGTCTTTAAATTTCTTCCAATCTTCTTCCACCGACTCTTTTCCCTGGTCTCGGATTCTGCCAGTCATTTCCGCCAATTCCATATAGTCGATCATTTTCATCTGCCATTCCTCCAGTGTGGGTAGATCTTGTGTATTATATGCCCCCAGCCAGCCCCTGAGGAAAAGCACAAGATGTTCCCTCTCCCACTCACGCCGGAGAAGCTGAGTGGATTGGCAACTGAATCTTCAACACTGGATAGCATCCCCCAGTGCATCTGAGGGTAGCAGTTTCTGGGCAGGAGGTGTGTATGATCAATCAACAGGACATTAGCTCTGATATCAAACAGAGGGGAATGACCAAGGGGTTGGGAGAACGGCTGTTGGGCTGCCACTTCTTTGCCCCATCCCCAGCATATGTCACCTGAGGCACCTTCCTCATTCTGCCTAATGGTAGGGCCGGGCTAGTGTCCAACATATTACTGGTCAGGATAGGAATATGTAGCACCCTTGTTTGTTTATGGGTCTCATAACACCTCTGTTCTTATGCCAAGGATGTTTCGCAAGCCTCACTGTCTGCCAGCACATGTTAACAAAGTTTTTTCATTCTTCTGTATTTGTTGACTTTGCGATAGATTGTCTGCCTTGCCTTCAGAGCCGCAGAAGCTCTTACTGACAGTTCGAAATATGCCCCATTGCCACAAGAAATGGCAGGCTGTGTTCCACATGGCATCTTGGTGTATATAACTTGGTTTGTACATAATGCTAGTGGGAGATGTCCTACAAATGAGGAAGCAAACCATGGTTGGCTTCTCCAAAGTTTGTTTTGTTTTCCACTTGCTCTTGCCTTAGGTCTTTTATCACTTGGTAAGTGTCTAGTATGGGGTGGCCAAGCAAATCATGGTTATGGAAAGGTGCTGGTGTTGCACATAAATCTAAGTTGTAATTAAAACAAACCAAGGTTTGTAAGCAAACAAAAGAACTGCAGCTTCAATTCATGATTCATTTGCAGTAAACGAACCATAGTTTGGCAGGCTATGGATGATCAAACAAACCATGTTTTGATAAATCACGGCTTAGCACTACATGCAAACCAAGCCTGTGTGCTCAGTTGCATATGTGTGAATTAGATGCAAGGTGTTTACATCCCAGGTAAGAGATATTGATCTCCTGGGGCAGGAGCTTGAACCATGGACAACTCTGGCAACAAGGCACTCCTAAGAGCAACCATCTCTGTTAACAAGGCACTCCTAAGAGCAACCAAAGAAGGACAGGGATCTACCAGGAACAAACAGAGACTATCTGTAAACAGGGACAGTTTGGATCATGTGTGTTTTAACGTTATCATTTGATGCACAGCCAGTTCATGTACGAAGGTTTATTTCCGCATGCATTGGGCTTCACCCCAGTAGATGACCCTCAGTAGAACTCTATATATTGGTCAAGTTCAGACATAATGACCTCTGTCTGATAAGCCATTGTGCCTACGTCTACCTTCTTCTATTCTCTCTTGTGCCTTCATGTAAGACTTCTAGGACTTGTTAAACAGTCCTCTTACCAACTGAACCAAGAAACAATGATTTTCTCCTAGTTTGCAAGCCAGGACGGATCTTAAACCATGTTTTCCAACTACCAGACTTTTAGAAGACATCTGAAGGCAGCCCTGTTTAGGGAAGCTTTTAAAGTTTGATACATTACTGTATTTTAATATTTTGTTGGAAGCCGCCCAGAGTGGCTGGGGAAGCCCAGCCAGATGGGTGGGGTATAAATAATAAATTATTATTATTATTATTATTATTATTATTATTATTATTTAGAATGGAAAACTAACAGATCCTGGAAATCTGGCATTAAGGTGGAGAGGAAGCGTTAGGGCTTGATGCTTGGTTTTAGTTTGATAAACCATGGTTCACCAAACTGAGATCATAGCAACTGAATCAGGCCATTATGTGCTTCCCCAGCATTCTGGTACTGGGCACAGAATTCCATATTCTCAGACTCCGAGCTTTTGCTTTCTTTAAAAATGAAAACCTCTGAGAGCAAGCTTGAAAGAGTGTGGGCAATGACATGTAATTTCAGATCATGTTGTGGGAGGGAAGACTATCTGGGACTTTCAACAGCTAGGGAAAATGGCCTCAGGGTTCTGCATATAATTTCATATAAATTATCCGGTCTGTGTAAGTGTATGCACACACTTGCATAATAAATGCAGGTTTTCGAAACTGGCATTTAGTGGCACATGACAGAAATTGTACGCAGGTGCGGGCGTAGCCTGGCAAGGTGAGTTCAAGATTCTCAGGAAGCCTTGTCTGGCCACCTCTGTGCAGGGCTTGTCGGGATATGGGAATTTACCCAGTTTCCCACCAGCCATATGATGTTGGTGTACAGCTGGAGCTGATTTGTCTCCTCCTTTCCTCCTCCTCCCAGGAATGCATGGAGGAGTCCCAGGACAACTGCAAACCAAACCACACCTACAAAAGCACCAGTCAATATGGGTGCCTTAAGAATACCTTGGCAAGCAACACAGGAAGCCCCCAAGCCACTGCCTTTTGCAGCACCCCCTAGATGGGCTTTTAGTACCCGAAAACATTCACAGTTGCACCAGTGTGCAAGATAGTGGGTTGGGAGAACCTGAGCAAGGGTTGTGCCCAGAGATCTTTTTAGTGGTGATTATGTCCAAGGTGGGACGCGGGTGGTGCTGTGGGTTAAACCACAGAGCCTAGGACTTGCCAATCAGAAGGTCGGCGGTTCGAATCCCTGCGATGGGGTGAGCTCCTGTTGCTCGGTCCCTGCTCCTGCCAACCTCGCAGTTCGAAAGCACGTCAAAGTGCAAGTAGATAAATAGGTACCGCTCCAGCAGGAAGGTAAACGGCATTTCTGTGCACTGCTCTGGTTCGCCAGAAGCGGCTTAGTCATGCTGGCCACATGACCCGGAAGCTGTACGCCGGCTCCCTCGGCCAATAAAGTGAGATGAGCGCCGCAACCCCAGAGTCGGCCACGACTGGACCTAATGGTCAGGGGTCCCTTTGCCTTTACCTCTGTCCAAGGTACTCTTTGTGCATCAGTGTCACGTGACAAGTCCAAAAAGGGCAAAGGCCTCTTTTCTAACCAATGACATTTTGTAAGGAACAATGCCAGTTCCCAGTACACAAGGCAGTTCAGGGCCCTCCTCTTGCTTTTCTTTTCTCGACATGAGGGACTGTATTGGGGTGGGGTGAGGTGGGAAGAAGCAGCTGTCATAAGGTGGCCTATTTATGATGCCTTTATTTATCAATTCTCTGTCTCAAATTTATCAGCTACTTAAAGGTAAAGGTAAAGGGACCCCTGACCATTAGGTCCAATTGCGGACGACTCTGGGGTTGCTGCGCTCATCTCGCTTTATTGGTCAAGGGAGCCGGCGTACAGCTTCCGGGTCATGTGGCCAGCATGACTCAGCCGCTTCTGGCGAACCAGAGCAGCGCACGGAAACGCCATTTACCTTCCCGCTGGAGGGGTACTTATTTATCTACTTGCACTTTGACGTGGTTTCGAACTGCAAGTTTGGCAGGAGCTGGGACTGAGCAACGGGAGCTCACCCCGTCATGGGGATTCGAACCGCCGACCTTCTGATTGTCAAGTCCTAGGCTCTGTGGTTTAACCCACAGCGCCACCGGCGTCCCTATCAGCTACTTAGCCCATGGTATTTTCTTTTCTGCTTTTTCATTTGCATTGCGTATTATTGTACGCCAAGGATAGGGGACCTGCAGCCCTTTTGATTTCGTTGGACCCCCAGCTCCCATCAGCCCCAGACAGCCTGCTTGTGGTTGGGCATGATGGGAGTTGTAGTCCAGCAACGTGCAGGGGTCTGCAAGTTCCCCCTCCCTGCTACACAGTGGACAGTCATGTATGGCAAAGCCCAGCAAACCTGCCTGTCATAGATCAGCACGAATAGCTGTCGGGGATTTTCAATTTTGAAAGAGGAAGTGATCTCACAATTAAGGTAGCTCGCTTTTTCTTTTGATCATGACTTTTACGAATGTCCTACTTCAGCGGAACGTATCCTACCCTTGGGGCTTAGCAACAGCTACAGTGTGTTTTGCAAGGTCAGGCTGAGGCATGCACAAACTTCAGACCCAAATTGTGCCCCTTGTGGGTGATCTCACACAGCCATGTTTCCTCTCAATCCAAGTAAGCTTCTTGCTTGCTGCCAAGAGCGCTGCTTGCTCCCCAGGGGCCTTTGTGAAAGCCGGGTGCTTGTCTGAGCAGTAGATCAGAAAACACATGTAGCTGTGGTGTTGGGATTCGTGCAGCTTTAGTAAGTGCTTATTCTGTGTAAAGGTTTGGAAAGAGTAGGGAGAGGTTGCTCCAAGTGATGTTCAGGACCTCTCCCACATCTTTTCTGACCTAGGTGTTGGATTTGTGCTGAAGTAGAAACAAGCCTCATTGGCTTGGAATTATGTACTTAACCCGAGGTACCACTGTATTGCAAAAGGAGGCTTTTCATCTCCAAACAGTGGCCTCTCATATCTGGTGTGAGCAACCAGGCCTGTGGGTACCCTCTGGTGTGGGAAGGGAACTTGCTATGAAGTTCCCATACCAAATGTGTAATATACAGTGGTACCTCAGGTTAAGCACTTAATTCGTTCCGGAGGTCCGTTCTTAACCTGAAACTGTTCTTAACTTGAAGCACCACTTTAGCTAATGGGGCCTCCCGCTGCCGCCGCGCCGCCAGAGCACGATTTCTGTTCTCATCCTGAAGCAAAGTTCTTAACCTGAAGCACTATTTCTGGGTTAGTGGAGTCTGTAACCTGAAGCGTATGTAACCCGAGGTACCACTGTAAAGATATTCCAGTTACTGAGCTTTTGGAAAAGCTCCTGGAACTATCAAGTTCTGATACGACTCAAGCTGGTTTTGCAAGAACTGGAGGAGAGAGGGCTTTGTATTAAGTGGAGCTGGATGAGTAAGGCCCCATCATTACACTGCTTTAGGCTATAGTAAATTGTGTGTGTGCTGTTGTTGTTGTTTTTAATAGGCTACTGTTTTACTACATAGGGTGTTTTCTCTGGTTTAGCTTGTGCATGTGTGGGTGTTTAATTTGACGGCTATTTTGGAACTGTTTGATTCGTTTTCAGTTTGCATCAATACAGCCGTACCTTGGAAGTTGAACGGAATCCGTTCCGGAAGTCTGTTCGACTTCCAAAACATTCGGAAACCAAAGTGTGTCTTCTGATTGGCTGCAGGAAGCTTCTGCAGCCAATCAAGGAGCCATGGAAGCCCTGTTGGATGTTCAGCTTCACTTCCGGGTTTGCGGCGTTCGGGAGCCAAAAGGTTTGAGAACTAAGCTGCTAGAAAACCAAGGTATGACTGTATTTGATTCTATGATTTGGCTTCATTTGGGGAGCCTTGCTACTGCTTTGTTTGTAAAACCGTTTCTTTGTAAAACCGGGCAGGATAGGGAAAGTTTTGAACTAGCCATCTAACCAGTTGAGCGCCAAGCCTCTTGATGCAGGCTTATCTTAAGGACCACATTGGGTGCCACCACTTGGTGTCACAGTGTTTGGATCTGGCCCCTTGCCATGTCATAGATGGCTGCTCATGCATGTTGGCAGTGGATGTGATGGAGGTCACCTTCCACGCTGGACCAGGCAGGTGGCATCATCTGGTGCTTTGGCTGCCCTTTGCGGTTGTCGGCTGACTCCGACACGCCCGGGATGCTCTTGGGATGGTGGGAGTAGAGAAGGATGCATTGGGGAGGGGAGACTGGTCCCTTGCCAGGCACCTGCTCCTGGGGGGAATTTGGCTGAGACAGATTTCAGCTGCCAAGGAGGAGGAATTGCTTTGTGTTTTGTTTGTGGTGCCTGTCTTTGCTTTAAGCTGTTGGCAGGGAAACCCCCAGGATGTGCTCGTTGTCAGGGGTCTACTTGCTGCTTCATCTGCACAACCAATTCCCAGGCCACCCCGTTAGATGTGTGAAAGTGGGATACATGCATTCCGTTTGTTATTCTGCGGTGAGGTCACGGAATGCTCTTGAGCAATTCATGGTCAAATGACCTCCAGTTCTGCCTGAATGTTAATGCTTGGAAAGGCTGTTGGATGAATGAAATAGAGCACAAAGCATACTACATTCTGGAAGCTGCACTTGGATTCTCTGGATCTGCTCTGCAGGGTTGGGTCCTTGTATCATTTACAGGAATGTAGAAGAAGTTTGTTTTTGAAGGCCTACACTTGGAACGAGGGACACAGGTAGCGCTGTGGGTTAAACCACAGAGCCCAGGACTTGCCGATCAGAAGGTCAGCGGTTCGAATCCCCGCAACGGGGTGAGCTCCCGTTGCTCGGTCCCTGCTCCTGCCAACCTAGCAGTTCGAAAGCACGTCAAGTGCAAGTAGATAAATAGGTACCGCTCTGGCGGGAAGGTAAACAGTGTTTCCGTGCGCTGCTCTGGTTCGCCAGAAGCGGCTTAGTCATGCTGGCCACACGACCCAGAAGCTGTACGCCGGCTCCCTCGGCCAATAAAGCGAGATGAGCGCCACAACCCCAGAGTCGGGCACGACTGGACCTAATGTTCAGGGGTCCCTTTACCCTTACACTTGGAACACCCAAGGCAAGTTCTTTCTCCACCATTTCTTGATGGAGGCATAGATTCCAAATCCAGATTACTTTATTAAATGAATTGTGCCGTACCCAAAATGTGGCACGCACTGCCAACCTGAGCATCCCTACCTTAGTGTTGAGAACCTTCTTCAGTGTCAGCTGAGCATCAGCAAATGTAAGGAACAACAAGGGTGTACTGTATCTCAACAGTTGCTATCCACATGCACTAGTTGTAATTTCAGGTTGCAGTGTGGATAAAAGAATAAGGTTCTGGTCTTTGGGCAGGAAAGGGGAAAAAGTAAGGCAGCATCTACTCAAAGCTCTGAGGCTTGGCAGATTTCAGGCTTGCAGGACAACTCTTTTCAGCTCCTTCTCTCTTCGTGTAATGCAGACCTAACCTTGCCCTTGTAGACTACCTTTTCAGTGTCTTCAAAAGGCAATGCCTCCTCCCTCTGCAGTTAGAACTGGAGCACCCAAATTGGCACGAAAGGGAGTGTAGCTCAGTGGCAAACATTCTACTTTGTATCAGGGTGGATTTGATTTAAATCAAATCGATTTAAATCACTAGTCGGTAAGACTTGATTTAAATCATTTTTTTACAGAAAGACTCATTCTTGCTGGTATAATCTTAATATTTACAACTAGATGAAGGTTTCATTTTTGGAATTATAAGTTTTCAGAGTAGTTTTTACAGTTATATAAAAAATGACTGATTTGGTTATACTATTAGAAATACATAGATAATTATGAAATTATGGTGAGGTTTAATAAGTTAACTGTTTATATTTTGACAACTTTTCTGCTGTACTTTATTGGAAGGAGAAAAATAATCATTCCCTTAACAACAATTTAAACAATTTATTTAACTTAAGAATAACATTATAGCATATGTAACAATGTTTGTTAATTGGTGTGGTTAAACATGGAAAAAACACACACAATTTAGACTGAGTTTTAGCAAACAGGAAAAACTTATTTCCTGATGAATAGCCTTTGGACTACAGTGGTACCTCTGGTTATGTACTTAATTCGTTCCGGAGGTCCGTTCTTAACCTGAAACTGTTCTTAACTGTTCTTAACTTTAGCTAATGGGGCCTCCCGCTGCTGCCGCGCGATTTCTGTTCTCATCCTGAAGCAAAGTTCTTAACCCACTAATTAGGGTTAGTGGAGTCTGTAACCTGAAGCGTATGTAACCTGAAGCGTTTGTAACTCGAGGTACCACTGTATAATGTAACTTAAATAGAAAACTATCTGTAGAAAGATTTTCCCTCCAAAGGCATTTTATTTTAATAATCCAATTTAAATAAAAAAAATCCGATTTAAATTTAAAAAAATCTTTCTTTTTTAAAAATTGATTTTTATCCACCCTGCTTTGTATGCATAAGGTCCCGGATTCAGTCACCAGCCTTTCCAGGTAGGATTCGGACAGAACCCAGTCTGATATCTTGGGAGAGCCACTGCCAGCAGAAAAGACTTCTGACTGTAGAAGATGAAGCTACCTTGTACACAAGCTTGTTCCATCTAGCTCCGCTTTCTCTATATATTGGCAGGCAGCAGCTGTTCAGGGTTTCAGACTGAGCTCTCTCCCTGTCCTACCTGGAGATAGCAGGAATTGAACCTGGGACCTTGTACATGCAAGGCATGGGCTCTACCCACTGAGCCACAGCCCTTCCCCAGCTTTTCCCATCCCTCTGTTCAAGGAAAGGCCAAACTAGGTAGGATACCTGGTGTGTTTGATCTTCCCCCACCCCCAGTGAATAAATAGGTGGAAGAGGGGCCCATGAGTCTGATTGGGACTATGGTTTAGAGGGGGAAGGAATTAACCCTTTGCCCTCTAGGTAACCCCTCAATTCTGCTATTAGCAGTTGATGGAAAGCTGCCATTTGCACCAGTTTCATAACGAATGCCAGTTTCTTCAAACAGTAGACACTGGGAAGGAGTGGGGGCACAATTCTAATCAAAACCACAGTGGGGCAAACGGTTGAAACTTGTCTCCTCCTACATCAGGACCCAATCTATCTCATCGCCTTTTTGCTTAAATTTAAATCAAGGATGATACCATGGCAAGCTTCCTGGCAAAGGCTTTTCAGGACACACCTTATATTGCTGACTGTAAGTTGTTTTAAATTAGGGGTTTTTTTTAATGCTGTAACCCGTCTTCTGGCCTTAGGGTGAAGGATGGGAAATAACTAATGGCGGGAAATTAATACCTGTTGCCAGTTCTGTTGATATAGAGTGGAATTCTGCCCACGCCTGAGTCTGATTTATTAAAGCCTTTCATGATTTGATTTAGCATTGAGCATCTTTTTCATGTTCTACCTCCATGCGCTGCTTGTGAGCTTCCCATAGGGGCAGTTGGCCGGCCACTGTGAGAATAGGAGGCTGTTCTCCTTCTCATTACTATTCTTGCCCAATACGAATGGCATGCAGCCAAGTTTTACTCAAGAGTAGACTCATTGAAATGAATAAGCATGGCTAAGTTAGGTTGATTTACTGTTCTGAGTCAAACTTTGTTGAATGCCACCATCCACGCTGATTAGAGGGCTTGGTTCACCTGGTCATAGAATCATAGAATTGTATAGTCGGAAGGAACCCCAAGAGTAATCTCATCCAAGCCCTTGCAGTGCAAGAATCCTGAGATTGCAGCTTGTGGTAAATCAGTGTCCCTTGGGATTACTGTATTTTTCGCTCCATAAGATGCACCTAGTTTTTAGAGGAGGAAAACAAGATAAAAAATATTCTGAACGAAACAGTGGATGTATGATTTTTGTGGTTCATGCTGTGGCCACAGACATGATATGTGATTTGACGGTGAGTTTGGGGTAGCCCAATGCAAAAATCCTGAGGATCCATGTGGATCTGTGCTTTATAACCATATTTTTGTGCCATTGCGGCCCCACGAAAGAGTGGATGCGTGTTTTTTTGGGTGCAGGCTGTAGCCATGGACATGCTATGTGGTCTGATGGTGAATTTGGGGTGACCCAATGCAAAAATCCTGAGGATCCATGGGCTTTTACCTCCCCCCTCCCAGGCAGCCTCCTTTATCGCTAGAGTCCCTAATCTCCCTCCCGATTGCTTGCCAATCAGCTGCTTCCTTTCAATACCCCCTTCCCTCTTGTTTGCCTTAGTGTCTTTTCCTTAGCCGGAGCAGTTTTTTGCTCCTCCTTTTCTTCTAATTTCTCTCCTCATCGGTTGTTTTTAGTATTCCTGTCTCCTCTCCTTGCAAGTTCCTTTCTTTACCTGGCAGGCTCCTTTACCAGCAGCCTTACCTCCCTCCCGATCGCTTGCCGGTCAGCGGCTTTGTTTCAACACCCACTTCCCTCTCTCTCTCTCTATATATAGCAAGATCTGCTTTTCGCCCCTGGGCAATTTGGCTCCAGGGACCACACATTCGCTCCATAAGACACACAGACATTTCCCCTTACTTTTTAGGAGGAGAAAAGTGCGTCTTATGGAGCGAAAAATACGGTAAGTCCTGGACTGTGCAAGTCATTTAAACACCAAAAGTATTTTGCAGTTCACCATCACTTGTGCCAGGTTAGCTTCCAGGAAGGGACTGCAATGCTTTCAAATCTGTCCTCCACCCCACCAGGCCCCACTCTCCACTCCAAGATCTATCCACACCTCTGATTATAATTTGAAAGGCTGTAGTTGAACAACAGAGCTCATACATTGCATGCAGAAGGTCCCCTGGCATCTCCTGTTAAAAGAGAATCTGGTAGTAAGTGATATGAAAGGCCTTCTTTGCCTGGAGTGCTGAACAATACTGAGCTGCATAGACAAAAATAGTCTGATCAGGTATAAGGCAAATTCCTGGTTTTCCTCTCCCATTTGCGTGCCACCCTTCCTCTAAGATGCTTAGGATAGCATGCTTGGGGCATCCTCTTTTATCGCCATGATGACCATAGATTAGGCTAAGAAAAGATGCTTTGTGGCTGATCAGGAATTTGAACCTGACTACGCTACCCTCAGGGACACGGGTGGCGCTGTGGGTTAAACCACAGAGCCTAGGACTTGCCGATCAGAAGGTTGGTGGTTCGAATCCCCGCGACGGGGCAAGCTCCTGTTGCTCGGTCCCTGCTCCTGCCAACCTAGCAATTCGAAAGCACCTCAAAGTGCAAGTAGATAAATAGGTACCGCTCCTGCGGGAAGGTAAACGGCATTTCCGTGCGCTGCTCTGGTTCGCCAGAAGCGGCTTAGTCATGCTGGCCACATGACCCGGAAGCTGTACGCCGGCTCCCTCGGCCAGTAAAGCGAGATGAGCGTCGCAACCCCAGAGCGTCGCAACCCCACGACTGGACCTAATGGTCAGGGGTCCCTTTACCTTTACCTTTTACCCTACCCTCAGGAACTGGGCCTCAGCACAGGAACAAATGATGGGTACCATCCCTGCCATGCTGTACCCAGAACTGTATGCACTGTACCCCAGACCTCCTTCTGCGCCCAGATTCTGCACCAAATAACGAGACAAATGCTATGACCTAGATAGATTATGCAAATTAGGAAAGCCTCCCTAAAACAGCTTTATTTTGCATAACATCGTCTTCTAAACATGTTGATCAGCAAAGGGTTCTGCAGGATACATAAGTCAATGGCTTTAGCCCACAAAACCTTATGCCACAATAAAATGTGTTTGTCTTTAGGGATTCCATTGTTGTTATTGTTTTTCCGTAACACACACACACCCTCTGGAAATTCCTGCATGCTAGAAATGTTACTTCTCCCTAGTCTGGTTCCTGGAATTGGACCATGTATTGCTCGAGCGTTTTCATGCTTAACACTGCAGCCGTGACACATAACAACTTATTATTATTACGGGCTCTACCAGATTTCCTGAAAGTATATTTTTATTGGGTTGTATATTTCCTACTCTCTCTTTTTTTAAAAAAAATAATAATTACTTTTTTATTCAAAATTAAAACAAAACATATTACCCAGAAAAATATCATCCTTATTTTCCCCCATTTTTCCTCCCTCCCCCTCCCTGCCCCCACAGAACCCACCCACCCCCAACTTCCCTCAGTTCCAGTCTTTGATTTCTCTAAAAATGCTGTTTTCTGCATGTTACACAGCTGTATAGATCCGCAAACTATTTAGCTGATAATTATCAATAAAAAGTATGTGACTGTTTATTCAAAACCAGCCAAGGAGTCCAGTTTGCTTTGTTGCGTCTTCAAATACTTTGTAAAGGGTTCCCATTCATCTTTAAAGTCACAGTTATCCTTGTCCCGTAGCTTGTATGTCAGTTTTGCCAGTTCTGCATAGTCCATCAATTTTTCTTGCCATGATTCTTTAGTTGGGGTTTCTTCAGTCTTCCATCCTTGTGCTATTAAAACTCTCGCGGCCGTTGTCGCATACATGAAGATGTTTTTCAGCTTTTTTGGCAGATCTTTCCCTACAATCCCTAATAAAAATGCTTCAGGTTTTTTCACAAATGTTAAATGGAACATTTTCTTCAATTCGTTATATATCATTTCCCAAAAATTTTTAATTACCTTATAATCCCACCACATATGATAAAATGTCCCCTCCTTCTCTTTACACTTCCAACATATATTTGAACTAGTTTTGTACATTTTCCCTAACTGTACTGGTGTTATGTACCATCTGTACATCATCTTCATGTAATTCTCCTTCAACAGGGAACAGTCTGTAAATTTTAAATCAGTTTTCCATAATTTTTCCCAATCTTCCATCATAATGTTGTGACCTACATCTTGTGCCCATTTAATCATAACTGATTTTACCTCTTCATCTTTCGTCTCCCATTCTAATAGTATGCTGTATACAGCATACAGCGTATATTTCCTACTCTCCATCCCCATATCTAGCTGGGGCAGTACCTGAAGAGGGGGAGGTTCTGACCACTGCCAGCCAGTATAGATAAGATAGAAGGACACCAAGGTTTGACTCTGTATAAAGCAGCTTCCTCTATTCCTATGTAAGCTAAAGATCCCATTCATTTATGTAGGAAGGAAAATCAAAACCCTTTTCTGTCTACAGCTGAAGGCCCCCCCAAAGAAAAGATTATCTCCAGCAGGGACAGACTTTGGTAATATAGTGCCCTGAGCGAGGACAAAATGTGGTGTCCCTCTGCAAAAAACAAACAAACTTTGAGTAGCTACAGTGGTACCTCAGGTTAAGTACTTAATACGTTCCGGAGGTCCGTTCTTAACCTGAAAGTGTTCTTAACCTGAAGCACCACTTTAGCTAATGGGGCCTCCTGTTGCCGCCACGCCGCCGGAGTACGATTTCTGTTCTCATCCTGAAGCAAAGTTCTTAACCCGAGGTACTATTTCCGGGTTAGCGGAGTCTGTAACCTGAAGCGTATAAGCGTATGTAACCCAAGGTACCACTGTACTCATATAAATATAGGGTTTTAATAATTATTATTTTGCACCCTGTCGGCTCAGCACCCTGTGCTGGGAAACTTCTCGCATTGCCGTAAATCCGGTTCCATCCTTAAAATCCTTTGCTAACACAGGTGCCTTGGGGAAACTATTCCTGGATTTTCTACACCTACGACTCTCCCAACCTGTGCCCATGATGGGTCTTGTCCCCCAGGCAGTGGCGTAGCGTGGGTTGTCAGCACCCGGGGCAAGGCAAGTAATTTGCGCCCCCTAACCCGTGGATTTGCGCCCCCTAACCCGTGGATTTGCGCCCCCTAACCCTAACCCCCAGATGTTGCGCCCGGTGTGGCCGGCCCCCCCTGCACCCCCCACGCTACGCCACTGCCCCCAGGTAAACAAAATACACGGTGGATGACAGCTTTGGGGCACATCTTTTACTGTAAACAAGGGGACCCTGTTTCATTCTTCCAGCAATGGAGTGGAACTGTTCAGTCTAGACAGACCAGGTGGTTTAGCTAGCCATGGTCCCCTCCTGATCCTACTGTTGTTTTCCTGCTGACTTCTTTAGGCACAGGCTGTGGTCTAAACCACTGAGCCTCTTGGGCATGCTGATCAGAAGGTCAGCGGTTCGAATCCTCGCGACTACCATTGCTCTGTTCCAGCTCCTGCCAACCTAGCAGTTCGAAGCACACTTTTTGGGACGCGGGTGGCGCTGTGGGTTAAACCACAGAGCCTAGGACTTGCCGATCAGAAGGTCGGCGGTTCGAATCCCCGCGACGGGGAGAGCTCCCATTGCTCGGTCCCTGCTCCTGCCAACCTAGCAGTTCGAAAGCACATCAAAGTGCAAGTAGATAAATAGGCACCACTCCGGCGGGAAGGTAAACGGCATTTCTGTGCGCTGCTCTGGTTCGCCAGAAGCGGCTTAGTCATGCTGGCCACATGACCCGGAAGCTGTACGCCGACTCCCTCAGCCAATAAAGCGAGATGAGCGCTGCAACCCCAGAGTTGGCCACGACTGGACCTAATGGTCAGGGCTCCCTTTACCTTTAAGTAAATAATACAAGACTTCCGCACTCTTTGAGGTTCCCTGTAAGCCCCTAGATTTCATGTCTAAAATCCGGCTCTAGAACACAGGTGATGTGGCCTCCTTGTCTAGCCACACAACCCTCTTACAACTGAACCTCTCTGCTTTGGCTATTCAGTTATAGACGCAGCTCCCTACTGCTTGCTCCCTTTCATGCAGTCTCTCATGTCACAACCAGCCGTCCCCCCCCCTTTTCCCCCTCCCCACAACTCCTGCCTTGCCACTAACCTTGGGCCCCCCCTTAGCTGCCTCCTCCACACCCCTGGCTGCTGCAGCGGCAGCAGGAAACTGGGCCAGATTGTCAGGACAGATCAGAGTCTCTTCTGCCTCAGCGCTTCCTCGCTCCGCACGCAGCAATGGTTGGATCGGGGTGGGGGCGAGAAGAGGAAGGGGGTGCATGGCGTGCCGGGCAGCCAGAACATGGGGCGGAGGGGGGGGGAAGAACCTCTCGTTGCTCAGACATAGCAGAGCCGCAAGGCATAGGAGAGCTCTGTGTGGGTGGCCAAGTGATACATGATGGGGAGAGGGGGCCTGATACTGACTTGCTGTGAGCAGAGCTGCTTTTCATGACTCCCAAGGCCTTGGCTCGTGAACCTGGGTCCACTTCACCACAGCTGTGCTTTAGGAGACACTCGCAATTTTAAGGGACACCCCCATACATCAGCATCTTCTCTCCCCCCCCCCACTTCCATTTAGATCCGTAAGATTATTTTTTTTAAAAAAAGGGGGGGGTGGAAGAGAAAAGGTCACCAGCTCAGCACCCCACAAATCTCTTGAATCATCAGATCCGATAGATTTATCAGTTTAATCAGCTTCATCCACATACAGACGCCTGGAAGGAGAATGAGACTGGAGATGGCGATAAGCGTATTCTGTTGCTCTCCCCTCCCTTTTTTTAATGCATGTTTTTCACCAAGGGATCCAAATTCTCTGCTCCAAAATGAATTAAATTATAAGGCTGGAATAATTATGCAGATTAAGTATCTTGGCGTGTTTTCTTATTTTGTGTAATTTATTTTTTCCGATAAACTTGACCAGGAGGAGAGAGACCTGCGCAAGTTCCTAAAAGCATAATCTCTCAACCAGTGGAAGTCCCCAGTTTGAGATTTTCACCCAATTATGAGGACTAGAATCTTTCTTTTAAAAAGAGAAGAGAGTATGGGGTGGGAAGGTGGGGAGAGTTGAGGTTTTTGAAGTGCAAAGTATTGTGCTACGCTTGCAAAACGGGAGTGAGGTCACCTGGAATGCCCACGCAGCCCTGCTCACACCTAGAGGCTTTCTCATATGCAGGTGGGCTGTGGATTGCCAGTTTCTGTATAATATGGGGCCCTAAGCCTTTCGATAGCTGTTTAGAAGGGAGAACTTTGGCAAGTGCACCTTTTCTTTTGCAGTCCTGCGTAAACAAAAATGCCGCGGGACAAAAGTTGTGCATTCTGAATTTTCCTCTTAAATCATCCATTCTGTCAAGGCTTAATTTGAGCCGGGGATTAGCCCTGCAACCAGTTTTTAATGCCAGGCTCAACCCGTTGCAATGATGACAAATGTGCGCTTCTGAACTTGTGCAATGCGCCTTTTCCCCCATCGCCAATTATCCCTTTACCTATGTGCCTCCACTTGTATGCCTGAGGTAGGCTTCCAATTATAGTAATATGGTGTGCATGAGAGAGGGGTGTGTGGAGGGGGAGGAACAATAGTTACATAAATACCCCATAAAAGTATTGTAGCAAAATCCCAAAGTCTCGTTGCATGGAACCTGGTGTGCAAAAAAACCCCCTGCTGACCTGATCATTTGCTGCCTGACCTCATAACTCCCATTTTCCTTTTTTCCGACTGGGATTATTTTGAATGTGCTGTACGGTGTTAGGCTGCAGGTGCAGGGATAATGAGAAGCTGCTTACACTTCTACAGGGTCAGACCTGCTGCCCTCACCAGGCCTCTGAGCAAGCTAATGTTTGGCTTTTCATCTAGCATTGTGCAGACAGGCTTACCGTAATTATTCTACGCTGAAAGAACACATCCCTAGCTGTCAGTATTTTCAATGTGTGGCTCTGTTTTGTTTTTGCATTTCCATTCCAGCTGTTCCAAGAAGAGGTGCCCTTATTGCTCCCTAGGGTTGCCAGCTGACTAGAAAATAACCGGCCTGGTTTCCTCTTGTGCCTTTAGCAGCAGTTGGATGTACAGAAGCCACATCGGTTGAAGCTTTTCACAGCTGGAGGTGGAAGGTTCTCAAGCTGTTAATGTTTGCACATCAAACTGCTGTTAAAGGCACAGTGATACTAGCATACCCTCCAACATTTCTCTGATGAAAATAGGGATGTCCTGTTCCATACTTCTACTACTACTAATAATAATAATAATTCCACTCTGGGCGGTGTGATGGCCTGGGATTCCGATTCGGAGGATGAAACAGAGGAATCCCAGCCTGCACAGGAGTCCCCGCCTCCAGGGCCGGCTGAACTGGGGCAAGGCCTAGATGCTGAAGAGCCTGCACCTGTGGCAGTGCATCAGGAGCTGGCCCCAGGTGAAGCCCTTCTGGCCCCAGAGAGGCTTGACGACTCAGTGGCCACAGGTGAGCCTCCTCCAGGGCCCAGTAACCCTTCGGCCTCTCCTGATCTGCAGAGGCTTAGAGCAGAGAGGCGAAGGGAACTGGTTGCCCCCAGGAGGAGTGCTCGCCTTAAGGCCAGAGGAGGCGGGGCTCCTGGGGGCCGGGACCGCCCCTGGCCTTAGAAGAGGATAAAAGCCCAGTCAGCCCGGCCCCAGGTTGCGGGAGCAATGTCGTTGTTGGCTTCGGACCTTCCTGTGTTCCTGATCCCTGCTCGGCCTCCTGTTCCTGACTATCCGGTACTCCTGTTCCCTGCTCGGCCTCCTGTTCCCGACCATCCGGTGTTCCTGTTCCCTGCACAGCCTCCTGTTCCAGCGTTCCTGTTCCCCGCCCGGCTCTCTGCCTCGGACCTTGCCCCTCTTCGTGTGGACTCTGCTACACCCAAGGTACCTTACCCCCGGGACCAGCACAGTTTGCTCCCGCCACACCCGCACTTCCCCTTCGTAGGGGTGCGTTCGGGAAGAGCCAGAGGCCATGGCTGAACAGGCGGCTGCACTGGTGGCTTTGGCCCAGGAGAACCAGGCCTTGACTCACACCGTGCAGCAGCTCAGCGACGCGGTTGTGGCACTTCAGCAACGCTTGGAAGCCCTACCGGCTCCTGGGGCCGACGCCCCGGCTCCGGGCAAGTACCCAGTGGCTTTGCCTGAGAAATTTGATGGAGCCCCGGCCAGCTTTCCCATGTTCCTGGCCCAGGCCAAGCTGTATATTCAGGGGCGAGCCCGGAACTTTCCTGACGACCGCACCAAGGTGCACTTTTTGATTAGTTTGTTAAAGGACCAGGCGGCCAAGTGGGCGTTGCCGCTACTCAGGCAAGACTCCCCCTTGCTGGCAGACTATACGGGGTTTTGCAATCGTTTGGAGGCCGCGTTCGGCAACCCCCAGAAAGAGAGTCAAGCCAACCGGGCGATTCGGCGTTTGAAACAGGGCAAGTCCACGGTGGCCACATATACCACGGAGTTTCGGCTGTTGGCACAGGACTTGACCTGGAATGACTCGGCACTGCGGGACCAGTATCTCGAAGGGCTTTCGGACGAGGTACTGGACCAGTTGGCCACAATGGAACGCCCCACCACGCTGGACACTCTCATTCAACGGAGTCTACAAATAGACGACCGGTTGGAGGATCGTCGTCAGGCCCAGGGTCGCCGACACTTCCAGTTCACGGCACCAGCTTTTTCCGGCAGCCCCACGGTCACAACTGATTTAACGGAGGAGCCTATGCAGCTCGGGGCAGTGCGGCCACGCCTTTCCCCCGCAGAGAAGGCGCGGCGTCGGGAGGGAAATCTCTGTCTTTACTGTGGCGGAAGTGGACACTTCGCTCTGTCCTGCCCTGAGAAACGCCAGCCGCAGGGAAACCGCCAACCCCAGTAGCTGATGGCCCTAGCTACCGGGGGTCCCAAACCGTACAGAATGGGCCCGCACCAATGGACTTGCAACATCTTATGGTTTCGGTACGTTTATACCCTCCAGGTGGGCCCTGGATCCTCACCCATGCTTTGGTAGATTCAGGGGCAACCCGCTCCTATATGGACGCTGCTTTTGCCGCCCATCATCAGGTGCCACTTCGGAACAAGCCAGTACCGGTCCAGGTGGAAGCGATTGACGGACGACTTCTGCGTTCAGGTGCCGTTACTCAGGAGACCCAGCCCCTGGTCCTGTGTCTCCAGCAGCACCGGGAGTTGCGAACTTTGGACATTGCCTCTATGCCCCGCTTCCCCCTGGTGCTCGGGATGGACTGGCTGGAAGCCCACAACGTTCAGATTGACTGGGTCAAACGGACCGTGCACTTCCCAGACCCATGTTCCCATGCTCAATCCGGAACGCTGGCGGCCGCGCCCTCAGAGGAGGCAGCACCCACGCTCCCAGCCGTGTACCAGGACTACCAGGACGTGTTCGAGGAACGGGGGGCAGACCAGCTGCCGCCACATCGGCCTTTTGACTGCGGCATAGACCTCCAACCCGGAGCGCCTTTACCAGTGAGTCGCTTATATTCCCTAACAGAGCCAGAGCGCGAGGCTTTGCAGGACTTCTTGCGCAAGAACCTGGAGCGTGGGTTCATTAGGCCTTCCACCTCGCCTACCGCGGCACCAGTGCTTTTCGTTAAGAAGAAATGTGGGGAACTCCGCCCTTGCCATGATTACCGAGCCCTGAACAAAATTACCGTCCCAGACCGGTACCCCTTGCCCCTTATCTCGGAGCTGCTGGAGCGGGTGCAAGGGGCACAGGTGTTCACCAAGCTGGACCTCCGGGGGGCCTACAACTTGATTCGGATCCGAGCCGGGGATGAGTGGAAGACAGCGTTTGGGACCCGGTACGGGCAGTTCGAATATTTGGTTATGCCTTTCGGTTTGTGCAACGCGCCTGCTGTGTTTCAACGCTACATCAACCACGTGTTTCAGGACTTGTTAGACAAGTACGTGGTGGTGTATTTGGATGACATACTGATTTACTCCCGTGACCCGGCTTGCCATGAGGGACATGTCCGGACCGTGCTGCAGCGCTTGCGTGAGCACCGTTTGTACGCAAAGCTCAGCAAGTGCGAGTTCCATCAGCGGACTGTGGACTTCCTTGGTCACCGGCTCTCTCCAGATGGGGTGCAAATGGACCCGGGGAAGGTGACAGCGGTTCAAGAATGGGCGGCACCCCGGAACCGCAAGGACCTGCAGCGTTTCCTGGGGTTCGCCAATTACTACCGGACCTTCATCGCTGATTATGCTCATCGCACCACCCCGTTGACCCGGCTACTGCGCCCAAAGACGCCGTTTTCCTGGGACAAGGAGGCAGAGGAGGCGTTTCAGGGGTTGAAGGCCTGTTTCCAGAGGGCACCAATCTTACAACATCCTGACCCCTCTCGACCCTTTGTGGTGGAGACCGACGCTTCCAGTACGGCTCTCGGTGCCGTCTTGTCTCAACAGATTGGTCCTGAAGCGCCACTCTTACCCTGTGCCTTCTATTCTCGCCAGCTCCTACCAGCGGAGCGTAACTATACTGTGTGGGAGCGGGAACTACTGGCCATCAAGGTAGCCTTTGAGGTCTGGCGCCACCATCTTGAGGGGGCACGACATCCGGTGGAGGTGAGAACCGACCACCGGAACCTGGAGTACCTCCAGACCACCCGCAAGCTGAACCAAAGACAGATCCGGTGGGCGTTGTTCTTTTCCCGGTTCCAGTTCCGGATCCGCTACATCCCTAGCTCTCAGAATCAGAAGGCGGATGCCCTGTCCCGGAAACCTGAAGACAACACAGACACGGTACAGCAAGCAGAACCCACCACGATCCTACCTCCGGCTGCATTCCTGGCCACCCAGGAGGCGCAGCCACTGCAGGTTCGGGTGCGGGAACAGCAGCGGGTCGACGCTTGGGCCCAGGAACGACTCCGGGAGCTGGCTGAAGGGTCCAGCCCACAGTATCCGGGGCTGGTCCTGCATCAGGGCCTTCTGCTGCACCACGGTCGTCTGTACATCCCGCCAGGGCCACTACGGCTGGAGGTTCTCCGGATGGCCCATGATGCCCCAGCAGCGGGGCACTTTGGACGGTATCGGACCACCCATCTGGTCAGTCGAGAGTTTTGGTGGCCCCGCCTGAAGGCTGACGTGGCTCGCTACGTTGCTGGTTGTGATGTCTGCCGGCGCGCCAAGGGACCTACCGGGCGACCCCCCGGCCTACTTCAGCCATTGCCAGTTCCACCGCGCCCTTGGCACACGGTTTCGTTGGACTTTGTAGTGGACTTACCCTCGTCTCGTGGCTGTACCTGCCTTCTGGTTTTCTCCGACCATTTCACCAAGATGGTGCACTGCGCTCCCTGTCCATCTGTACCCACAGCCAAGGAAACTGCTCAGCTGTACCTTCAGCATGTCTTCCGCCTGCATGGCCTACCTGAGCGCGTGGTGTCCGACCGGGGCGTTCAGTTCACATCCCGGTTCTGGCGAGCACTACACCAGACCCTCGGGACGGAGGTCTGCCTCTCGTCAGCCTACCACCCACAGACCGATGGCCAGACGGAACGGGCGAACGCGGTGCTGGAGCAGTACCTCCGGTGTTACTGCAGCTACCAGCAGGATGACTGGGTCGACCACCTGGCATTGGCGGAGTTCGCCTACAATAACGCGGTGAATGCGTCCACCCAGCAGACCCCGTTCCAGGCCAGTTATGGTTATCATCCACGGCTGTTTCCAGAGGTGCTGCCGACATCCACGGTCCTGGCGGTGACGGAGTGGCTTCAAGAGCTCCAGTCCCAGCAACAGCTTTTGGTGGAGCAACTGCACCAGGCCAAGGAAGCGTACAAGGCCCAGGCCGACCGCCACCGCCAGGTGGGGCCGGAACTTCGCGTCGGTGACCTGGTTTGGCTCTCCACTCGCCACCTCCACCCCTCTCGACCTTCGCGGAAGTTGGACGCCCGCTTCACCGGCCCGTTCCCTATCATAGACCAAGTCTCTCCTGTGGCATTTCGTCTCCGGTTACCCGCAACCCTGAAGGTTCACCCGGTCTTCCACAGGTCCCTTTTGAGTCCGGTGGCCCCACCCGACGAGTTCCATCCGAACCGTCCCCGACCGCAGCCAGTGTTGGTTCGGGGAGAGCCTGAGTACGAGGTGGAACGCATCCTGGACTCCCGATACCGCAGGGGAAAGCTGCAGTATCTCATTGACTGGAAGGGGTACGGACCGGAGGACCGTTCCTGGGAACCAGCGGCCAACGTCCACGCACCTGCCTGCCTCCGAGAGTTCCATGCGACGTACCCCGGCAAGCCGGGTCCGGACCCTCGGTTGAGGGGGGGGCCTGGGAGGGGGGATGGTGTGATGGCCTGGGATTCCGATTCGGAGGATGAAACAGAGGAATCCCAGCCTGCACAGGAGTCCCCGCCTCCAGGGCCGGCTGAACTGGGGCAAGGCCTAGATGCTGAAGAGCCTGCACCTGTGGCAGTGCATCAGGAGCTGGCCCCAGGTGAAGCCCTTCTGGCCCCAGAGAGGCTTGATGACTCAGTGGCCACAGGTGAGCCTCCTCCAGGGCCCAGTAACCCTTCGGCCTCTCCTGATCTGCAGAGGCTTAGAGCAGAGAGGCGAAGGGAACTGGTTGCCCCCAGGAGGAGTGCTCGCCTTAAGGCCAGAGGAGGCGGGGCTCCTGGGGGCCGGGACCGCCCCTGGCCTTAGAAGAGGATAAAAGCCCAGTCAGCCCGGCCCCAGGTTGCGGGAGCAATGTCGTTGTTGGCTTCGGACCTTCCTGTGTTCCTGATCCCTGCTCGGCCTCCTGTTCCTGACTATCCGGTACTCCTGTTCCCTGCTCGGCCTCCTGTTCCCGACCATCCGGTGTTCCTGTTCCCTGCACAGCCTCCTGTTCCAGCGTTCCTGTTCCCCGCCCGGCTCTCTGCCTCGGACCTTGCCCCTCTTCGTGTGGACTCTGCTACACCCAAGGTACCTTACCCCCGGGACCAGCACAGGCGGTTTCCAATGTATATAAAAACATAATAAAACATTAAACATTGAAAAGAACTTCCCTATACAGGGCTGCCTTCAGATGTCTTCTAAAGGTTGTACAGTGGTGCCCCGCAAGACGAATGCCTCGCAAGACGGAAAACCCGCTAGACGAAAGGGTTTTCCGTTTTGGAGGTGCTTCACAAAACGAATTTCCTATGTGCTTGCTTCGCAAGACGAAAATGTATTGCGAGTTCCTGCGGGGTTTTTTCCCTCCCCCCCCTTTTTCCCAAGCCGCTAAACCGCTTATCAGCTGATCGGCTAAGCCGCTTAACAGCTGATTGCTAAGCCGCTTATCAGCTGATCGTTAAGCCGCTTATCAGCTGATCGTTAAGCCGCTTAACAGCTGATCGCTAAGCCGCTTATCAGCTGATCCGCTAAGCCCGCTAAGCCGCTAATACTGTAGCGCTAATCCGCTAAACCGCTAATGGGCTTGCTTCGCAAGACGAAAAAACCTGCAAGACGAAGAGACTCGCGGAACGGATTCTTTTTGTCTTGCGAGGCACCACTGTACTTATCTTCTTGGCTTGGGGGTCACGTAACCATACCATCCAACATGTTGCCAAGGAAAACAGGGACATCCTAAGGAAAAACGGGACATTGTGGGATCAAATCAGAAACTTGGACAGCTTCTGGAAATCCAGGACGGTCCCTGGAAAATAGGGACACTTGCAGGGTCTGCCCTAGCTGTTCGAAAAGATGACTGCTCTGTGCCCCAGCCTTGTAACATTGCTGTATTGTGGGATTGGACACCTCCGTCTCCAGGTTACACAGTTTTTATCTCCTTGAAGGCTATGTACTATGTACATGTACTATGTACCATGTACTATGATTTAGAAATTAAGCCCTGGTGGTGCCATGATGCACTTAATGTAAAGAGTTAATTCAGCCCTGGTCCCAAATGAGGCAAAAGCACGATGATAGTAGTAATTCTGTAAATAGTCCATAGCCGGGCTTCTTCTTCTCTGTCTCTCTCCCCACTCCCCAAATTCACTGGGATCACCCAGTGAAATTGAGCCAGCTGTGCATTCAGGGTTGGTGAAAACAAGCAAGAAGCCTTCATATATATAACTAACATGGAATTTGCTGTCACAAGATATGGGGTTGACCACAGGCTTAGATGTTTCATCTTCTCTTAAAGCCAATTTATGGGGGATAGGTCCAGCTACCTCTTAGCCATTAAAGCTCCAAGGAACGATCTCCAGACACTATTGGGAGGAAGCCAACTAGCTGCTGAGGGCTGTTTGCCTCCATGCTCTGCTTCTGGGCTTCCTAGAGGCATCTGTCTGGCCACTCTTGTGTACCAGACTTGATGGACTCGCAGATTCACCTGGCAGGGCTGCTCTTAGGATTTGTGCAGGCACGAATGTTTGTTCCCAGCTCTTGGGAATGGTGTGGCAGCAGATTTCCTGCATTGACAAGCCTATATTAATGGCTATGGTTCTGCAGACATTGTCAGAGACAGTATTCTTCTGCATACTGCTGCTGCCGTGCTCATGTCTTCCTTGTGGGCTTTGCCAGGCAAGAACAGGATGCTAGACTAGATGGGCCGTTGGCCTCATCCAGCAGTTCTCTTTTTTATGTTCTTAAGGGGATGGACCAGGTGACCTCTGAGATAACCTTCCTACTCTGGGATTCTATTTTTTGACTGAATAGCGCTGCTGTTGCCTAGTTTTTGTCAAATGACCTTCTTATGCACTTTGATGAAGCTTGCATTGCATACTAAAGCTTGCAACCATTTTTTTTTTTTTTAAATTGCCTGGATGGTGACAAACGTGCTTAGAAAAGGTTCCTACCCTTGGCCTGCTCTCTAATTTAAAGGCCTCTTAATTGGTGCACTGGTCTCCTCTACCCATGCAGCATTTAGGAACCTATGGTCTGGTTTGGAGGCCGAGTTGAGTGGGCTAATTCTGTGTTGTACACAGATGAAATACTGGGCTGCATGGAGCACTGGTTTTCCGTTTGTGCTGGGAAGGAGAGGATTAAAGAATGCCTCTCACTTACCCTCCCAGTAGTCAGCTGGCAGAGTCGGCGCTGCTGGCCTTTCAACCCTTTCTCAATTTAAAGTATGGCCCTGGTGGTTAAAAATTACTTACTGGCCGGGGATGTAGCTTCTCAGTTGCTTGTTGTGTGATATAGACCATGGGTAGGCAAACTAAGGCCCGGGGCCGGATCCGGCCCAATCGCCTTCTCAATCCGGCCCGCAGACGGTCCAGCAATCAGCGTGTTTTTACATGAGTAGAATGTGTGCTTTTATTTAAAATGCATCTCTGGGTTATTTGTGGGGCCTGCCTGGTGTTTTTACATGAGTAGAATGTGTGGTTTTATTTAAAATGCATCTCTGGGTTATTTGTGGGGCATAGGAATTCATTCATTCCCCCCCCCCAATATAGTCCGGCCCCCCACAAGGTCTGAGGGACAGTGGACCGGCCCCCTGCTGAAAAAGTTTGCTGACCCCTGATGTAGACATTATGATGGAGATGGAAATCCAACCCGTCATGCCCCAATGTTTTATTAATTTCCCTCGCAATTCCCAGAGTTCCCTGGGAAGAGGGTTGTAGCTCTGTGAGGGGAACAACAGGGGTCTCCTAATAACTTTCAGCATCTTTAACAAACCACTCGGCATTCTTTGAGGGAAGCCATGACTGTTTAAAGTGGCACAAGAATGCTTTAAAATGTATGGTGCTGATCTCGACTTAGTTAAGCGATGCTGATTGCAGTCGGATAAATGCCCTCCTGCTCCCAAAGGGTAGGTTAGAAAGAAACCAAGGGAGCCATTTGCCCAGGGGGCAAAAGATGAGCTTCTGCTGGGAGCTTGAACAACATCGCAGCGCAGTTGCGCCATCCAGACCTTCGCATAACTCTTCCTCCCTTTTGAGCTGCTTCTCTACCTGGCTCCATGACAAAAAAGTGCACCAGTAGCCAAGTGATCTATCTTTGTTCTGTCGTAATTACAGTTGGTGATTATTATTTTTCTTCTTCTTCTTGGCCTGGGAGGCTTGTTATGGCAAAGCTTGAAAAAAACCATTTATCTTCGCTCACAAAGCTTGGATGGTCATTTTGTGTGAGTGAATTGGGGATGGGGAAGAGAGAGAGAGAGAGAGAGAGAGAGAGAGAGAGAGAGACTCTGCAGCGTCTCCTGCTATGACAGAGACCCCTTGAAAAGAGCTGAGGTGGTGCCTTCTGGCAGCAGTGATTATGGGCAGGGAGCCATCTCTCATCCAGGCCAGGACAGTTTGCTGTCAAGGGCAGGAGCAGAGTTACACCGATTCTGTAGAATAAGATGTTATTGCCAAGGCGCACAGTGTAATGTCATTGCTGCTGATGTGCGAAAGAGAGACAAATATGTCGGTCACTGCAGTGGCTGAGGTCACCCTGCATCTACCGTATTTCTCACTCTATAATTTCAGACCACCCTGATCTCCCACACCCTCATTTTTCTTTAAAGTTGTGGCCATGTGGTGAAGTTGTTGCACACTGACTTCAAGGGGAGGGAGGTGGGATGAATGTGCCACAGATTGCTCCAGCATGCCAATGGTTTCCAGTCTCTCTACATTCAAGGAGTCATTTCCATGCTAATGTGTCTGCCGGAGGACCTGCTAGGAACCTAGATTCTTTAGGGGCCCAGGAAAAAGCAAAGAACGGCCATCAATACACTGAGCTAGGTGAACTACTAGCCTGACTGAGTCTTCACCCAGAGGAATGTTGAGACACCAAAGGAACTTTGGGTGAAGGGTCCTTAGCCTAGAATGAACCTAACACTCCACTACAGTGATACATTATAGGGGAAGGTCACTAGTGCCAGGAAATTCCTGTTGTCAGGGTATTGTCTTGAGTGCCACGACTCTCGGAGAAACCCCCATTCAGCTTTCGATGTTATCAGAGCTCTCTTTGAAAGCCACTCTTGTGTGTGGTTTTGTACATCTTGGGACAAGTGTGACTCCATCTTTTTGTGGGCCATTTTGGCAACATTTTCGATGGGCTCCTAACTCTACCCTTTCCTCACATGTGGGAAGGAAGGTATAAGGGCCTCTAAGGTGAGCTTGCTTCCTCCACCTTTTTAAACACCAAGTGCCTGCATAGAGTCAAAAATGCTGTGGTTGCTTACTTATATAACCAGGATGAGGGACCTGCGGGGATCCAGGTGTTTATTGGACTGCAGGTCCCATTACAGTTTGACTCCCGGAACCATTCGAAAACCAAGGCACGGCTTCCAATTGGCTGCAGAAGCTGCGTAAGGTGCGTTGGATGTTCGGCTTCCAAAAAATGTTCACAAATCGGAACACTCACTTCCGGATTTGCAGCGTTCGGGAGCCAATTTGTTCAGGAGCCAAGCCATTCAACAACCAAGGTACCACTGTATTTGCTTTTCAGATAGCTCAGTCAGTAGAGCAGGAGACTCTTAATCTCAGGGTTGTGGGTTTGAACCCCACATTAGGCAAAAGATTCCTGCATCGCATTGGGTTGCACTGGATCACTTTCATGGTACCTTCCAATTCTACAGTTCTATGATCCCTGTCCATTGGCTGTGCTGGCTGGAGCTGCTGAAAGTTGGGAGTCTAGCATCATCTAAAGTGTTCACAGGCAGGGATACAAGAAGGCAGCATTACCTGTTTTACCCTATATTTGTTCCATGTAGAGCTGTTTCCATTCTTCTGCAGTTCGTAGTCCACCCAAAGCTGAGCTATTCATCTCGCTGTCCACTTTGCTGAAATTTTCTGCAATTAATTCCATAGCCACGTAATGACATTGCCATTACATTATCCCACCCCATTCATTTCAGTGCAAAGGAAGAACACTGCAAATGATGGGTGGAAGGGAAGCCATCAATTACCTATCACTTGTGGACTGAAGGCAACAGCAGCAGTGAATACTGATCATATTCCCTGGATTGATTTTTGTTCCGGACATGGGGCGAGTAAGCAACTATGCTTCTGCTTCCACTAGAATTCTCTGACATCCTCTATTCACAGGGTCCCCATTCCTCTCCTCCCTTTCTAACTGACAAATAAGAAAATACAGGGAGGATACTTTGATCTATATTGAGCTTATCACAAGAGTTCTCTGAAGCAGGGCGCTTGTAATTCATCGAACCATAGAACCATAGAGTCATCTACTCCACCCCCCACCCCACCCCCCGCAATGCAGGAATCTCAACTAAATCATACGTGTCTGATGGCCATCCAACTTCTGCCCAAAACCTCAAATGAAGGAAAGTCCACCATTGAGGGAACCACAACTGAGAACTGAGGCCAAGAATGAACGAGCCACTTGCGTTGGACCACAAAATGAACCCATGGGAGGAGGATACTTGAGTCTGTAAGTTCAGCTTTCTCTAGTCTCTAGAACACCATTGGGCTTGATGACAAAAAGTATGGGTAGCCAAACTGGTCCATTAAGATTGAATTCCAAAGTACCAGCAGTGCATTGCCTTTTGCATCAGACCTAGTTGTAAAAAAGAGAGCAAGCTTCCAAGAACTGCTCTAGAGGCTGGATGAACCATCATGCTCTGAAAGGTTTGCCTTCTGCTCCAGCTGGCCTTGATATTTAATTAATTAATTTAATAAAATTTATATACTGCTTGATTGCAGAAAAAAACCCCTCAAAGAGGTTAAAGAGCCAGTGTGGTGTAGTGGTTAAGAGCGGTGGACTCATAATCTGGTGAACCGGGTTCGCTTCCCCGCTCCTCCACATGCAGCTGCTATGTGACCTTGGGCTAGCCACACTTCTCTGAAGTCTCTCAGCCCCACTCACCTCACAGAGTGTTTGTTGTGGGGGAGAAAGGGAAAAGGAGATTGTTAGCCGCTTTGAGACTCCTTAGGGTAGTGATAAAGCGGGATATCAAATCCAAACTCTACTTCTAAAGAAAGTATTATGTTTCTGTTGCTTTTGCATTGTCTTTCTGAATATCACTCCTGTATTCATTACAGTGGTACCTTGGGTTAAGTACTTAATTCGTTCTGGAGGTCCGTACTTAACCTGAAACTGTTCTTAACCTGAGGCACCATTTTAGCTAATGGGGCCTCCCGCTGCTGCCGCACTGCCGGAGCACGATTTCTGTTCTCATCCTGAAGCAAAGTTCTTAACCCGAGGTACTATTTTTGGGTTAGTGGAGTCTGTAACCTGAAGCTTATGTAACCTGAAGCATATGTAACCCGAGGTACCACTGTACACTGCTTCCAAACAGCCCCCACCAACATGCTGCAGCTGCCATGAAGAGGACTTCCCATTCCCATTCATCACTGTGTTGTAGCCCCTTCCAAGTCCCATTGCTGACTAAGCAGGGGCTACAGTGCCGGATTACCAAATAAGCAGAGTAGGCACTGGCCTATGGGCCCCATGCCTTTTAGGGGTCCCACAACAACAGATCAAAATAATATTGATTTGATCTTGAAAGAAAAGTACAGAAAACTATTAGGAGATCATTTGCAAGCGCCCCCCCCCCCCCATATTCTGACTGCCTAGGGCAGGCATAGGCAAACTTGTCCCTCCAGATGTTTTGGGACTACATCTCCCATCATCCCTGACCACTGGTCCTGTTAGCTAGGGATGATGGGAGTTGTAGTCCCAAAACATCTGGAGGGCCGAGCTTGCCTATGCCTGGCCTAGGGGTCTCCACAGGGTTTAATCCGGCACTGAGGGGCTAGCAGTCTCTGAGGAACTACACGAGCAAAATCCACATACAGACAGTCCGGAAGTCAGGGAAGCCAGATGGTCACAGAGCCAGGGGTTCAGTCCAGAGGACAGGGAACCCAGATGGTGAGCAGGAAGCAGCAAGGTAGGGCCAGAAACTACAGGCATTGTTTTCCAGAAGGCCAGAGCCAGCTGGTTCTCATCAGGGCCTTCTCCTCTGTGAAGGGTGATGAGCTGCAGGTGGAGTCTTTCCTCCTTTTCCTCCTTCAGGCAAGGCTGACTTGGCCCATGAGACACTGCTGGTCCTGTGTGGAGGCTACAATGAACTATGTCCTGGAGCATCATTTAAAAGTGGCGTTCAGCTAAGAGGAGGAATATGTGGGGAAGGGCTGTGGCTCAGTGGGCAGAGCAAATGCTTTGCATACAGAAAGTCACAGGTTCAATTTCCAGCAACCCCAGGTAGGGAAACTCCTGTCTGAAACCTTGCAGAGTCACTACCAGTCTCTTTGTAGACAGTATTAAGCTAGATGGGACAAAAGCCTGACTTGGTGTGTGTGTGCACGCGCGCACATGCGCTGAGGGGTGGCCCTGTCCCGAGGCAAGATGAGGCAACCATCTTGGACAACAGGCTTTGGCTGCCTTTTAGAAGCAGCCAAGAAGGAGGCAGATCTGACCCAAGAGGCACAATACACTGAGTATTTTTTTCTGCCCAAATCTTGTTGAGGGTGAATAGCAGTGGTCTGATCTGGCTCTCCTCCCAGGCTGGAAAGTGTAGAAAGAGTCCCAGGCAAAAGAATTTTGTAGTGGATTGTTTGATTGTGCCTCGTGTTAATTAGTGGAGGAGAGATGCTGCTATTTGCATTTTTTATCTTGGGCACCAAAATGTCTGCGAGCTGCGCATAATCACAAGGTTGCTTATATTAAATGATTGCACTGGGTAAGCATAGGAACTGTATTTTAGCATGTGTTGCTGTGTATGTATTTTATACTTCTTAATTAAGCTGCCCAGAGAAGTTCATGTTATAGCCTAACAATCTCATTTATTGTGGGTAGACGTATGTTTCTAGCTACTGAGGCTGTGAAGATGTGTGTGTGAGTGTGCAAGCAATATATGATAAACTTTGGGAAGGCTTGGAGGAGACCCAAGCAAACTTCGGCTGCATACACACATTTTATTCTAGAATTAATGGAGACTGAGGAGTTGGTGGGTTTTTTCCTGCTTAATCCAAACAAATAATGCCTCTGAAAGCATTTCTAGAGATTAATCTGAATTACCCAGCAGTGTACCCATTTGAAATCGGATCAAAGCCAATGTAGGCGGTTCTAGCAATGGAGGGTATCCCCCCTTGCCCAATGGTGTTGTGGGTGGGTGCTAAGATTGCAATTGCCACTTCCCCCTTTATAGGCATGAGCAGGGAGGAAAATACTGGGTAACCTATGAAGAGGAGAATATTCAAATGTGAATGAAGTAGCCATATCCTTGTGGACAGCAGGATGTATGTATCTATATGTAAAATCTAGACTGAAAGAAGCATGTTGGGGGATAAGCATAAATAATTCTGGATTAAGAAAAAACCGACATTCTTGTTCTGCAAAAAGGCTAGCGTGTTCACTGCTTCGGTGATCAGAAAGACTTGGGTGGAGCAAGACAAAGTGTGAATTGAAAGCTGAATTAAAATTGGCCCATGAGACATTGGGGACACAGATCAGGGTGTTGATCTGCCCCTGAGTCTTTGTGATGCAAGCCCTTTGTTCTTGGGACTCGCCATTTCAAATGGGTAGTTCTTCGTCTAATTAATATTGAAAGTGCCAATCAGGGTCATGTTGAGACTGGAGCCTCTTTATTGATGGTTACCTTTCCTGCAAAGAAATCAAAGTGGTGCGCATGGATGTCTCGCTTTCAATTTTATCGTCGCAAGAACCCTTTGAGGCAGGTTAGGTTGAGAGGGAGAGAGTTAATGGCCCAAGGTAACCCAGTGAGGATTTGAATCCTTGTCTCCTGGGTGCTAGTCTGACCCTTTAAACTACCACACCATGGTGGCTCAGCTGGGACTAAATCATTTCCCACCTTTTGAATGCGATAGAACAGAATTCTAACTGAACTTGCGTAGGATTCTGTTGCTCATGCAACCTTTTTTTACTGCCTGCAAAGCAACAACTTTTTCCTCAGAGTGGAATTTTGGGTTGATTCTAGAGCCTGTGTAGCTTGAACTCGCATTCTATCAGAAATTCAACTTGTGGTGACTTTGCCACTCCCCCTTCCTCAACAAGATCACATGAATCAGTCCAACGTCTTTGGTGCTTCTGTAGGGTAGGGACGCGGGTGGTGCTGTGGGTTAAACCACAGAGCCTAGGACTTGCTGATCAGAAGGTCGGCGGTTTGAATCCCCGCGACGGGGTGAGCTCCCGTTGCTCGGTCCCTGCTCCTGCCAACCTAGCTGTTCGAAAGCACATCAAAGTGCAAGTAGATAAATAGGTACCGCTCTGGCGGGAAGGTAAACAGCGTTTCCTTGCGCTGCTCTGGTTCGCCAGAAGCGGCTTAGTCATGCTGGCCACATGACCCGGAAGCTGTACGCCGGCTCCCTTGGCCAATAAAGCGAGATGAGCGCTGCAACCCCAGAGTCGGCCATGACTGGACCTAATGGTCAGGGGTCCGTTTACCTTTACCTAGTGTAGGGAAGGACTTAATTCCTCACCCCGGTCTTTGAATGTTGCAGCAGAAGATGTTTCACAGCCAGATCAGGGTTTCTCTCTGCCTCCTACATGTTTCCTTCGATTGCTCCCCCCCCCCAACATAGCCCGTCAGATGTGGCTTGACTTGCTTTTGTGAGCCATCTGGAGGGGTTGCTCAATAAACAGCTCTTGCCGTGCACCTGTTCTTTGTTGGTGGCACATGAGGACAAGGGGGTGAAGAAAATGGTTTTCCCGCTTCCACCCCTTCTAGGACATATAAAGCACTCCTATTCCACTTTCCTACCCTCCCCCCCAAAGAATATTGGGAGCTGTAGTTTGTTAAAGATGTTGAGAGTTGATAGGAGACACTTAACAAACTACAGCTCCCAGAATTCTTTGAGGAAACCAAAATTGTCAGTGTGGTGTAAGAGTGCTTTAAATACATGGTGTGCCTGTGACCTCAGCCTCCAGCTTAGCCAGGGGTATTTTCCTCCAACTTGTCACTAACATCCATGCCGGATCCTTTCATTTTGCCGGGGGTGGGTGGGTCCCTGCCACAGCTTTTGCCACCCTTGTGGTTGCAGCCAGGACTCTGTAGAAGCCTGGCTTGGTGCCTCATTCCCTGTGACCTTCACATCTTTGTTTTAGTTGCAGTTTAGTAATTTGAGCATCTCTTTGGTCCTAGCTGTTTCCCCTGCTGGCTAGAGAGAGAGAGAGAGAGAGCAAGTAGGCAATGGGCAGCCTTTGCTACTTGCTCTGTCTGCTGCCTCCTGCTACCTCCTCTACACAAAACTACTGCAGATCGTCACCTCTGGGATTGTGGCACCAAAGCTCAAACTCCTGCATTTCTGGAGAGAGGACTTAGTGCATTGCAAGGTAGAGGGTTGCTTTGGGACTCCTGGGTCCTAATTGGTTAGTTGGCTTATCTCACATTTTGCTCTCCAGCCCCCTCCACACACCCCATCATACACACAGCTTGGCGCTGAATTCCCCCATGCTTCAAGGCTTCTGGGGCCTACGTCTCTATGTGCACCTGCATCTTCCAGGGAACAAAATCTTCTCCCATTCTGAGTGTGTCTCGGAACCAGTGAGTGTGTGTGGGGGGGAGGGGGGTTTGCAAAGAAACCTTGTACAGTCGGCTTCCCTGCCGTCCCTCACTCAAAGAGGAGTGGCACGGGCCATACCACTCCCAGCACCTGCCTTCCCCCAAACAAAGGGCTTTTGTCTCACCTGCTTCCCTCCTCCCTCTTGACCGTACTATGACCTGGCCAATGGCGGCAAGGAACAGAGCTCCTTTGAGGTTTGCATCTGGTCCTGATCCTGGGCAGCAGAGTTGGGCTGAAGCGGGGTGGGTGGATGAAGGAAAGAGATGGGATCTGTGGCTGTTGGTGGCTCTGTTTTGCAGAGTGGACAGGAGCTAGAGACTCAGGCCTGGACCCCCCCACCCCCGCCACTGATGATTCAATACTGCTGGCACTTCTGTCTCCAGTGTTGCAGGAGGGGTTTAGGTGCAGAGATGATGTGCTTCTTGCAAGTGTGTATATAGAAAGACACGTAGTTCTGCCTGCATGTGCATACAGGGAAGCGATGCCTGTAAGTCTGTGAATTGTGGATTTTCGTCAGAGAAACAGGGTGAACTGGGTGGGGGGAGAAAGAGCGGACTGCTGAGGTTTTGTGGCAAAGGCATATTTGTGACGCGTTTGCCTGTGATACATGTAAGTGCATGCGTGTGTCAGGTATGTGAGTGTGTGAGAGAACGCAATGGTTAACGCTGCTGTATGGCAAGCATGTACCGTGTGGCCTGAAGAGTGCATGCACTCACAGGTTAAGAACGTTTGGGTGCTTCAGTATTCCCTGTTCAGGAACACACACACAGGTGTGGGAACATGTGTGTGTGTGTGTGTGTGTGTGTGTGTGCATCAATGTGGGGTATGTGGACTTTAGGCCTCACCCCTGCCCCTGGTTGTTGTTTTTTGCTAAGCCTCACAAAACCAGGACTAGCTGAGCACTCCCTGCTGCTTCCCCCACCCCCAAGCCCAGGGACAAACTCAATTACACTTGGATTTCATTTCAGCTGTATCTTTTTCATGCTGAGACCTGCCTAGGGAGGAAAACAGTTCTCAGAGGTGGCAGGATGAGGGGAGCCAACTCCCGGTAACAGAAGGGGATGGGAGAAGCCCCGCAGGCATGCTGGGAGACCGGTGGGCAGGGAACTGGGAAGCTTCTCTCCAGGAGAGGCCCTGGCCTACACGGGAGTCAGCAGAATGCAGTGTAAATGAGCCAGTGGAGCCCCAAGGGGGGTTGAACAGACTGAACTACTTCAGACTGAAGGGCTGTGTGGGTGTGATGTCATTGTTTTTGTTTAAAAAATGCTCCCTTCCATAAACCGCATGCATGCACACATTCACAAATCGGATAGGACTGTGTTAGGCTTTTTCTCCCTGGCGCAATACCTTTGTGGGTTTTGTTTTTACTTGTAGGGATGTCTTTAGATGAGTAATTACAAGAGCAAACATTTGCTTGCAGTTTGAAGTGCCCCAATCCGTCCTGCTCCGAATGGGCAGACCAGGCCTGCGTTGGTGGTGTTGGGGCGCTCGGCACCAGGTGGTCTGAAACAAGGATGGAGGGGGAAGACTGTGGCCTCCAGATGTTGTGGGACTCTCACTCCCATCAGCCTCACTCAGCATGGCCAAGAGTCAGGGGTCAGGGCTAAGCATTCCACTTCCTTGTCCTGGATGGGCAGTGGTGTTGTTGTTTAGTCGTTTAGTCGTGTCCGACTCTTCGTGACCCCATGGACCAGAGCAGGCCAGGCACTCCTGTCTTCCACTGCCTCCCGCAGTTTGGTCAAACTCATGCTGGTAGCTTTGAGAACACTGTCGAACCATCTTGTCCTCTGTTGTCTCCTTCTCCTTGTGCCCTCCATCTTTCCCAACATCAGGGTCTTTTCCAGGGAGTCTTCTCTTCACATGAGGTGGCCAAAGTATTGGAGCCTCAGCTTCAGGACCTGTCCTTCCAGTGAGCACTCAGGGCTGATTTCCTTCAGAATGGATAGGTTTGATCTTCTTGCAGTCCATGGGACTCTCAAGAGTCTCCCCCAACACCATAATTCAAAAGCATCAATTCTTCGGCGATCAGCCTTCTTTATGGTCCAGCTCTCACTTCCATACATCACTACTGGGAAAACCATAGCTTTAACTATACGGACCTTTGTTGGCAAAACTCCATGGACAAAGATGGGCAGTGGTACTATGGGAACTATCCCATTACTCAATGAGTACTACTACTAACATGGACATCTGGTCTGGTTCCCATGTGGCCACATACACATCACCAAAAAAGAGGAAATACATCTCTCTCACGCACACGCAAAGAACCCAGATTTGCACAGAAATTGCATGTGCTAATTGATATGTACAGAAGGACAACACAACTCATCATGGTGGAGGGCAGGGCAGAAGATGGGGATTTGGTGACCTGTGTGCTTCCACAGCCTGCCACCCAGGTACTGCTAACTGTTGGATAGGTAACTTCAAGACCCTCTCCTCCTGTTCTTTTTATGGTTCCTGCTCTTTAAACTAGGCTAGGACCGACAGCGCTTTAAACAGAGGACTGCTCTCTGTAAAGTGAAACACATGGGTTATGCCATCAGCAGCCCTAAATCTTCTGCCAAGACAGTAGTTTGCTAAACAACGGTTGGGAGGAATTGGCCTACTGGACTCTCTATCTGACTTTGACAGAGATGTCCTTGTTTATCTTTGTCCCTTCCCCCATTTTGGCGGCGAGGAGACGTAACTCTGCCAGAGAGGTCTGCAGAGATTCTGCAGGAACTGTTCAGAGATGGGCAAGAGAAGGCTGAGATGGACAGCAGAAGGATAGGTCCTGGCCGCTGGGAACACAGTGCTTTGGTCCCCTAGGCTTGCTGCCTCTTTGATCCTGACAAATGACCTAACAGTAGTTGAGGATCATATCCTTAGTTGCCTAGTAACAGGTGTTTGGACTAGCTGTTGGGAACTATTTCCTCTTCTCTTGCAAGAAATCTTCCTATGGGGCCATTATTTAAGGTAAAAGAATCATCCATTACTCATCCAACTCATCACAGGTCCATGGCTTGTAGGGGTGTGTTTCTTAGTCCTGGCATTCAAATCCCTAGAATTTCCTTTATTTTGATCCAAGCACCTTAAGTAGGGTCTGGTCCTTTGCTCCTCAAACATGACCGTCTTGAGGTGTGGGGCTCCCAAAAAGTTGGGACTCTGATATGAGGCCAGACAGCAACGTGCCCCATATACTAAGACCCGCTCAACACAGCCTTGCAGTGGTGAAAGAACCCAGGAGTCCTGCCTCCCAGCTGCCACTTGTGCTGTCTGTTTCACTTCATTGGATAATATTTGGAGAGCCAATGTGGTGTAGTGGTAAAGAGCAGTGGACTCGTAATCTGGTGAACCGGGTTCGCTTCCCCGCTCCTCCACATGCAGCTGCTATGTGACCTTGGGCTAGTCACACTTCTTTAAAGTCTCTCAGCCCCACTCACCTCACAGAGTGTTTGTTGTGGGGGAGGAAAGGAAAGGAGATTGTTAGCCGCTTTGAGACTCCTTCGGGTAGTGATAAAGCAGGATATCAGATCCAATCTGCAGAGAGAATTGTGTGTCACACAATTATTATTATGTGGGGTGTATGCGTATGTCATTCTGCGCCATCCCTCCTTTCCATTGGCTTGTCACCTGCAGTCCCTTTTGGAACCTGGGAGGCGGCAAATTGATTTTAGGGTGGTGGGGATGGTCATATCGCTATCCCCTATCCCACAAGACCCCCCCACCTGCAGTTTTTCCAGCAGCCCCCTCCTCCCTCTGCTGCATGCTTGCCCCACTTTTGAGCGTCTTTAATTGGCTGTGCTTTCCAGAGCCCCTTATGAGCGGTTGGGGTGGGGAGGGAGGGAGGGCAGCTCCATGGTGGGGGGGGGAGGGTGGCTTGGGTTCTTGATGGGGGGAGGAAAGGAACGGGGAACTGGGAATCACTGCATCTGGGCGATTTCCAGCTCTGTCTTTTTTATGTAATCGCCCTGCGCTTTCTTGCATGTGCGAGTGAGCGAAGCTACTGGGGGATGGGGAGGGCACGGGGTGGGGGTGGGGTGGGGGCCTTTGGTCAGGTAAATGGCATGCTGCACCCCCCCCCCCACCTTCCCCTCTCCAAAAGAAATCCCAAGGGAGACATTAGCTGGGAGAATCGGTGGTGCTGTCGCGCCTGTCTGGTCCACTTAGTTTCGTGCCCTTCTGGGATTTGTTGCCGCTGCAGCTCAGTGGCGTCAATGATTTTGCTCTGTTGCATCTCCTCCCGCTGCCCCCCAGCTTGTGAAATGCTTCCACTACCTGCTTATGAGTGGAGGGACTTGGATCACAAAAGTAGCTTGCAGCCGGTCTTGACCTGGGGACAGGAGCTCACCTGGTGGCCCTTGACATTGAAGCGGCAATGGGGGTGAGGAGCAAGGGCATCATGGCTTCTCCTGTGTTCCGCTCCCCTCTGAGGGGCCAGCAATACCTTTTGGAAGGGTGTTTTCGATAGGAAAAACGAAGATGGGAGGGGAAGGGTTAAGTGCCTCCCCCACCTCCCCAGTGCTACTGCTCTTGTGATTCAGAAGGCTCTCACCTCAGCTTCTTTAAAAACTAGAGATAAAAATGTCGGGCAATCCAGTTGGGGAATCTCCTGCGTGTGCTTGGGGGAAACGAAACAGCATGACTGCCTGCTAGGAATTGCTAAGAAGTCGAAGAGTGTTGAAAAGAGGCTGTTCCCTGATGCTTCCTGCTTGTTCTGTGCTCCTTTGGAGAGGCAGGAACAGACCCAGGGGGATAGACATGATGATTGGCTAAGCCAGCTCTATACACTTCGCACTAAAGCCTGGGCCGGCTTGTTTGTTGGGCAGGTGGGGTATTTGCTCTGCGTGCTGGAACTGCAAAGGCCAGAGTGGTGCATATAACCCTGGTGACTCTCTTGCTGCTCCTGTTAATGCCATCTCTTCTTGGTTGGGGAAGAGAGTTTTGCATACGTTTTCCTCCTTAAAGAAAAATAGGCCCTGACTGACAGGCGAGTTGTAGGGTCTGTAAGAAAAGATGTGTGTGCTTGCCATAAAATTTTGAGTTGCGTTCCCTAAATTAATTGGGACCTAATTCGGCATGTTTACTGGACTTACCTTTAGTAAACAAAGCTAAGGAGAATAAATTCACCATTTATTGGGAAGGCGGTTGAAAGGGTTTTGGCAGTAGCTGCGGTTGTTCTTGGATTGAACTGATAATCTAGGCCCATTCCATTCTAGGTTCAGACCTGGTTTGGGGGCTAAATTGTCTTGGTTGCCCTGACGAACAGTATTTATTGAGTGAGGGGCAATGGGAGTGATACCTGGCTAGTAGTCTGTCTCTCTGGATTGGCTCCATGGGAACAGGGTCACTGTTTAAGGTGGTTCTGTTCCACTCTGCAGGGTCGAATACAGAGAGCAGCATTGGGGGAGTAATCCATGGCCCCCTTGTGCTATGGTGCTTTGTAGGGCACTATTCTGTGCTCTGTGTTATTTAATACCTACATGAAACCACTGGGGGCAGTCATCTGTATGCTGATGACACAGAGCTCCAGATCTCTTTAACATCTGAATCAGGAGTGACCATGCAGGTATCTGCAAGCAGTGATAGGCTGGACGAGGGCCAGTGAACCGAATTTGAATCCTTGCAAGATGGAGGATCTGAGAGTGAGTGGTCCCTGTGTCTGATAAATAGGCCAAGTTCCTGCTCTGAATGGGGTTGCAGGTGAATAGTCCGGGAGTGCTCTTCAATGCATCTATGCCACTGGAATATCAGTAGCTAGGAGAGCCTCTTACCAGCTTTTGCTGGGAAGGCAGCTATGACCATTCTTGGAGCATGGGAGCTAGACCACAGTGGTCTTTGTTGTTTAGTCGTGTCCAACTCTTCATGACCCCATGGACCAGAGCACGCCAGGCACTCCTGTCTTCCATTGCCTCCTGCAGCTTGGTGAAACTCATCTTCGTATCTTCAAGAACACTGTCCAACCATCTCATCCTCTGTCGTCCCCTTCTCCTTGTGCCCTCCATCTTTCCCAACATCAGGGTCTTTTCCAGGGAGACTTCTCTTCTCATGAGGTGGCCACAGTATTGGAGCTGTGGTCTAGGCACTGATAACTGCAAGACTGGATTACTGTGACACACCCTATGTGGGGCTTCCGTTGGCCATGGTCTGTAAGCTGCAGCTAGTGCAAAACATGGCAACTAGGCTGTTGCCTGGGGCATCCTCTCAACACCACCGCCAAGGGAACTGCACGGGCGGCCAATAGGGTACCAGTCTCAGTTGCTTCTAACACTGAAAGCCGTATGCAACTAGTGCCCATGTTACCTGAGGGGTCTCCTTGTCCCATACACACATGGCTGGAACTGTGTTACTCTGGTGGAGCATTGTTAAGAGGACTGCACACCTGACATCAGCTAAAAACCAGACATTTAGAATTGCAGTTCCAAGCCCCTGGAATCTGGTTCCGATTGAAATTAGGCAAATGCATAGCAGAGACTACCGATAACTTATCTTTTAAAGAGGGCCTTCCCTAAAGCTCGTTGAAGCCATTTTATAATGCATACCGAATCTGGTGTTTCTGAGATTTGCTTTTAAATTGCTGTGCATGTAGTTCTCGTATACATTAGGTTTGCTGACACCTTTACTGAACACTGCTTTGGAAAACTTGTTTGCGAAGCAGCTTATAAATTCTTAATCTAATAAAAAGTACCCCCTTTTAATATTACCTGCTGCATAAATGTCTCAAAATACCCCCTCCCTTCTCTCATATTCTAAAGTATTTGAACTGGAAATATTTGATTCGGGAAGGAATTCAATAAAGCCCAGCTATTGTGGTTCTTAAAGTTCTACTCATAGTATTACATGAAAATCATTTTTAATGAAATACTTGTAAATATTTTAAGATATGACAGCTCAGCAGCATGCAGTATCTTGGGAATGCTGGAGAGAAATAGACTGGGGAAGGGAGAGTGAATCCCTCTGAGTGCGTACTGCTCTCTCCCTCACCCTTCCCGTTCTGTGGGCTTGTAAGGGATTGTGAGGGCTTTGGATCGAGCAGATCCAGTTTTCCCTTTTTGCCCTGTCTGCCATGAGAGGGGCAACAGCAGGGGTCTTTTCATGCTGCTTGGAAGGGGAGATCTGAAGACAGCCTCCCTTTCAGACCTGCAAAATTCCAGGGCCTCATGGACATTCTATTCTTCCAACGACTAGAGCAGGGGTAAAGGTAAAGGGACCCCTGACCATTAGGTCCAGTCGTGACCGACTCTGGGGTCATCTCGCTTTACTGGCCGAGGGAGCCGGCGTACAGCTTCCGGGTCATGTGGCCAGCATGACTAAGCCGCTTCTGGCGAACCAGAGCAGCGCACGGAAACGCCGTTTACCTTCCCACCGGAGCGGTACCTATTTATCTACTTGCACTTTGATGTGCTTTCGAACTGCTAGGTTGGCAGGAGCAGGGACCGAGCAACGGGAGATCACCCCGTCACGGGGATTCGAACCGCCGACCTTCTGATCGGCAAGTCCTAGGCTCAGTGGTTTAACCCACAGTGCCACACGCGTCCCTAACAGCAGGGGTAGGGAACCTTTATGGCCCAGTGGGAAGTTCAGCCCTGCTTTCTGCAGGGATCAGCTGTGCAAATAAGCCAATCCTGCAAGGTCTCTACCTTCCCTACATCTGACGTCACGTATTACATCAGGTGTGGAGCTGGTAGGTGTGGTTTAGGGCAAATGAACTGTTGGACCAAACTTGGTCCATTCGCTAGAGGCTCCCCACTTCTGGACAGAGGGTGGGGGATGAAGGAAACTGGTAACATACCCATTTCGGCACGTAACGTTTGTTATGTTGCTAATTAATTTTACAAAACAATGGCATTTTAAGACATTGATTCCCCTCCCACAATGTAGCAGATTTCTGTGGCTAGTTTTGCGCCTTACATCACAGCACAATGGTTGGGAGGGAGAGAAGGGAAAGAGGGTATAAATTTTGTAACTTAATTGCTAAAAATAGAGGAGCTGAATGTCAAACTTAATTAAAAAACTACACCCTTTGATCTTGCCCCTAATCCCAGATGTGACAGATGCTGTTGTTCGATGGTGAACAAAAGCTACTCTTCACAAGCTAAGATGCAGTTTCTGGTTTGTCACATTATGTGGTCCACAGCTCAGGACTTGCACGTTTCACTTGATGTGTATGTTACTTTTTAAGCTTCTAAGGCCAGGCAGCAGAGCGGAGCAGCTCACTTCAGGCTGCACCAGGGGAAAGGTTAGATGAAGACCAGAATGCGTTGTCTTAATACTGCAGCAAGAATCCCTATAAGTGCTGGTCCTAGCCTAAGGGTGGGGAAGATGCCTCATTTCGACTCCACTTTAGAGAGTGAAATGTCTTGGGCACGCACTTTAAATATTCAGGCCTCAACTGCATGCTGGCACATGTTCTGCTTTGTGTGGGTTTCAGAGAAGAAGGCGAGAAGACGAGGACTTGTATGGGGGCCTTAAGGCATAGAACTGGCTCATGTAACATTTCTGCTGTCTTAATAGCTGTTCTGTACCTATATTGTACCGGTTTCACTGTGTGTCCAGGCCCGATTCACAGTGCTGATATTGACCTTTAAAGCCCTAAATAGTCTGGGTTTACCTAAAAGATCAAGTTGCCCATGCATTAAGGTGTACTTCTGAGGCCCTGCTTAGGTGCCAACCTACAAAGACAATCCCTGTGGTGGGCATACAGAACAGGGCCCTCTCAGTGGTGGCCCCACAGTTGTGAAATGAAGCTCCCTCATTGTGTGATCAAGTCCCGTCCCTCACTGTGTTTATGCATAGGCCTTGAAAGGACCTTTTTGTGATGTCCTTCAGTGGTTAATTGCAAACAGCTAGAGAAATGGTGTTGTGGGTTTGAGTTTTATATGTTTAAATAATGCTGGACTATTTGTTGCGCTGGCTTTTAGTAGTATTACGAAAGAGAGGTTTCAAAAAAATTTTTATTGTTTATGTGCTGATGGTGTGTTTTGTAAACTGCTTTATGAATAAGGTTTCTTAAAAGGTGGGTTAGCATTTGCCTGTACATAGTTCCATCCTTATTTCAGACATCGTGATATATTGGTATATCACAGTGTTTAGCTGGTGATATACCGTGATGTTGAAAACCAGATATTACCCAGCCCTAGTTATACATCTGTTAAATAAGCTTAATTATAAGGTAGGTGAATATTCCTGTGGGTTATCTTGAATGAGCTTTCTAAATCCAGAAATAGGTTCCTGGAGCAGTGCTGAGGAATATCTGTTACTCATCCTGGGCGCTTTGTCACTTCCTGCTCTGTCACTGTGCAAGGAACCATGGTAGTCCAAATAACAAGGCCAAACATCACATCAAGTAAAACATGGCACTGCAATTTGTATGGGTGACAACTGTTGTGGGTGTTAACAGGTGGAAGCAGTGGCTAGGGAATGCCCTCAGCCAAACTAGCCTTCCTACGAGTTTGGAAGAGTGGGAGATGGGGGAATTCTGTGCAAACCCCACTGATGACTAACATTGATTTTAGTGAAGCTTAGGCTGGGATGCGGGTGGCACTGTGGGTTAAACCACAGAGCCTAGGGCTTGCCGATCAGAAGGTTGGCGGTTCGAATCCCCGCGATGGGGTGAGCTCCCGTTGCTCCCCTGCTCCTGCCAACCTAGCAGTTTGAAAGCACGTCAAAGTGCAAGTAGATAAATAGGTACTGCTCCGGCGGGAAGGTAAACGGCGTTTCCGTGCGCTGCTCTGGTTCGCCAGAAGCGGCTTAGTCATGCTGGCCACATGACCCGGAAGCTGTACGCCGGCTCCATCGGCCAATAAAGCGAGATGAGCGCCACAACCCCAGAGTCGGCCACAACTGGACCTAATGGTTGGGTCCCTTTACCTTTACCTTAGGCTCAAACCAAATGTTAAAAGTAATTGTATGGCTAGTAACCACATCTTGGTAGTTGTTTTTCTAAACCCCCCAAATTAGACACAGCCAGCACTTCTCAAGTTTCAGTGGTAGCGCAGCAAGAAGGAAGCACAAATCTCTTCCTCAGTGCCCCCTCCCTTCATTTCTTGGTGCTGAAAACGGCCTGGGTAGGTGGGATGGGGGGAGCTACAATTGATGCCAAGGGGAGCTTCCCATCCCATGCCTAATTCTAGCATCTTTTGCTTCCTCCTCTTTGCGGTATCATGAGTGCAAGGTGGGAAAGTATGTTTGGTGGTGGGGAGGAGGTCTAAGGGGAGAGGTTTGGTGAGATGCAAGGGGAGGGAGTTGGTAAGGTCTAAGGGGCTTGGTGAGTGGAGCAAGCAAGGACGCAACCATGTGTGTGTGTGAGAGAGAGAGAGAGAGAGAGAGAGAGAGAGAGCGAGAGAGAGAGCGCCACCTGGCTTTTTCACCTCCCAGGTACCAAAATGTTCTGGCTCAGTTCTGGTCCCCTCAAATATCCAGCAGTATCAGTTTCTTAGGTGCCAGCCTTGTTCAGGCTTGTGGGGAAAGAGGGTGTGTGTGTGTGTGTGTGTGTGCGCGCATGTCCACTTCTAGTATCATATTTCTTTTTCACAAAAACAACAGCAGCAGCACCAGGTGCATGACATTTTCCCAGCCCCAGATCATTATTGCAAAGCGTCAGGCCTTCTCTTCCTTACTATACGCAAGCCCAAACACACACACACACACCCTTCTGTCACCACCCACACAAATTGCAGTGCCATCTTTTATTGATGTTCTGTGTGGCCTCGTTAGGGAGGAAAACATGCTTGCATTAACACAGGCAGATGGTTTCGGATGGTTTTCCTCCCTCAAAATAAATTTTGCTGCTGCTGGTGGGCATGAAGGGTAGAAACTCAAATTGCTCAACTGCTGAATTCGGGGAAATCCCCCTTCTCTGTATTTAGATCTTTGAAAAGCTGTCAGTCAAGCGACTTGTGGCGCTGGTGATGGGCAAGTCATCCCGTCTCGTCCCCCCGTTCCCCCCACCACCTCCAGACTTCATTTTCATAGCTGTTCCTTTCTGGCATTGCTGCAGAGGATTGCAGACATCTAATTCCTGAGCACCATAGTTGGTCTCCTGACATTTAGGACTTGCTCAGAGGGTCAGTTGACTGTTTCGCTCTGTGTTGTAGCCATTGAAGAACCAAAAGTACCAATGCAAAACACAAAATTGCAACATTGCACGTAATGGGTAAGAAAGGAGCTGTTTTACTGTGAGGAAAGAGGGGGAAGATATCTATAGAGAGCAGATGGGTTTTCTTCAACCCCACAGTGCTCCCTTCAAACAAGCTTCGGATGCAATTCCTAACTTGTTAGGGCAAGAGTGGGGGGCTGTTTTTGGCTTGGCCAGATCCTCACACTCCCCATCCCTGCAGCCTAATTTTGACAGGTGAGTGGGACAACCTGCCAAAGTCCTTTGTGTAGTTCTCCAGAAATGCCTACAACCAGGAATTAGGGTGTAAGCCCGAGGGAACAAAGTGGGACTTACTCCCGAGTAAACATGCAGAAGATTAGGGCATTCATTTCTAAATCTGAGATGTGCTAGAGTTCAAGTCTACCTGGAAAGCATATCCCTTAGTTTGGATTGTCAAACTGCCCTGAGATATTTTGACGAAGGGCGGTATTTAAAACAAACAAACAAAAAATAAGTAACACTAAAGGGTGGGTTTTCACGGGGAAAGCTCCAGAGCAGAAAAAGAAAATGTGCAGATATGGAGCTTTTAAGGACAGACCTGTGTCCGGAAAAATCAAGGCAAAAGTTAAATGTGGATTAGCCCTTAGTTTATAGGTAATAGCTGTGGATGTATTAGGTAAGTGCATTTGGCTTCATTCTCTCTCTGTGTGTGTATGATTTGAAACCCAGAAGGCCCTTATTATCTCCCTGGTCTTCTGGAGGGATCCTCTAGCTCCTGTTTTGGAACTTTGCCACTGTGCCTGCCGGGTAAAAGTGGACGCTAATCTCCTTTAAGCCCTCGCGCCATCCTAGTCCTCCCAAGCAACTGTGACAGGGACAGGCCGGAGACAGCAAGGACACAGGCGGCCTTTAAAGTAGCAGGTTGATTTTGACTCTGCACTTCTGTGTGTGCCCGGGCTGGAGGAACGAAGGGATCTCAGGGCACGATTCAGCAGGGCAAGTTTCACTTCTGGAGGGCTAAGGCCGTGTTTTAGCCTTGTGGGAACCCCATAAGCTTAGGAGGGCTTCTGCCATGGGGCAGGGCTGGTGGGGATGGGCTTCTCCCTCGTGCCTGTAACAGGAACCGAGAAGGCAGTCGCTGCAAGGACAGCTGACCCTCTATCTCTGTGGCTGGTTCCTCACTTCCTGTTGCACCGTTGCTCTCCTCTGCCGGGGCGAAGACCACAGAGGTAGGTGGCAGAGGCTAGAATCAAAGTTACTCTGCACCTTGCGTATGATGTTGAAAACTGCCTATGATTCTTTGTGAATGCAGATAGCGGCGTTGTTCTATCCTTGCATCTCTGGGGTGAAAGCTGGGGCTGAGCTGAAATGCTTCCTCCAACTTCACCATCCATTTTGGGAAGTTGGTGTGGCATTTTTGGTGGTGCAAAAGCTAGCATATGGAAGCAAGGGAACCTCTTATTAATCCTGACAGCTGGCTTCCCCACCCAGCAAGCCCTTATGAGGTGGACAGGAAGCTTTGCCCTTTAACTGGTAGGCTTTATGATGACACAGAGCGGTGACACCGTGTCGCCATGTAGCCCAAGGGTAGCCAATGTCGTGCTCTCTGAATGTCGCCTGACTCCAGCTCCTATCAGCCTCAGCCAGGATAGCCAACTCTTCGTGACCCCATGGACCAGAGCACGCCAGGCACTCTTGTCTTCCACTGCCTCCCGCAGTTTGGTCAAACTCATGCTGGTAGCTTCGAGAACACTGTCCAACCATCTCGTCCTCTGTCGTCCCCTTCTCCTTGTGCCCTCCATCTTTCCCAACATCAGGGTCTTTTCCAGGGAGTCTGCTCTTCTCATGACGTGGCCAAAGTACTGGAGCCTCAGCTAAAGGATCTGCCCTTCCAGTGAGCACTCAGGGCTGATTTCCTTCAGAATGGATAGGTTTGATCTTCTTGCAGTCCATGGGACTCTCAAGAGTCTCCTCCAGCTCCATAATTCAGAAGCATCCATTCTTCGGCAATCAGCCTTCTTTATGGCCCAGCTCTCACTTCCATGCATCACTACTGGGAAAACCATAGCTTTAATAGCTTGATAGCCTTATCATCCTCCCCCCCCCCCCAAATCCTCTTTCAAAACTGTCCAGGTTGGTGGCTGTTGCCACATCTTGTGGCAGTGAGTTCCACGGTTAAACTATGGGCTGTGTGAAAAAGTGATTCCTTTTGTCTGTCCCAAATCTTTCAACATTCAGCTTCCTTGCATGAGCTCTGTTCTTTAGATTTCCGAGAAAGGGGGAAAACTGCTCTCTATCCACTTTCTCTCTACAATCCACAAATTTATATACCTCCAACAAGCCTTCTTCCCCACCCCCACCTTTACTTGCCTTAAAAAAAATTAAAAAGACAAGAAAATCATAAATAGCAGACAGGATGATACGACGTACCTTCAAGAGGGTGACCTAAAAGAGTAGCTGTAACATATTCTTACAAGGGATGCGGGGGGCCCCACTAGGGGGCGCATTGGAAGATGGCCGGCAATACCATCTCTCCGACCCACACGGGGTAATTAAGAGGCTGTTATGGGAGTAGGCAGCCTCCCTTGTTGCCCCAAGGAAATGGGGAACACTGCCCTTGCCTGCTGTGCCCATAAATATTCGAAAGAAGGGGGTGAGGGCCCTAGGCAGAATGCTCCCGTGTGAACATCGGCTCTCCTGGACGCTGTCTCTGATCGCGCACTAGTTGCAGCAATTTGGAATAATTAATTACAAAAGAAGCAAATGCACATATTTCAAGTGAAGAAGGGGAGTGAAGTCTGCTAATTTAAGTGACCTCTGCGAAAGAAGACTACGGGTGGGAGAAACAGGAATATTTTATGATGAAGATACACCAAAGGCGGGGTATGTTGACAACGGGGCTGAATGGGGGGGAAAACCTTTTTTACTTTCCTTCTATGTGATTTACAAGAACCCCTCCTCATTAGAACCGTCGGTTGAACTGACCCAAGCAGGATGATTAAGGTCTGTGTGGAGATAAACTTTAACCAAAAGTATGCTTTATGGAGATCGAGAAGCAATAAGAGCTTTTGGGAATGGCGCAGCAATTAATTCGGAGTCGCCATCTTGCCAAAGGATTTACAGCCAGGAGGAAGAACAGATTTGTTTTCAGACTGCATTCCTAGTGAATCTCCTCAGAGGTTTTGAGAAAGGAGGCAGATTGGTGAAGATTAATGACGCTAAGACTGTTTTGATGTATAGAAGTGATGTTATATGGAAAACGTCTGGATATGGCTACTGGATAAAAAAAATAATATCCACGCAGGATTACAAACTGTTCTAACCAGCTTGCGGAGACTATCAGAGGTCACAAAGAGAAAGGAAAAATATATGAAAATAACAACAAGAGATGTGGAAAAATAATAAGAAAGGACTGGATAGTACTGTGAACATCATAAGGTTAGATTTGTGGACATTAAAACAGCAGTAAGAAGCAAGAAGTTGATTGGATCCCTTTGGAACTTGAAATATGGGTACCCCCAACAAAAATTTAAAATTCGGCTATGTAATTTGGAATTTATGTAATTTGGTTTGATTTGATGTGATTGGTCGGTTAATTTAAAATTATTCTTAAAAAAAAAACAAGGGATGCGGGTGGCACTGTGGGTTAAACCACAGAGCCTAGGACTTGCTGATCAGAAGGTCGGCGGTTCAAATCCCCGCGACGGGGTGAGCTCCCGTTGCTCGGTCCTTGCTCCTGCCAACCTAGCAGTTCAAAAGCACGTCAAAGTGCAAGTAGATAAATAGGTACCACTCCGGTGGGAAGGTAAACGGCATTTCCGTGCGCTGCTCTGGTTCACCAGAAGCGGCTTAGTCATGCTGGCCACATGACCCGGAAGCTGTACGCAGGCTCCCTTGGCCAATAAAGCGAGATGAGCGCCGCAACCCCAGAGTCGGTCACGACTGGACCTAATAGTCAGGGGTCCCTTTACCTTTACCTTTAACATATTCTTACAATACATCTAATAATACCCAGGGCATCCACTGAGCTAACAGAGGAAAGGATCAAAAGGACAATGAGCAAAAGCTTAAAAATTCTGTCCAATAAACTCAGATAGAATGAAAGTCTGAAATGGTTGTTCATGCTCATGTATGAGATAAAACTCCCACCAAATTGCAGCAAAATTCTCTGGCTCTGCCTGGGCTCTAAGAGTCTTTAAATGATGGGTTAGCTTCTCTCAAACAGTAATAAACAATGCCTTTGAATGCCATCTATCTAAAGTAATGCGTAAAGAATCTTTCTGGCCCTGTGAAATGACCAATCAATCTAGGACCATTAAATAAATTACAGTGGTGCCCTGCAAGATGAAAGCCTCGCAAGACGAAAAACTCGCTAGACGAAAGGGTTTTTCGTTTTTTGAGCTGCTTCGCAAGACGATTTTCCCTATTGCAAGTTTGTTTCCTTTTTCTTAACACCGTTAATACAGTTGCGACTTGACTTCGAGGAGCAACTCATAGAACGCGGTGTGGTAGCCTTTTTTGAGGTTTTTAAAGACTTTGGTGATTTTTGAAGCTTTTCCAAAACTTTCCCGACACCGTGCTTCGCAAGACGAAAAAAATCGCAAGGCGACAAAACTCGCGGAACGAATTAATTTCGTCTTGCGAGGCACTACTGTACTAGTTATTTTCCCACAATAGCTACATTACTCTCCTCAAACACTGGTAGCAAACACAATTTGGACTCCAACATCACACTTTCCCCAATAATAACCCCAATTTGTTTCACCACGTGTTTCCCAAAGATGCCCACTCCTGGACAAGCCCACCAGAGGTGCCGTCAAGTCCCCTTCTCATTTCGGTTCTGCCAACATAAACGGCATTGCCCAATGCTTGAACTCTGGCAAGCAAGAATGGAGTGCAACACCAGTGGTGAGCTTTCAATGAGTTCTCATAAATGGTGGCTGAAACAGAGGACAGAGGCTTAGGGGTCCAAAGGTTATTCCAAAGACCAGGACCCACTTCCTGTCCAGTACCTCTCTCCCAAAGGACCATAAGGCCAGAAAAAGAAGAAAAAGTGGTCTTCAGTAGAATACCAGGCCTCTTCTGCACTCTGGAGTGGTAGCAATGAGAAGTTTGTAAGCTGTATGGGGACTTACGGTAGTTGCTGTTCTGTCAACAGAAGGCTCCTGCAAAAACGAGCTAATTTAGTGAATCCTCAGTCAGTTAGGAGAAGTGCCCCTAAACTTATCTGTAACTTGTTGTGCTGACAAAGGGATAGATTGATCAAAGATGTCCCGCAACTAGTGTGGCAGCCCCACTTTGTGCATTGTGGCACTCGGAGCACACTTGCTTGATGTGGCAGATGAAATGGGAGAGTGATCACTCTCTGTAATGAAATGGGAGAGTGATCACTCTGTAGAAAGAAAGGGTTCTCATTTCTTGTGCCATTTGTGCCAAACTGAACAATGAAAGAAAGGATTTGTCACTTTCTTCCACATTATCTGGGTGGCTGGTAGGGAAAGAAGTGCCCTAGGACCCTCGTACCTACAGGACCGCCTCTCCTGGTATTCCCCATGGAGGACCTTAAGGTCCATAAATAGCAACACCCTAGTGGTCCCGGGCCCTAAGGAAGTTAGATTAGCCTCAACCAGAGCCAGGGCCTTTTCAACACTGGCTCCAGCCTGGTGGAACGCTCTGCCTCATGAGACCAGGGCCCTGCAGGATCTGATTTCTTTCCGCAGGGCCTGTAAGACAGAGTTGTTCCGCCTGGCCTTTGGCTTGGAGTCAATTTGATTCCCTCCCCCTCTTTCTTTTTTCCTTTCTCCTCCTGTGGTGAGGCTGCATTTTAATGTTTTAATGTTGTATTTTAATCTAGTTTTTAAGTTGTATTTCAATCAGCTTGTTTTTATTATTGGTTGTTAGCCGCCCTGAGCCCGGTCTTGGCTGAGGAGGGCGGGGAATATTATTATTATTATTATTAAGGAGCTGTTGATTGATTCATTGCCTCCAACCCTACCCAAGTTTTAGTCTTGACCCCAAGAGGCCGTAAAAAGAATCTGCCTAATTGAAAGGCATCAAAATACAGTCGGTCTGTCTCTCTCTCACACCCACACTCGCCCCAACTTGAGATTTAGCGTAAGGAAGTTTGGCCGGTCATCTTGCCCTCTTGTTTCACAAAATAAAACGGTTTAAAATTGATTGCCGTTGTTCCATAATCCTGGCTGAGATCAAAATTGAGAGGGCTTGGAAGAAAAAAAGAAGTCGTGGGAGGGCTATTATTTTAATAGCAGCAATCCTGCCTAATAAGAATAAATTGAGGGGATGCCAGGATCATAAGTCATATGTAATACATTGCAAAACAGGTACATAATTCAACCTAAGTCCAGACAAATTCTGTGACATACGAACCACCAGGTATTTCAGGGAAGTCAGACACACCTTGATACCATAAGCGCCACCTAATAAACAGCCATGTTCTTGGCCCCAGCTTCCAAAACATTGTCTCCAATTTATCAAAATTAATGCCCAGCCCTGTCACAGAGCTAAATTTGCCAGTTTCTCTTGCGGAAGAGGCATTTGGGGATCTGAAAGAACAGTGAGGTTGTCAGCAAGGAGTCTGAGGAGCTCTGAGCGACCTTTATAATCATAACCCTGTATCAATGAGCTCACCTGCAGAGATTCTGCCCAGAGTTTAAATAAGAAGGAATACAAGAGATATCCCTATATAAAGTAAAAGGCAAAGAATCTAAATGATTTGTTCAGACCACAGCTCAGATCTAAAAACTAAAAGGCCCCAAGCTAAAAAGGCCCTAATGTTGTGAACCTCCCTCTTAAGAGAGTTGTTCCAGCCCCTGGATCACATTGATTACTCTATTTCAGCGACCCTTTTGTGGGGAGTGTTCTTGCCACTGATGTGCCAATCCACAGGGTTTGCAACTTGCAAAAGTTACAGACAGTGGCATAGCGTGGGGGGTGCAGGGGGGGCCGGCTGCACCGGGCGCAACATCTAGGGGGGGGCGCACTCGCACTCGCAGCTCTCTGCCCCTACCTGGCTCACTCACTCTCTCTCACTGCAGTGCTGGCTGTGCGAATCCGATCCGAGCCGCTGGGTCGCCGCCCACTGTGGAGGGGGTGGGTGCCAGGCGTGCGGTGCGGAGAGAGAGCGAGGGACCATCTGGGGGAGGGACAGTGCAGTGGCCGCCCAGCGCAGCGCTGAGCGCGGGAGAGAACCACACCAGCCCAGCCCAGGCAGCAGCAAGAAGAAGCTGGCAGCGGCGGCAGGTTAGGGGTTAGGGGGCGCAAATTACTTGCCTTGCCCCGGGTGCTGACAACCCACGCTACGCCGCTGGTTACAGATTTTGCACGGAGCTGCCGTCACTTGCAAATGGGCTTTTGGGGGCACCCTCTGTGTGAAAGCTGTAAAGGTTATTCTTCTTTTGGTTATTCTTCCGCACGGGTGTGATCTGCTCTGTGCATCCTCAAGGGATGTCTGCACCTGACACCAGCTACTGTACTTGATCTGTTCATACCCTACAACATTTCTCCAGTGAAAATAGGGACGTTCTATTAAACAGAGAAACTGAAAATTGAAAGACTTGCCCATTCCTAGGCCAGTGCCATGTGACAAGGAAAGAGAACATTGTGGACCACTTAAGGTCCAGGCTGCCTTTGGACCAAAGAACTGAGGTCCAGCGCCGAGGGCCTTCTGGCGGTTCCCTCGCTGTGAGAAGTGAGGTTACAGGGAACCAGGCAGAGGGCCTTCTTGGTTGTGGCGCCTGCCCTGTGGAACGCCCTCCCAGCAGATGTCAAGGCAATAAGCAACTATCTTACTTTTAAAAGATATCTGAAGGCAGCCCTGTTTAGGGAAGTTTTTAATGTTTAATGCTGTATTGTGTTTTTAATATTTGGTTGAAAGCTGCCCAGAGTGGCTGGGGAAACCCAGCCAGATGGGCGGGGTATAAATTATTATTATTATTATTATTATTATTATTATTATCTGGCTGGTGTGCCAGACCTTTAGGGGATGCCACATGCCAAATTAGCCCTGCACCAAGGAAGGACCCCCCCCCGCCCGCAACACACAAAGTCATCAGCTGTCCCAGAAAGAATGCAATGTACAAAGCAAAGGCATTAAAAACATTTTTTTAAAAAACTTCCCTACATAGTGCTGCCTTTACATGTCTTCTAAAGGTTGTAGAGTTACTTATCTCGGCTCGTGGGGTCGCATAACTCCATACCCTCCAACATTTTTCCGATGATAATAGGGACGTCCTAAAGAAAAGCAATGACAAACCGGGAATGGCATCTTAAAAAGCAGAGACATCACCTTGCCAACAAAGGTCCGTATAGTTAAAGCCATGGTTTTCCCAGTAGTGATGTACGGAAGTGAGAGCTGGACCATAAAGAAGGCTGATCACCAAAGAATTGATGCTTTTGAATTCTGGTGCTGGAGGAGACTCTTGAGAGTCCCATGGACTGCAAGAAGATCAAACGTATCCATTCTTAAGGAAATCAGCCCTGAGTGCTCACTGGAAGGACAGATCCAGAAGCTGAGGCTCCAGTACTTTGGCCACCTCATGAGAAGAGAAGATTCCCTGGAAACGACCCTGATGTTGGGAAAGATGGAGGGCACAAGGAGAAGGAGACGACAGAGGATGAGATGGTGGGACAGTGTTCTCAAAGCTACGAACATGAGTTTGACCAAACTGCGGGAGGCAGTGGAGGACAGGAGTGCCTGGCATGCTCTGGTCCATGGGGTCACGAAGAGTAGGACACGACTAAACGACTAAACAGCAACAACAACAAAGAAAAGCATGACATTCTGGGATCAAATCAGAAACCAGGATGGCACCTGTAAATCCGGAGCTGTCCCTGGGAAATAGGGACATTTGTAGGGTCTACTAATCAGTTGTTGTATGCCTGTGCAGTCCACACATGACAGTTTGCCTTCTTCTCATTTACTCTGTCTCTGAATGACCAGGACGGGCAGCAAACCAGTTTAGCAGCCCACTTGCTCTCACACTGTCATTCCTAGGCTGTGTAGCGCATCAGTGCAGCAGGCGCTGTAAGCCCCCAAGGTGAGGGGAGCAGCTTTGGAGTCAAAGCCACAGCTGTGAAAGTCCAGTAGCAGGAACGATGGAGATTCTCTATGGATTCAGGCCTAACAAATGTCAGTTCTGTTTGTTCTCAGAGCAAGAGAAGCCTCCATTCTTGCATATGCAAGTTAGGCCTCTCATCCAAAGCAAAGGTTTTTTGTTTCAAATCGATTAACTGTCTGGCTTTTAAGCAATCGGTCAATCAATCACTTGCATTTAAGTTCGTTTTTATACTCGGAAGCCTTTTGAAGGGAGCGTCATAATTTTATGTTACCGTTTTGCTGTGTTCAGCTATCTGCCACTCTTTACAGAGGCCAGAAGGCAAAGCTGGGTGTGAGGACCGGTTTAACATTAAATGTGGAACAGCAAGGATGGTGTCGGCCCTTCTGGATAGAGATGAGCCCTTACGAAAGTGCGTAATGCCAGAGTTTCCTTATTGTCAGCTCCTGTGATCTGGCAGTGTGTTGACGGTGGGGACTTTTTACCTGCATGTTAAGCTTGTGGTTGATATAAACACAGCAATTAATCATTTCATACTTGCAGCTGTGCTGCAGCTTCACTTGATTTGCATAAATGTGCTGCATTGGTATATATTATAACATCTGTACAAGTGTATACCCAGGACTGGGTGTCATACAGACATAATCCAGTTATGCACCCAGGCAAATCCAAGTTCTGCGTCCAGAGAGGTTGAATTCTGCAACCTGTATATAGTATGCAAGCTTTTGCAGACTGCCTTACTTATTCTGCATTTTATTTTATTCACTATTCTTCATTACTTATTCTGGTTTGTTAGTTATGGGGTGGGGTATGTGGAGGTGGGAACTATGAAGCGCAATGATATCCTGTTATTAAAACTTACTCAGCTACCCCTTTTGCTTCTGAGATTTAGGCTGTGTAAGCCCCACTGGTTTACTTTAAGTAGGCATATACCGGATCACACTGTTAGCAGGCTTCTTGCCATATATACATACATATAATTTAAATATATATTTATATATTTCCAGCCATAAGGACTAGAAACGTGCTTTAAAAAAACGAAACCTGAAATTCTGACAAAGCTTGAATTTTGCAGCTGATGCAGGCTTTAGCACCCCACCCCAGCCCCTCCCCATTTCTCAAATTATTCTCTGGCTCAAATAAGCTCTAACAATCTTAGCCCTCTTGCAAACCCCTTGCACAATACTGTAACGATCCACTTCCTCCTCCATTGTGAGATTGTTCATGACCTTGCTGTTGGAAACGGCCCAAAAACCACGGGCCAGTGAGTGTCTGCGTCTGATTTCTCTCTCTCTCCTTTCGGCGTCACAGTTGTGTTTTACTTAATGCATTCTGCTGCTTTGCTTCATCACTGAATTAAGCTCTAGGAGGACACATCCAAGCACACCAAGGCTTTGGGGAAATAGAAAATCGCCCCTTGTGACTTTGTAGGGGTCCTTATCAGTATAAATACGTTGCAGAGGACGCCCAGCAAGTCGCAATGGATGTGCAACGCCTTGTACAAGTTTGGGGATTTGCCTACAGGGGCTGTGAAGAGCGCTGGCAAAACGGACCAGTTGCTCTTCTGCTCACCTCAAGACCCCTTTCCAATTTCACCTCCACAGTGAAAAGGAATATCCCAGCTTAGTGCAAAGCGGGGAGCAAAAGAATGCCAGTTTCACTGTTGCTCTTTTCCGCCTTTGCAGTGGCGACTAGATGATGTGCAATTACCACTGAACTTTCCAGGACTGACGGCTGGCTGCACAAATGGTTATGTAAGCAATCGAGGAGGGAGAGAGAAACAGCTTTTTTTTTCTTTGTTTTTTGGCGGTGTGATTGTGGTGGTGGAGGGAATACGCATGCCCATTCAGAAGCCTTTTTTGGGGGAAACTCCACAGATGTCAGACACTTTGCAGTGTTTCCATTGGCTATCTGGCTCTAGGTGGGCTGGACCAGTTCAAAACATCCCTAACGGTATAGTTTGCTGCTGCGCTCCAAGTTTGTGCTGCAGATTTGCACCCTGTCGTGTAAAGCTGCAAGGTAAGTTTATGGCACCCAAGCCAACCTGTTTGCCATGTGCAAGGACTTATCAGTCATGACCCCAAGACTCACTGTGCTGGGAAGCGTGGCTGAGTGTGCTTGCTAAAAGAATCCGTAGAACAGAGATAGCAAACCTTTCAGGCTCTTGATGTTGCTGGACATCATTTCCCATCTTCTCTGACAACTGGCCATGCTTCTTGGGTCTGATGGGAACTGGAAGCCCAACAACAACTAGAGGGCCATAGTTTCCTTTTTAATTCAATTATTTTTGCAACTTTCAAAAGTTTAACATACACACTCCAATACATAATAATTCTTTGTTTTGTTCTGCTGACTTCCCACCCTGTTTTCCATGGTGTTTTTATTTCTCCCCCTCTGCTGCACCCTAGGAAAGGTAAAGGGTAAAGGGACCCCTGACCTTAGGTCCAGTCGTGACCGACTCTGGGGTTGTGGCACTCATCTCGCTTTATTGGCCGAGGGAGCCAGCGTACAGCTTCCAAGTCATGTGGCCAGCATGACTAAGCCGCTTCTGGTGAACCAGAGCAGCGCATGGAAACACCGTTTACCTTCCCACCGGAGCGGTACCTATTTATCTACTTGCACTTTGATGTGCTTTTGAACTGCTAGGTTGGCAGGAGCAGGGACCGAGCAACAGGAGCTTACCCCGTTGCGGGGATTCGAACCGCCGACCTTCTGATCGGCAAGTCTAGGCCCTATACCATAACAACAATACAATAATCTCTCATTCCTTCTGTTGCTCATAGTTCACATCCCGCTTGTGAGTTCATCATGCTAGAGTATTTCTTTAAGTAATCCAAAAAGGGCCTACATTCTTCCACAGAACAGTCATTAGGTTCTCTTATTTTGGCTGTTCTAGGATATCTTTCATGTCTGTTTCTATAAGTCTTGGCTAGCAAGGTGACAATGAACATCTTGACTGTGCTAGGCAAATGTAGGATTTGATTCCTGGGATCCACTTGCCACCCACAAGAGTAACCCGCTTGTATTTCTGTTTTGTTTTGTTTTTTTAATAACTTTATTCAAAATTAAAACAAAACATATTATCCAGAAATATATCATCCTTATTTCCCCCCCCCATTTTTCCTCCCTCCCCCTCCCTCCCCCCACAGAACCCACCCCGACTTCCCTCAGTTCTAGTCTTTGATTTCTCTAAAAATGCCGTTTTCTGCATGTTACACAGTTGTATAGATCCTCAAACTATTTAGCTGATTATTATCAATAAAAAGTTTGTGAATGTTTATTCAAAACCAGCCAAGGAGTCCAGTTCGCTTTGTTGCATCTTCAAATACTTTGTAAAGGGTTCCCATTCATCCTTAAAGTCACAGTTATCCTTGTCCCGTAGCTTGTAGGTCAGTTTTGCCAGTTCTGCATAGTCCATCAATTTTTCTTGCCATGATTCTTTAGTTGGGGTTGTATTTCTGGAACCTGCTTTTGCTTGTGACAGTAGCAGTTGTCAGGTACAACCAGCTAGCATGCCACAGGACACCGGCGCCTAGGCCTAATTTATCAGGTGTGCAAACCTGCAAACTCAAATCTCTCATTTATGCTGCTGGTTTCCTTCGACAGATATGGGCATGAAACACACAGCTAGCACGTGTGTGCTCAATTCAGCATGCTGTAATGTAGTGAACAATATGTTGGACACCATTGGGTAGACCCAGGGTTCAAATAGTATGAAGTCCGCTTGGGTATCTCTCTCTTGAGTGTTTCCTCACAGCAATTTATTGTGGACCTAGTGCTGATTGGCCACGCAAGTTCTGCACAGTGTCCACACACAACCTCGTCCTTGTCACAATGCCATCCTATATTTTACCCGTTTAATCTGGAGTTGCTGTTTATACAGGATTTGTTTGTTTATGTGCTGAATATGAGCAGCACCGAGTCCACAGTAAACTGACAAACTGACATGTGGAAGCCCCCCCCTGTCTTGACATAACCTACTTTGCAAGATTGTGGTGCGTGAGAATAAAATGGGCCAATCTCATCTATGCTGCGAAGGAACATAAAAAACCTCCCACCAAAACCCTTCAAAATCTGTGTTTAACTTGAAAAGATTTCTCTAGTCCACTCCCCAAATTAAAAATACTGTTGGATGCAAGCTCGGATCTGAAACACATAGTCTGAGATGAGTTTTCTGCAGATTTGAAATGTGAGGCCCTGTCTGGGAATTTGGATGTTTTTAAGTTTGAGATATTGATACGTGAAACAACCAGTTATTGTACTCTTTGGAAATGTCCAGCGTTGCTGATAATAGTTTGATTTAAATCTTCAACCATTCATTTTTGCTCTTGTTCAGCCTAAGCTTTCATTTGCATTCCTTGCTGCTTCTTTCATGGATTGTTGTTACTGCATATTTTTTTTTATATACTCCGCAAGTCTCTTTGAGAAAGTCCTTTTTGTTTGTAAAATTTGTGCAAGTTTAAAATCATTTGGTCCTAGCCTCTTTTCCTCTGCCCTTTGCCCTGACCCTCTGCATCGCCCACATCACAGGGCAAACTGTTGATGCTTCCCCCTTGTCTCTCCTTGCCTAGGCAGCCTGAGCCGGGCGGGCCCAATCCCGGCCATCCTGCGCCCACCACCTGCCATGATGCAACAACCCCTGGATCTCAAGCCCTTCCTGTCGTTCCCTATGGAGGCGCAGCCGGCCGTGGGCCTCTTCGCAGGTTTCAACACGGTAAGGCCGTGGCTGCTTCCGGCCCAGGAGGTACAGGCTCGGGTAGGATTGTTTGTATAACTCCTCCTACTTTCCTTCTTCTCTTCCTCTGCCCCCACCAGAGAAAGGGGCTTTGACCTGGACACCTGGCCCCTGGGAATGCCAGGTGAGGCACCCAGGGCTCACAGATGAGGGTGCGGGCGGGGTTATGTTAGCCCTGGAGATAAGTGATGGCTGGGGCCCGTTTGGGACTGGTAGGGTGGAAGGCAAGGAGATCAACAGTAGGTGGCGCCAGAGAGCTCATGGCAGGTTGTATCATAGAGTTGAAAGGACCCTGAGGGTCATCTGCTCCAAACCCTGCAATGCAGGAATATGCACCTCAGCCCAGTTTACCTGAACAGCCTCAGCCCAGTATACCTGAAGGAGCGTCTCCACCCCCCATCGTTCTGCCCGGACGCTGAGGTCCAGCGCTAAGGGCCTTCTGGCGGTTCCCTTGCTGCGAGAAGCAAAGCTACAGGGAACCAGGCAGAGGGCCTTCTCGGTAGTGGCGCCTGCTCTGTGGAACGCCCTCCCACCAGATGTCAAAGAGATGAACAACTACCTAACATTTAGAAGACATGTGAAGACAGCCCTGTTCAGGGAAGTTTTCAATGTGTGACATTTTAATGTATTTTTAATCTTTGTTGGAAGCCGCCCAGAGTGTCTGGGGAAACCCAGCCAGTTGGGCGGGGTACAAATAAATAATAATAATAATAATAATAATAATAATAAATAATTACCTGTCTCATACGGGGATCGAAGCTGCAACCTTAGCTTTATCAGCACCATGTTCTGAAGGCAGTCAGGTGGGGGCTGGCTGGGGGCCACGCTGGGGTTGGTGGGTGAGCCAAATGGATCAGCCTCCAGGGGAGATTTGAACGTAGACCCCGGCCAGGGAAGCTAGCTATGCCTGCTTTAAGCACACACTTCAAATGGGTCACTTAAGGAGGCTGCAGCACCACATCTCCTTAAATCACAAGAGATCTCAAATCATAGAGCTGCTCAGTTGGAAGGGGCCACAAGGGTCATCTAGTCCGAACTGCGGCAGTGCAGGAATATTTTGCCCAACATGGGGCTCCCACCTATGACCCTGAGATTAACTATCATGCTTCTGCCGGTGTGGGGTGGGGGGTGGGGGGAGGACAACTGGCTTGTCAAGTGATTACATGCACTCCAAAGCATCTTGCCACTCGGTCAACGGTTTCCTTCCTCTGCCCACTCACTGCTGCAGCAGAAAAATGGGTAGGCTTCAGCAAGTTGTTGGGAGTCAGGTTCTATAGGGAAACTGGGACTCACTAGCCTTGCTTGGGAGTTTCGCTGGCTTTGGAAGTTTGCTAGTTTTTCAGTCTGTCTTGTCAGGCTAGTAAAAAATAATAATACAGTGGTACCTCGGTTTACGAACTTAATCCGTTCCGGAAGTCCGTTCTTAAACCAAAACCATTCTTAAACTGAGGCGCACTTTCCCTAATGAGGCCTCCCGCCGCCGGTGCCCTTCCACCATTCGGATTCTGTTCTTAGACCGAGGTAAAGTTCTCAAACCAGAACGCTATTTCCGGTTTTGCGGAGTTTGTGAACCAAATCGTTCTTAGACCGGACTGTTCTTAAACCGAGGTACTACTGTAATGGCAGGTTGGTACCACAAATAGGTGAAGAAGAAGAAGAGGAGGAGGAGTTTGGATTTGATATCCCTCTTTATCACTTACCCTAAGGAGTCTCAAAGCGGCTAACAACCTCCTTTTCCCTTCCTCCCCCACAACAAACACTCTGTGAGGTGAGTGAGGCTGAGAGACTTCAGAGAAGTGTGACTGGCCCAAGGTCACCCAGCAGCTGCATGTGGAGGAGCGGAGACGCGAACCCGGTTCACCAGATTACGAGTCCACCGCTCTGAACCACTACACCACACTGGCTCTCGTGAAGGAATATAGTCTTTAATGTATGTGGGTTGAGGAGATCAGATCCACCACATGCGTGGTGCATCATAGAATTGTAGAGGGAGGGAAGGGAGCCTGAGGGAATCTTTTGCCCATCAGACCACCTCAACTTGTATGCCAGGAATGGGGAAGCGGTTTCCCCACCACCACCAGATGTTGCTGGACTACAACTCCCATCATCTCTGACCATGGGCCACACTGGCTGGGGCTGATGGAAGGCCACCGGTTCCTCGTCCCTGCTGTACACCTTTGAGGGCAGCCTCCTCTTCACTGCATGTGTGCCTGGCCTTTAAGATACGAAGTACCACGTGAGCATGCCTGGTAACGATTTGCCGCCTTGTGGAGAGTTCTCATCTCCATCTCGGGGGACAGCTGGAGATCAGTGATTGTGCTCAGGTCATTGGTTAGGAACCAGGACTCGTGTATGTGTTAAAGAGAAGTAATCAGACTGTTTTTCAGTGACTCCATTCCCATTTCTGCACTGAGAAAGGCAGGTTTTCTCAGCAGGTGATGGTGTGTTTAGCCATTTGGTCTCTTTGCCTATGTTGGAGCGACCTCTGCTGGAGAGAGAGAGAGAGAGAGAGAGAGAGAGAGAGAGAGATGAGAAGCTGTACTGGCTACTGGCTCCCTAAAGGCTATTTTTCTTTTTAATGGAATAAGCTTTCTTGGACTACAATCCACTTAATCAGATGCACGAAGTGTTATTCCGAGCTGCAGGAATATGGGTGTGTATAATTGTAATCAGTGCGGTCAGAAGGAAAGGAAGTGCAGCAGAGGGTACAGATGGTGATGATTATATCCTTAATAGTGGCCATTCACAAAACAAACAGGCAGGCACAGATGTGACGATAGCACAGACATCCTGGCATTGGTAAGCCAATTAACGTAAGCAGTGTGATTGTGCTGATTCAATCCGCTAGCGATAGCACGGAACCTCTTGAGGAATTACAATTCAGCAGTTTCATGCTGCGGTCTTCCTTTGAAGGTCCTTTGTCCCAGTATGGCCCCCTTATGGTCAGATACAGAGTGGCCTGGGAAGTTGAAATATTCCTCCACTGGTTTCTCAATATTGCCATTTAAACTTTTGCGTAGAAATGGGCCTGTAGAAGGACTTTGTTGGCAGATGACGACATATATCTTGTTGAAAGATGTACAGACAAATGAACTCCTGGTGTTGGAGATGACATTGCTGAGTCCTATAATAGTGCTGGTAGAGAAGACATGGGAGCAGTGTTCAAACTGGGTCATACACATACCTGCAATTTAGAATTACCAGTACCCTGAAGGTGCTACAAACCTTTAGGTGGTTTTAGCTACAAGAACCTAGCACTGCTACCCCTCTGAAAGCTGTACTGCATGATTGCAGGGAAGGCAAGAGACCCTTTAGAGCATGGGTAGGCAAACTAAGGCCCGGGGCCCGGATCCAGCCCAATTGCCTTCTAAATCCAGCCTGCAGATGATCAGTATGTTTTTACATAGTAGAATGTGTCCCTTTATTTAAAATGCATCTCTGGGTTATTTGTGGGGCCTGCCTGGTGTTTTTACATGAGTAGAGTGTGTGCTTTTATTTGAAATGCATCTCTGGTTTATTTGTGGGGCATGGGAATTTGTTCAATTTTTTTTTTTAATATAGTCCAGCCCCTCACAAGATCTGAGGGACAGTGGACCGGCCCCCTGCTGAAAAAGTTTGCTGACCCCTGCTTTAGAGTGACTTGGGGGTTTATTTTGATCCCATCTACCTTCCTTCCAAAATCACATCTGGATGGAGTTAGAAATAGAGACAGCGATAGATTGAGCGAGAGAGATTAGGTCTGCGGCCTATAATCAGTAGGCTGAAACCCTGCTAGACTGTACCTAAAGCTTTAATTCCAGGAAGCGCTGGCAGAGGGAGCAAGGTTTGCAGCAGAGAAGCCGCAGGTGGGCCATTAACCCTTTCTTGGTTGATATTCCCCCCTTCTCCCCTCCCCCCAGAAAAACCCCTCCTAGAATGCACATTTGCCACATTGCAAGGGAAAGTGTTTTGAATTGGGTAAAGGGTTAAACTGCCACGCCTGTTACTTCTCCCACTGCAGATTGTGCTCACTGTTCTGCAGCTCTTCAGCAACCTGGTTTAGCAGCTGGGGGTCCAGTTCAGCCTTTTATGTATTAAAAGTACAAGAATAAAGAAAAAGTGGGTTTCCTTCCTGTATTTCCAGGCAGCTGCCTGCAGGGGGAGCCACAGCCCTTGTATGTCCCTGCTGGGATGGTGGGTGCTCTCCAGGCATATCTGTCTGGAATGGCGGATGTCCAGGCAGCGATGACTTTATATCTGGGAAATGAGAAGCAACAGGAGGGCCATCTGTCCCAAGCTGAGTCCCCCTTAGAGAGTCAGGACCCCGCTGTGCAGGGCAGCAAATTCTCTTGCAGCAGTATCAGCAAATAGTAGAGTTGCTTAGCTCTGCAAGGTAAACTTTTTAATGAATTCTCTTCCAAACCTGCCACTCAGGGAGTGCCCTCCACATGTAGTCGGACTCCAGTTCCCATCAGCCTCGGCCAGTATAGCCAGTATGGCCAAGGATGATGAGAGCTGTAGTCCTAGAGGACTCCCCTGATTGTCTTTACCTTCACAATAACCTTGAGAGGTATGTCAGGTTGAGGCTGCTGCTTTGTTTTCTTCACGGATTTGAACCCAGGATCTCCCCGTTGCAAACTGAGCTCCCCCACCCACGTCAAGGAAACTCCAAACAATCCCATGAAACACATTCTCCACATCGTTACTCTTGTCACTTTGCTAAGATGGTTTATTTTTCGACTTTATTTGCTTCCGTTTGTGAACTGCTTCCCATCAAATATCTCAAAGCGATTTCACAAAAGAATCATTCTAATCCTTTTTATGCTTCCGCCTCTCCCACTAGGGAGGTTTTCAACTACCTCGTTCTGTTCGCAGAAGCCTGCATAAGGATTCCCGCTAGCATAGTGGGGTTTGCCCCTCTTCCCGCTGTGTCCTCCAAATCCATTCAGGAGGGTTAGGAAATCCCTCAAAACAGGGTGCAGGTGTGGGGGAGGAGAGGGGAGATAGTTATAGAGTCATAAGACTCAAAGAATCATAGAGTTGGAAACAACCCTGAGGACCGTCTAGTCCAACCGTCTTCATTGCAGGAATCCTGCCCCAGGCCTGGGCTCGAACCACCAACCTTCTGGTTAACAGTCAGATGCACGGACCCATTGTGCCACCTGGAGAATAAGCTTGCATCGGAGAAGCAGGAAAGCTTGGGCTGATAGAACAGTCTCCTTAGTGCTACATGGAATTTTACCGCATTATTTCCAGCCAAGTTTTACTGCAACTGAGCTGGCATGATGGTTTTTTTGGTGGGAGGGGGGACTAAAATTTCAAACCGGAATGTGGGAACCCACCTTTTGAAATCCAGATTTGACCATTTGGCCTGGGTTTAAATGTGTGGGATAACATTCCTACTTACAATCTTGCTTTCCCTTTCAAACACGGCTCATCACCATCGCCTTCCCCTACACCAGGTTGATGATGCCACAGAAAATCTGCAGAAAGCTAGCCTGTCTCTGCCTATCCCACACCATCTAGGTAAGGTAAAGGGACCCCTGACCATTAGGTCCAGGCATGGCCGACTCTGGGGTTGTGCCGCTCATCTCGCTTTATTGGCCGATGGAGCCGGCGTACAGCTTCCGGGTCATGTGGCCAGCACGACTAAGCCGCTTCTGGTGAACCAGAGCAGCACACGGTAACACTGTTTACCTTCCTGCTAGATACCTATTTATCTACTTGCACTGGCGAACTGCTTTCGAACTGCTAGGTGGGCAGGAGCTGGGACTGAGCAACGGGAGCTCACCCCGTCGCGGGGATTCGAACCGCCGACCTTCTGATCAGCAAGTCCTAGGCTCTGTGGTTTAACCCACAAAACCACCCGCGTCCCTGTCCCCTAAAGCACTTGGTTTTAAATGAATTGAGGCTAAGGGGTAAACTGAATCCAGAGCAGCTCCAAAGCTTGCATGATATACAATGGCCATGTCTTTAAAATTAGATAAGCCATCAAGAACAATACCAAGTGTCTCTGGCCATTCTGTTCTTCTTGAGCTTTGGCCTGTTCTGACATTCTTCCCCCCATCCCTGAGCTTCCCAAAGTTTACATTTTCCTCCTCCTCCTGAAGAATCTGGTTGTGATATGCAGATTTCCCAGACGCTTGGTTTTTAAGAAATGCTTGCAAGAGAGGATTCTTGCAAAGGCCTCTTCCCTTGTCACTGCAGCACTGGGACTGGAAAAGCAGCCGCACTGGTAACTTACACTCCGGATATCTCTATCCTTAAAGGCACAAATGCATGAAATCAAGAAATACAAGCCACTGCACATTTGGCCCATGTTGCGTGTCGAGACCCCGCAGCCACCCCCTTGTTGGAAATAACTCACACAAGGACACAGATATTAGGTTTATGTTATTGGGCAAATTTTGGCCACAACTTTATTGAAATTACAGAATGTGAGCAGTATTGGCTTAGGCATTGATTGGACCTGACTATATCTGACTCCCGCCCATTGTGCAGGAAGTCCAGTAAGGGTAAGCCACCGGTAGGGGGAGCCCTGTCAATGCGAACCACCTCAAGCTCCCCCTGGTGTTCCCGTCAGGGTCAGGTGAAGGCCTTAGCCCCCCAGCCGGGCTTCAGACTAGATCAACACCCCCAGATTCTTTTAACGGAATACCCTTAACCATGGAGGGGCAGGTGATGGCCACACCTCCCCTCCCCCACACAAGGTCAAACAATGCCTAACCGCAACCCTAACAAAATTGCGACGATTGCTACGAGGTAGGCGAAAACCAAGTGGCCAGTGCCAATTTGCCAAGTGGAAAAAATTCCTACCAGGCCCCTCGGACAAGCAAGGCGACCAACCGAAGTCCATAGCAAGGCCAGTGCCTAACCTGCAAAATAGGGAGGGAGGGCGGGTGATTGAGGAAGCGAGCCAAAGAGGAAGTCCTCTGGCTCGCTCCTCCGTTTAAACGGCTCCGGCCACACCCCCCCCCCCAGCCAACGGATTGGCTGGCCGGGCTCTGACGTGACCGGGATCCCCCAGGCAATGGAGGACAAAGTCCCCCGCCCCCGATGGGGAGTGGGTGGCCACGCGGTCCACCGCAACTCCTCCCCACTGGGAAGTGGAGTGGATCTGTGCTGTTAAAGGATGGGAGCCTTTTCCCCCTTTGTATTTAAACCACACATACACTTGGGGCTCCCCATGGCACAGCCATACAGTCCTCCTAAAGATGACTAAGACTTTCACAGGTTTTATAGGGGATGCCATGCGTGCACCTGATGCAGAAAACCACACCTGCCTGCTGTTTCCTTTAGTGTGTTAAGTAGGCCACTTAAGACCTCAATTATTAAGAGCCCCACTGATGACTCTTCACTGTGAGAGGTCAGCGTTTAACTCAGGGGTGGAAAAACTTTCCTTTTTTTCCTGTTGAGGCCCACATTCCTTCCAAGGTAATCCTTTGAGGGCTGCCGGAACCTGTGGTGAGCAGCGAAAGAGTCGAGTCAAACGTGAGTTGGGTGCCCCCCTTTGCTTCTCCCGCCACCCCCTTTTGTACTGTTTTCTCTCCTGCTAGCTGTCTGCGTGCAGTCGGGTTCAGCGTCACACGAAATTAGGCTGCAAGGCGCCCACCCTGCTGGGCTTCCTGTTTGTCCTGAATCCCTGCCTGAGAATGAAATTGACATGCCTCTAATAACCTCACAGTGAAAATGGCCTGCAATATTTTTTTGAATTTGTATTGGCTTGATTTTTAAGACATTGCTTGTAAGACCAGCAGTGTTTGAAATTAGCCAGGCGCCAGGTGCGTTTTGCAACTGACGTGGGTCCAATTGTTGTTGTTTTTTAATATATTTTTTTTATTCAAAATTAAAACAAAACATATTATCCAAGGGTCCAATTGTGACCCTGTGGAGATCTGTAGATGCCAGGATGGCAACTTGGGAGAACAAAATGTCACTTAGAGAAGGACCTGAAATATTTTCCTTGAAGCTTGAATTAGTTTTTTTCTGGGTTGTTTTGTTTGATGTTTTAATGTGTTGTAAACCACCTTGAAATTTGTTCTTTAAAATATATGGTCGTAATAGAAATAGAATAACAACAACAACAATTGCTTAGGGTACGGGGAACGGTGCTTAGACATTCCATTGTGGTGACCGCAGCCTAGGCTAAAGGTGCCATTTGGTGATTAGATTATATACAGCTACAATAAACCTACCATTTAATAATAATAATAATAATAATAATAATAATAATAATAATAATATTTTTCGTTGTTTAGTCGTTTAGCCGTGTCCGACTCTTCGTGACCCCATGGACCAGAGCACGCCAGGCACTCCTGTCTTCCACTGCCTCCCGCAGTTTGGTCAGACTCATGTTGGTAGCTTCGAGAACACTGTCCAACCATCTCATCCTTTGTCGTCCCCTTCTCCTTGTGCCCTCCATCTTTCCCAACATCAGGGTCTTTTCCAGGGAGTCTTCTCTTCTCATTAGGTGGCCAAAGTATTGGAGCCTCAGCTTCAGGATCTGTCCTTCCAGTGAGCACTCAGGGCTGATTTCCTTCAGAATGGAGAGGTTTGATCTTCTTGCAGTCCATGGGACTCTCAAGAGTCTCCTCCAGCACCATAATTCAAAAGCATATGGGTGGGATATAAATAAATTATAATTTAATAATAATAATAATAATAAGTTTATTATTATTTATATCCCGCCCATCTGGCTGAGTTTCCCCAGCCACTCTGGGCGGCTCCCAATCGAGTGTTAAAAACAATACAGCATTAAATATTAAAAACTTCCCTAAACATGGCTGCCTTCAGATGTCTTTTAAAGATAGGAGATCTGCTTATTTCCTTCACATCTGATGGGAGGGCGTTCCACAGGGCGGGCGCCACTACCATAAAATTATGGACTGGTCATTTCTTCGTCAGAGGGCAAACGGGCAAATTTAGCAGGGGATCAAATACTTCCCCTCCCTCACTGTATCTGAGTTTCCAACACTGTGTAACACCCATGTTGGCAAAAGCAAATGAGCCCTCCTTCATTTTTGCTCTCGTCACTTGCTTCCCCAGGTCAAAATAATCCCAGGTAGAACCCCGAGGGCCAGGCTGCACATTAAGCAAATAATCCACAATCGAGATCTCCCAGAGTGGTGTTTTTATTGTGATTGTTATTTAAATGCAACCATGGAGAGATGGGGCGTGATGATATTTTTTTGGAGCTGGAGGAGGGGGCAGCACTGTTTTCTTCTTGCCAAATTTCTCCATCTAAATCGCCTCTTCCCTAGCAAAATGTTAATTAGTCCCTGCAAAAACGGGGAGGGGGGAGAATCAGATATCATCTAATGGCAGCTTTGGGCTAGGATTTGGGGAGAGGGGCTGATTGAAGCAGAGATAAAATTTCAAGCGCCTCCCCTCCGCACAGCTGCATTAAGTAAAAATAAACATGACAGAAAATCTATGGATCTTTTCAGTAACATGAAGTTTGGCCCCAAATAACCCTACACTTAAGGTGGGCGGGGATCAGGATGTCCTGGGGCAGGACTAGCCAAAGAATCTTTGGTGCTCTGTTTTAGTGACTTCCCCCCCCCAGCTTCTTCTATTCCCTGCCCCCTCCGGGGAATATCATTGCTTTATTCCAGAGAGTACCAGAGCACACAGACTTCGGAACTCTTTGCACAGAAAAACAGACTTTCTCAAAATTGCTCTTGGCTCTCCCCAAAGATGAAACGTTTTTCCAAGATGAATTAACCTTCTGGCCCGTCCAATCTTGCTTCCAAGCTGTCACCATCTCAAAACTCTTCTGTTCTCCCTCCTGCCTTCGTTCCTTCCTTCCTTCTTGGATCCCGTCCTGAAAACAGCTTCCACACTGCCTTTGACCCCTAAGAGCAGCGGTGAAGAAGGATTTTGTTGTCGTTGGACCATGGCTCTAATAATACCTGACCATTGACCATGCTGGTTGGGGTTGGAAGGAGTTGGGGTCCATTTAGACCCACAGTTTCTCCACCTCTGCTTCAGAGTCTGGAAGCAGCCTCACCCTGAATCATTATCCGCAGGGCAGCAAATAGTGTATTTTTCGCTCTATAAGACGCACTTTTCCCCCTCCAAAAATTAAGGAGAAATGTGTGTGTGTCTTATGGAGCGAATGCAGGCTCCATGGCTTCAGCAATAGCAACGCGAAGCCTCCGATGCGCAGTGGGAGCGCTCCCGCTGTGCTCCGGAGGCTTCGCGTTGCTTTCGCTGAAGCCTGGAGAGCGAGAGGGGTCAGTGCGCACCGATCCCTCTCGTTCTCCTGGCTTTGCTTCACTGGAGAGGCGCTGCGCCGCTTTCCCTCTCTGCACAGCGCCCCTTCAGCGAAGCGGGAGGAGAAATGGAAGGGGCTCCGTTTCTCCTGCCGCTTCGCTGAAGGGGCGCTGTGCAGAGAGGGAGAGAATTTTTTTTCTTGTTCTCCCCCTCTAAAACAAGTTGCGTCCTGTGTTCGGGTGCGTCCTGTAGAGCGAAAAATACAGTACCTTACCTTACAACAACAACAACAACAACAGCATCAACACCACCACCCTTGAGTTAATGGGGCAGTGGTCTTTGGGAGCCCCCAGTATGTGAGTAAATGGGATGCATGGAAGAGGAGCTGCAACAATGCCTCAGCTATGTTCTGTGGATAATTCACTCTTCTTGGGAAGCACATTTCCTGGATTCAACTCCTGACTTTTAAGATGAAACAGATGCTGGCATGAGCAAGGCCTGATATATTAGGGTTGGCACGCTGTTCAATTGACCAGCCCAGTATTATCAATATTCTATGAATACATGATGTTTGCAGAATTGGCCTGCTGTTACGTTGTGTAACATCTTGAAGGCTGTGTTGAAATGATAATTTCTTTTCTTTTGCTTTGTTTTGTTTTCTTTAATGTGAAACTAATGTTCTGGGATGAAAGACAAAGAGAAGGTCAATCACATTGCTCACATTTTTTTTTTAAACAAACCCTTACCTTAATGCTGTTTAAGTTTTTACATTGCAAGTTATTACAGTGGTACCTTGGGTTAAGAACTTAATTCGTTCTGGAGGTCCTTTCTTAACCTGAAACTGTTCTTAACCTGAAGCACCACTTTAGCTAATGGGGCCTCTGCTGCCGCTGCACCCCTGCTGTGCAATTTCTGTTCTCATCCTGAAGCAAAGTTCTTAACCTGAGGTACTATTTCTGGGTTAGCGGAATCTGTAACCTGAAGCATCAGTAACCTGAAGCGTCTGCAACCCGAGGTACCACTGTACAAGTGTCTGTTGGTGATTAAGCATTAACATTTATTAGAACAAGGACAATACTTTAAATTCTTGACCATTATTGGACCAGTTGATAGGCTATATCTTTCCTGACTGATCAAGTGCCAATCCAGAGATTTAATTATATTTTTACCCTGCTTTTCATACCAGATACTGTCTCCCAAAATAGAGCACAGACAGATAGAGAGAGAAGCCCTGCCTTCAAGCTTACAAAGTAAAAAAATGGCAAGACTAGAACAAACTTGCCTTTATACCCATTTGCAGCTCTTCTGGTCTTTCCTTGATGGTCTTCTTGCTTGGGTAGGAAGAGAGGAAGCTGCTTTATGCAGAGTTAGACCATTGGTCCCTCTCGCTCAGTATTTTCTAACTGACTGGCAGCAGTTTTCTGGGGCTTTAGGATGGAGTCCTTATCTGGAGATGCTGGGGTATGGACCTGAGACCTTCAGAATGCAAGGCAGATGCTCTACCACTAAGCTGTGGTCTTTATCCTCAAATATGGCTCCTTAACTGCCACAGCAGTCCTTTGGCTCTTGGCAGATGCCAGAGGATGTTCTCTACTCCCACGGCAACTGGCAATAGATATCTACATGTCTTAAATAACTGGGTAATCTACATGCCTTAAATAAAAAATATTTGCGCAAGTAAGCTCATGGATGGGTAAGCTATGGCCCTCCAGATGTTTGTTGAACTACAGCTCCCATCACCCCTGGGTGCTGGCTGGGGCTGATGGGAGTTGGAGTCCAACAGGTTCCCTGTGCATGTTTTAGACCCATGTTTCTCAAACTTGGGGACGTGGGTGTCGCTGTGGGTTAAACCACAGAGCCTAGGACTTGCCAATCAGAAGGTTGGTGGTTCGAATCCCCGTGACGGGGTGAGCTCCCGTTGCTCGGTCGCTGCTCCTGCCAACCTAGCAGTTCGAAAGCATGTCAAAGTGCAAGTAGAATAATAGGTACCACTCCGGCGGGAAGGTAAACGGCGTTTCCGTGCGCTGCTCTGGTTCGCCAGAAGCAGCTTAGTCCTGCTGGCCACATGACCCGGAAGCTGTACGCCGGCTCCCTCGGCCAATAAAGCGAGATGAGCACCGCAACCCCAGAGTCGGCCACGACTGGACCTAATGGTCAGGGGTCCCTTTACCTTTACCTTTTTCTCAAACTGGGGATGATGGGAGCTGTAGTCCAACAACAACTGGGGACCCAAGTTTAAGAACCACTGTTTTAGACACTCCAAGGTACCAACAGAGAGGATGGATCTGCCCATTGGCTCCCATTGTCTGCCTTGCACACTGGTCACCTGTGGAGTGAAATTACTTTCATTGATATTTTTCTTCCTGGCAGGGCTTCAGCACCTTTAACAGCTGTCTAGAAGGTAGAAATGCTCCAGGTTAATCTCTTTCTGGCATCTATCAGAAGGGACAGGATAAGTTTCGCCTGTTTAATTTCTACACACAGAATGCTTATGCTGCTAAAAGGTTTTGGCAGCAGGGAGCGGGGAAGCCGCTAAGTTTGGAAGAGTGTGGCTCTATGGCCCCCACTCACCCAGCCTTCACTTGGGATAAGAAATCCTTTGGGAGCTTTGGATGTTTGTGAAATCCCCGGTAATGAGATCTCAGCGAAGGGGGAGGAGCCTGCTGTGCTTATGCAGATCCGATGTGGTGTGGATTAGCTGTTCCATGCGTATTAAGTGTCTCTCCTAGGTGCATGGAAGATGCCTCACGAGATTGTTGCTACACTGCCACATGTCACAAACGTATCTTGTCCCAAGGACTGCAAACATCCTCCCAACATTTCACAGATGGAAAGCGAGGTGGGGGGTGGGGATCTCTCCCTCCCTCCCTATCTCTGGTGCGCAATGTGCCGTCTTCTTACACCAAAGATTGTGGCTGCCCTCTCCTCCTCCTCCTCCTCCTCCTCCCTGCCACACTTTTTGGGGTGTATATTCAGTAAGGAGCTGGGTTTCTTCCAGTCACCCTGTTCTGGTTGCACCTGTTGCAGAGCACACATGGCTTGCCCAGCTTTGTTTTTTTTTTTTTTTTAAATAATATTTATTAGAAGTTTAAAGATTACAGAAAAAAGAAAAAAAGACAACAATAAAAAAAATTTAAAAAAGAAAAGAAAAGAGAAATTTCCAGAACATACCTTACAATACATAAAAAGAAAAACATAGAAAAGCAATACAACAATACCGTAAAAAGAAACAAAAAAACTAAAACACACATCCAATATTCCATATCTTTACCTTTCCTTTACTTGTTTCATTGACCTCCTCACACCTCCCTTTTTTGTATTCTAGTTCAATTCACTATTTCAGCAAATTCTTTCCATCTTTCTCAATTTTTGTTCTATAATTTATCTTAACGGTCTAACCTTAAATTTTTTCATTTTGGCCCATTATCAATCAGCTTTTACATAATTCTTTGTTACATTTCTACTAAAACCATATAGCTTCATTCCAGCATCTTTCTAACACTCATTAATTTTACAATGTTTCTGTAAATATACTTTAATTTTTTTCCAATCTTCTTCCACCGACTCTTCTCCCTGGTCTCGGATTCTGCCAGTCATTTCCGCCAGTTCCATGTAGTCCATCAGCTTCATCTGCCATTCTTCCCTGGTGGGTAGATCTTGTGTCTTCCAATGCTTTGCGATAAGTATTTTTGCTGCTGTTGTAGCATACATAAAGAAAGTTCTATCCTTCTTTGGCACCAATTGGCCGACCATGCCCAGGAGATGGCTTGCCCAGCTTTGTATCTGAGTTGCCTGCTCGGTTTTCAGTAATGCTCCAACAGCTGGTTCCAGTGAAATGGTTGGTGCTTGTGCAATGGTCCTTTGAAGCCCACCTGCCAATCACATTCAGGTGAAAATGTTTACACTGAAAGGGTTCTCTCTCTCTCAGTCTCTCACTCTCCCCCTTTTAGGGTTTGAATTGTTTTCGCTTTTTTTTAAGTGATTTGCTAACTCAAGTCACTTAACTCTCCTTGTAGCACAAATACCTTAAGCAGTTTGCCTGCTAAAAGAAAGATGCCCAGTTTCTCTCTCTCTCTCTCTCTCCCTAATGTGAAATAAGTCTGGACTTTTACATACAAACAACAGTGGAGGTAGTAGACTTGCTAATGGATCATATACTTCAGATTGCAGATGGGGAATCGGTAACCAAAAACTCTTTCTTATCTCCACAGTCTTTCCTTTTCCTCAAGCTAGTCACAAGGAGAAGGGAAGCAATTCATCTGCGTGGGGCCAGTCCTTTTAGGAATTCCAAATCCCCAAAGTATTACTGCTTGTCATCTCTAACATCTGAGGCACATTTCCTCCCCCAGCACCCCACAAGTTGAAACTGAAAGCACACTTCATTCTTGTACCCCCGAGTCTGTGCACATGTAAAAATTACATAATCTTGGAAGCATCCATCTTGCATGTTACTGTTCTGATCAGTTCTGCATCTGTAAAATGGACCTAAAAGTGCTTGACTGCTAGTGGTGATAGTCATAGTAGCATCAAAGGCTACCTTTTCTAAATAGGGTTGTTTGGCCCCAACCTAGAGAATGCATTTTTATTTTTTAAATTTAATGATATATTTTGTATGGATAGGGTACAGCTTGAGAACCATATGTAAGGGTCTTTCCAGATTCCCTTCTTATTGTTCATTCATTATGATTTGTGCTTGTGATGGTATGGGGGGGGCAGTTCCACACAATCCCGCTTTCAATATCGCTGGCACCTGCAAAGGTTTTGGGCACACCGCTTTGTTTCCAGTCACTGGAACTCCAGTCAGAAGTTGATTGAGACATACTTATTGTAGATGCATATAGCCTCGATCTCACTGGCACTGGTGAAGGGAAAACGCTCTGTACATGCTCAGTGACCTCCGGTTACTGACCATGTTACAATGCTAAAGTACTGGCACTGAAAATAGCCTCTGGGGCTGATTACAGATGGATAGAAAAGAATATGAGCTGAGAAAATAAGGATCTCAAAACATTACACTGTCTTATTTAAGCCATTGTTCCCCAGCTATAAAATTGAGATGAGTTTCTAATACCTGGGCTGCTACTTATAGAGGTATTTCTGAGATTGGGGTATTGGAGGGGGCATCCTAGGAGCAGAGTTGCGTGCGGAGTATTTTCTGCATGGCACAAATACTACTTATTCTTTAGGAGTTCCCTACCAGGACAGACTTTGCTTGTGTGCACAAGACATTGATTCCATAAAACCTATTTTGTTGCACTGTGCAAAATATGAGCAAGCCAGGGCTGAACTGATATTACCCTTGCTGGTACCTTTCCCGGAAAAATCAGAGGCTCACTATGTCAGGTTCCTATTGGAAGACCGGACAAACGCTAGAACATAGCAGTGGCAAAGTTTTTATCGGTGGTTGCAAGAACCAATGAGCAAAATGCTTGTTTAACCTGGAGGTAGGCTGTATGAATTGTGTATTGCTTTGTAACGATTTGTTGGGTCTCTAGACCGTAATAAAGGTTGATGATGATGATATTCTGTGGATTTTATTAACCCCATTTGATCAGAGCTGCCCCGTGTCCGGGGCGGTCGGAAGAGCACTCTGCACTCTCTCAGAAACACTCCTGTCTTCCATAGCGCTTGCAGATAGGGTCCCGGGGCTGAGAGCTTGGTTCAAAGCAGTTCCTGCCTAGTGGAGTTGGAAGAGGAGATCACTAATAGATCACCTGGCGATTCCGAGGGAAGGAGATTGAGAAGGGGAGAATTCCCGAGGGCGCCCCCTTCTAGCCGGGGCGACGGGGGTCCCATCCATTCTTCCCTCCCGTCGCCCGCCGGCCCTCGGGGCGGCAGGGCTTGTCCGGCCCGGTGGGGGTGGGGGGAGGGAAGGAAGGAGGGAGTCCCCTTCGGTCGCTCCTCCCCAGCCGGGGAAGGGAGGCGGGCGCCCGGCTCGCACTCTCTCCGCTGGCTGCCGGGATGCGCCGGGGGATTCGGCCGCTGCGGGCAGCGCGCACTGAAGCTGCACGGGGTAAGAGAGGCGCCTGCCCTGATCCGGATTAAGCGGCTGGGGAGGGGGGCGGGTTGCGGCGCGAGAGATCCGAAGTGCGGGGGAGAGGGGCTTCTAGACGTAGGTAGGAGGTGGCGGGGGCTACGGAATAAGTTACTCCCCCCACTGCGCGCACTCTGGTCCATTCAGCTGCACCGCTTCCCTGGAAATGCAAAAACAGCGCCAGCCTCTGCTCTCCGGAGTCGGTTCTCCTCTCCCAGCTTGCGCTGACTCCGTTTCCTCCGCCTCTTGCCTCCCTCCGTTGCTTTCCTAGACGGGGAGCAGAGTTTGTAAGCAGGGATGCTTGGAAGAGGGAGAAGCCGTGTCTAACCCCCCTCACCATTTAATTACCATCCCTCTGCAGAGCGGGGGGGGGGGTCCTCCATTTTCTCTTGGGATTTCTCCTCCCTCCACACTCAGGTAAAAGGACCCTCAGAGCACTGCCTTGGGGAAAAACCAGGGGGGTGCTCTACCCACTAGGCAGTTATCTGTTGAAATCCATTTGACCCAGTTTTGCCATCCCTGGTTTTTTCATCTAGTCTCAGCCTGGGTTGAAGCACTGGTGGCCCTGCAGATGTGGACCAGTGGCCGGGGGGGGGGGGGGGTTGCAGTCCAGCAACATTTGGAGAGCCTACTTAGGATCAAAGAATTGTAGAGTTGGAAGGGAGCCTGAGGATCATCTAGTCCAACCCCCTGCAATGCAGGAATACAGTGGTACCTCGGGTTAAGTACTTAATTCGTTCTGGAGGTCTGTTCTTAACCTGAAACTGTTATTAACCTGAAGCACCACTTTAGCTAATGGAGCCTCTCGCTGCACGATTTCTGTTCTCATCCTGAAGCAAAGTTCTTAACCCGAGGTACTATTTCTGGGTTAGCAGAGTCTGTAACCTGAAGCGTCTGTAACCTGAATCGTATATAACCCGAGGTACCACTGTATGTAGCTACCCCACATGGGGATCGAACCTGCAACCTTGGCATTATCAGCACCAGGCTTTAATCCGCTGAGCTAACCAGGTTCCCTGTCCCCTGCCTTCCCAGGGTTTGGGGTTACAGCCCAAGAGCCTCTTGACCCTCTGTCACGGGATACACTACTGCCCCCCTCTGTAGATAACTGGTGGCAGTCTGGAGTGTCAGCGTTCGAGACCCCTCTATATGTCATTTTTATTGTGTGTTCATGATGATCTGTGCTCCTGACGGTATGAGGCAGTAACACGCCCCACCTCTGTTTTCAATACTGTTTGAGCCTGCAAAGGTTTCAGGGTGGACATACTGCTCTCTTTCCGATAAGTGCACCTCGTGTAACATCCAGCGGAAACCCTGTAACTTTCTATACCACTAATGATCCGGGTTTCTTTTGCCCCCCCCCCCTTGTTGCACTGCAGTGCAACTGCCGCTCCAGGCAGCAAACATGCAAGAACATTAGGAAAGCACCAGGGAACAACCAATAAAGCAGAATAATTTGTAGGTGGTCCAGTGTAAAAACCACCGCTAATATTGCACCAGTGACGAGTTGTCACCCGCAAAAAGTCCTACTAAATCCTGGATAATGTATTTGCAGGGTGGCGGCGGCAGATCTTTTGAAACAAGGAGGATAGTAACAGCCGAACGTCTCTAAGTTTGACTCTGACTCCAGTCAAAGCGTTTGGGCTGTGGGTGCTCTTGTGAATTATCTCTCCTCATCCCTCAGCTGCAGTATTTTGTGCCTGGCTTCCAAAGCAAAACAGGTGCCTTTATGCTCAATCCTAGTCATGGCCTGACTGTGCCAAACAGCCAATAATCAAAATGTTGTGCACAGAACACGTGCAGATTCTAGGTTACAACCTCCATGATCCAACTTAGGCTCTTTACGCTCTCCTGTTCCCTCTCCAACCCGAGCTCTCCCACAGCTTGTTTGGGAAGCAGTCTCTGCAGGACATTAGCCACAATCCTTTTCTATCCCATTGGTTCTTATGAAATAGTGTGATTTGATGCATCGCAGCCCCCCGCAACCCAATTTGGGATCCAGATTTAGAAAAAGAACAACCTAGCTGCATTTTAAGATGTTAACGTGTACACAGCCTTAGTGGCTTATGAGCTGTGAGACCCCAACAGCCCTGCTTACTAAGAACAACAACCCCCGTGGTCTTCCGATTGTGGTTTTGCACACAGAATGCTGAAGCAGGGGCATGGTTAGCGGGGATGGCTTTGGGAGCTTTTGCTCTGGGTCTTGGATCTCCTGTCCTACAGGCCTGTTGTCACCCTCTCGTCCCCTTTCCCAGGAACTGTCGCACATTCCCTGCCCCTCTTCTGAGCTTTTCAGCTGGCAGCTGGCTTTCCTGCCACTATTCTTCATTGATGCTTGATTTCTCCCCCCCCCCCCCCAACGGCCTGCCAATTCTGGTTCATTTTCATCCCTGGCATTTTAAAATGTTCAATCTCATGATGCTCTGGCCAGGCATTAGAGAGAGGGGAGAGAAAGAAAGAAAATGGCACTGTCTAGAGGCAGGGGTGAAAATTTAATAGGGAACTTGACTTCTAACCCCTACAACCTGTATGGACCCTGTTTCATTTTCTTCTGGACTTCCCTTCCTTATCTCACCCTTGTAGTGCTAGAGTCACTGATAGATATTTGTTATCTCCCAAGGCAAGGGGAGTCTGGCTCCTAGGCTAGGCCGTACCTCCCAGCAGCAGATTCCAATAATAATAATAATAATAATAATAATAATAATAATAATTTTTATTTGTACCCCACCCTCCCTGGCCAGAGTCGGACTCAGAGCGGCTAACATCATATAGATAATACAATATGCATAAAAACAAGCAAGCAGTTGATTAAAATGCATCCCAAAATTAATTCAAATAAATTAAAATTAAAGTTGTGTTGTTGTTTAGTCGTTTAGTCGTGTCCGACTCTTCGTGACCCCATGGACCAGAGCACGCCAGGCACTCCTGTCTTCCACTGCCTCCCGCAGTTTGGTCAAACTCATGCTGGTAGCTTCGAGAACACTGTCCCACCATCTCGTCCTTTTCTCCTTGTGCCCTCCATCTTTCCCAACATCAGGGTCTTTTCCAGGGAGTCTTCTCTTCTCATGAGGTGGCCAAAGTATTGGAGCCTCAGCTTCAGGATCTGTCCTTCCAGTGAGCACTCAGGGCTGATTTCCTTAAGAATGGATAGGTTTGATCTTCTTGCAGTCCATGGGACTCTCAATAATCTCCTCCAGCACCATAATTCAAAAGCATCAATTCTTCGGCGATCAGCCTTCTTTATGGTCCAGCTCTCACTGGAGTTAAAGTTAAAACTGGACAAATGACAATCCTCAGGTTAAAATTGAAAGCAGTTAATACTCGCCAGGACCAACTGTTTCCACTGATATTATAAGGACCTGTGAGCGGGCTGGGAAACCTCTTTCATGCTTGTACTTATACAAAGAGAAAATGAATCAGACTGAACCCTGACCAAAGGCCTGGCAGAACAGCTCCATCTTGCAGGCCCTGCGGAAGGATGTCAAATGTCAAAATATTTTCCATATTTAAAGGCAGAACCAAGGAATCCTGGTTTGCTCCACCCAGTACTTCCCAGGAGCTCTGGCTCTCTTGACACACACCCACATCTAGTAATTCCCGAATTGTGCCCAGTGAAAAATTTATTTGAGAATGAATTCTGCATTGAGGAGGCTGCCGCTGCATCTCAGCACAATCTGTTGCTCTGACCTTATTCCTCTGAGTCAGCCTCTGTTGAGAGGGGCAGGGATGCGGCTGCTTCTCTGCTTAGGGAGAGATCAGATCTCTTGTGCTAGAACTGCAGCAGTTTTTCGCATTCAGAGTAAACTATATGTTGCAGCTCTCTGTATGAGTCACTGCTCCTTTGAGGATGGGTAGTTCCTGCTCCTGCATACCGGTATATTCCAAGCAAACCTTTTCAGGTGCACCTCCAATTGTAGAAGTGCATTTTGGCATTCAGAAGTTTGCAGAAACTTAGTTCCCACTGGGTACTACACCTCTCCCAAAACTGAAAATGAGACGACCAGCTTTAAGCCTGTCTCCCCCTTGCTTTCTCTTAGGTATACACAGTAAATACCCAGAAGCCTTTAGAACACAAACCCTGGTCTTCATCTAGTAATAGACTCTCAATTCCCAGTCTATTAACCTCTTTCTGCGATAGATGCTCCCTACGAGGTTTTGCTCCTCTTTGAAGCTGGGAATTCAAGTTCCCAGGATGCAGAATGCCACTATTTTGTCACCCCACCCTGTCTTTTTAAAAAACCTCCCTTACACTGTCTTCCTCATTGCATCAAGTCTTTTAGTTCTAGAAGGTACACTGTGTATTCAGGCGGGACATGTTGTGAAACTGGTGTGAGAATGCTCAAAGGATGATGTTTGGAAAAGCAGACTGTGGCAGTTTGGGAACACAGAGGAGCTTGGGTGTCTATATCTATATATATATATATATATATATATATATATATATATATATATATTACCTTTGTGGTGGAACCTCTCCCTGAAGAGGGAGGCACAGTTCCTGAGGTTGACTGGAGTGAGGTGTGCATCTGTGACTTAGCTCACAACCTTAGTAAAAACTATGTGTATCTGGGCTGTACCACTTCAAGCTACAGGAAAAGGCTCACATGACTGATTTCCTCTACACCCCCCCCCCACACACACCTGCATGATAGAAAACCAGCATACTAGGGAGCAGGACCCGGCCACCCCTTTCCCCTGACATGCTAGTTTACTATGTGCCGGGACTAATTTTTTTTCCAGTGCAAGAGACATTCCGTCACGTGAGCCTTCACCTGCGTTCGTAAGTGTCCCAGCTCAGTCACAGGTTTACCACCCCAGGGACCTGTTCCTTTCTGAAGTCCAGGAAGGTTTGAAAAAGAAAAAGTGAAAGAAAGAAAAAAGTCCTTACCTCCTGTCCTGGGCCGCCCACAGGGTCAGATGCTAAGACCACAGGGGCTATTTATGGCTTGGGTATTATTTTGAGCTGTTATCTGCTGAACGCGGGGTTTCTGCTTGTTGGATGTCATGACAAGATGTAGTTACATCCCCACCCAGCGGGTGCCAGCTCTGTGCTCCAGAATAGATACCGCAGGCTGCCTGCAGCCAAGCGCAGGCAGACTGAGACAATCGCCATCCTTGCTTGCTTGCTTGTCATGACAGGGGATGAGGTTTGGGAAGGAGCGGGGCGGGAGATTGCTGGCTGCCAGCTCTCCTAGGATCATCTTGCAAAGTTTGGGGAGCCCAAAGGCATCTAATAATGAGACATGCTTCCCTGCCTGGAAAATCTTCTTTCACAACAAGGAGCTCTTGGGCATGCAGCTGCTTCTGGGGAGGAGCTCTCCAGGCGTGTGTGTGTTTGTGTGTGTACGTGTAGTAAGAGAACATGCTACTTGCTTTCACAGCAGAGTATCAAAGAGAAGCAGGCGGGAGTCCCTGGGAACTGTCCCCAGGCTAGCTTTGCTCCCTGCCGAATTGATTGTGCTGGCCGTTCCAAATCCCAGAGTTCACAGGAACCTCTCGCTTTGCCTGGCTCCTGCTAAAGCAGCGTTTGAATGAAGCTGACGCCTGTGCTCATGCCCCTGGGTTTATGGACCCCGGAGTGGGGAGCGTCAGGTTTGCAGAGAACTGCTGCCGCTGCCTGTCCTTTGTACAGCACTGCAAACCTGGCTTGAGAGCAAACATTTTGGGGGAAGGCAGGAAGATGGATGAATGGAAGGTAGGGCACCGGAACGTCTTCTGAATGGTTGGACAGAGAGGGTGGGTGGTGTGGTCATTCAGCTGCCTGGAAGGGTGTCAGGGCAGTTAAAAAGGCTATTCGGAAGCGGAGCTCACACAGAGTGGTGGGCATATTTTGAGAACTCCAGATCCATTCTGCATTCCTGGGAGAGGGGTGTTACTCCAGTAGCAGACAAGGAGTTCTGGGTTCTGTTCTTGCAGTGGCCGGCTAGATGCCTTTGGGAAGACGGTAAGCAAGCCAGATGGGAGCCCAACAGCAGTGCCCCACTAGTGAGTCCTCGTAACTTATATTCAGAGGTTGGCTTTTTTGGGGTGGGGAGATTCTGGTCTGGGTGTCAAGATTCCTGCGTTTTCTCCCTGCAATTGCTCCTTGGTGATAGTGGTGGTAGTATATTATTATATGATGTCCTATTCGTTCCTGTGGGACACTGGTGTTGCTGTGGTCTAAACCACAGAGCCTAGGGCTTGCTGATCAGAAGGTCGGCGGTTCGAATCCCCGCGACAGGGTGAGCTCCCGTTGCTCAGTCCCAGCTCCTGCCAACCTAGCAGTTCGAAAGCATGTCAAAGTCCAAGTAGATAAATAGGTACCGCTCTGGCGGGAAGGTAAACGGTGTTTCCGTGCGCTGCTGACCATGTGGCTGTGGACAAACGCCGGCTCCCTTGGGCAGTAAAGCAAGATGAGTGCCGCAAGCCCAGAGTCATCCACAACTGGACTTAACAGTCAGGGGTCCCTTTACCCTTTACCTATCCGTTCTTGACAGGCTGCAATCTGAGAACAAACTGCATGAAACAGAAAAGTAAATTCTGTTACAAAGTCTGTAAGGGGCTCCCTTTGGTTAATTCCCATTAATTCACATTCCTTGCCTCCCCATCCTCCCCTGTTTGCAATCTGTAGGTGAAGGAGAAAGTAGCCTACACAGTGATGGGATTTAAAGGTGGCCTGTGTTGCTGGGGTGGAAGTTAGGGCTTTTAGTGTGCTCTGTCTCTCTCTTTCTCTGTCTCCCTTCTCAAAATGGGGCTTCGGAGAAATCAGTTCCCTACTTTGAGAGTATGCTGTGCTTGCATGTTGGCTTCTATTTGAGTCCGGGGATTAACTACCAGAGCCAATGCAGGGATGGAGGTATGTTGGGTTAAGCAAGTGTGCAGCGGGCAGCAGAAGTGACTCCAGAATCCCAACCCTTTCTCTGCCACAGGGGAACCAGGAGCAGTTGCTGTGCCTTGGTTTCCCCACTCAAAATGCTCTGTGCGGTTGCAGCCCAGTGGGGAACATTATAAGGCTTGAAGTGCCCTTGGAGCAAGGCAGATCATGGAATTAGAGCTCAGCCAGGCCAAGCCAACTGCAGCTTTGCAAACTTGCTTTTGGAGGGAAAGGGGTTGTGCAGAGTTTCAGCTCTCTGACCTTCCTGGCTCAGTGTGCTGCTGTGATAGGCAGCCTGCCAGCTCATCCCAGTTGGAAAAAAACCACCATTGTACCCTGCAGTTGCAGCCTGTCTTGCTGACTTGCAACTATTCCAGGGCTCTGCCCTATACGGGGACATTGTTGGAAGGACCGGGATAGGGGAGGTTTGTTTTTGTTTTTGTGGCTGGCTTCTTTTCAGTAGATATAAAAATCTGTTACAGCTTGAGCATTTTAAGATTTAAAAAGAACGTTTCTAAGGGACCAGGCACGTGTGGCCCTCCAGATTCACAACTTGCAACATCCCTGACCATTGGCCATGCTGGCTGGGGGCTGATGGGAGGTAAGAGTCAAAAGGCTCCCCACCCCTGTTCTAGCCCAACCTAAATCTAAATTTAACCCAACTCGGTGAAGTCCACAGAGCTCAAAAGGAAAATCCTTCAACACCAAGTGGGAAAGGTACGTTAGAGTGGCAAGAGCATCAACCATTTCCCCCCCTTGCATATAATAGAAACTCTTAATTAGTTTAGCACTGCTTGCCAGTGCCACCCAGATACCCTTGCTTATCTTGGCACTAAAGCACCACTTGGGCTGCATTGAACCTGACACTCCAGAAGTCAGCCTTTCAGGTCAGAAGTCATGGCTGCCAAGCAACGTAACTCTCCTGTTTTTAGATGTTAACCACAGAGTCCAACTCTGTGCAACAGCTACGGTTGTTTAGTTCTTAAGCTGTCTCTGAGAGCAGCAGCAGCAGCTTGCTCAGCCATCTCTTAAAAACTTCCCCCAAAGTCCAGAACTATGTGAAGCAGCTTGTTACATGTTTTGCAGTTAGGACATAGCAATGAGAACTGCTGGCTCATCCCATCCAACCTTTTGCCCTGAAGTTGTGATGTCTTCTTGCTAAAGCAGCCTTCCCCAATCTAATGCCCTCCAGGCATTGCTGGACTACAAGTTCCATCATCCCTGACCGTTGGCTATGCTGACTTGGACTGTAAACCCTTTTAACTGCCACCCCTTCAAACGGCTTCCAGAGGGTCAACCTTGCTAATCCATTGCAGCACAAACCAAGGGTATGGTGGCACCTTAAAGACAAACTAATTTACAATGACATCAGCTTTTGTGGACTTCAGCAGATGCAGAATGATGAAGTGTGGACTCCAGTCTGTGGAAGCTGCTGTCAAAATAAGTATTGCTAGTATTTAAGATACCACAAGACTTTCATTGCGTCACTTAAAGTTTAGATGAATACTCTTACTCACCCCAAATTGCTCTGAAGACAGTTGAAGATCCTTTTTCACATCCCGTAGGGCAGTGATGGCCAAACTTGGCCCTCCAGCTGTTTTGGGACTACACCTCCCATCAGGAGGATCAGTGGTCAGGGATGATGGGAATTGTAGTCCCAAAACAGCTGCAGTGCCCAGTTTGGCCACCACTGCTGTAGGGGTTTCTTGCTGTCTCCTATGACATCTTCACAGAACAGGTAATCCATGAGACCTTTAAATCCAGTCCAAAATAATTGTTTGTGTAGCTCAGATGTGGGAAATTTGTAGCCCTTCAGATGTTGCTGGATTGTGACTGAACATCCTTGCCACTTGCATCATGACTAGGGCTGATGGGTCTTGGAGTTCAACAACATCTGGAGTCATAACTGATAGAACAGGCCAGGACTCCCTCCTGCTACAGTTTGGCAGTTTCATTGAAAACTGCCCTAGAAATCTGACCTGCGGCTTCCTATCATTGCTTTGGCACAGGGTGACCAAAAGCATTCAACTCATCATCACATCACACAACCTACTGAAAACTGCTTCCTCACTAGAGAGCACCTTAGCTTCTTCTCTACTTCAAAGATCTGGGCTGTTCACACCTTGTTCCCAGTGAATTAGATAAAAGAAGCCCCCTTAGAAGGGAATTTGCCTGCATGCTTTCTGGAGTGTGCCATCAATATTTAACAGCCCCCCAAGTCTGAGGGTCCTTGGCATTTAAGCTAATATGCAGACAAGGAATGCAATAGTCCCTCAATCCCTGATAGATTGATTACCTGTGATACTGTCTTGCCATTCTCAGACTGCTATCATAACGTCCTTATGCAAATTATGGCACAGCCACACGTGGAATCCTGTGTAAGAATAATAATCATCTTATTAGTTATACCCCACCCATCTGGTTGGGTTTCCGCAGCCACTCTGGGCAGCTTAAAGCATATCTAGTCTCCTCGCCTCAAAAGGCTGTTGGGAAAAGGTTGATAACCAATACTGTAACCAATAAAGCTGGGGCCATATTCAAGCTAGAACACCCCCCCCCAAAAAAAAAGATAAATGGGCAACCAAAATTATCAAGGGGATGGAGCCTTTCTTTATGAGGGAAGGTTGCAGCCTTTGGGGCTGTTTAGTTTAGAGAAATGGCAAGCAATGTATAAATTATGCACAGTGTAGAAAAAGTGGATAGGGAAATTTCTCTCTTAAACCAAGAGAACTAAGAAACATCCAGTGAAGTTGAATGTGGAGGATTCGGAACAGAAGAAAATACTGAATGCCGGTTCCTGGAGACCAAAACTTGTGCTCAAGTTTTGCTTGTGCACTTCCCATAGGGGCATCTGCTTGACAGCTGTGAGGACAAGATGATGGAGTTGATGGGCAACTGGCCTGACCCAACAGACTGTTCTTAGGCTATTGCATACATATGGAAACCGATAATGTCAAACTAGCCAATCTTAGCAATCTTCTGGCCGATACAAGCTGATCACCACTTGGCATTCCAAGGGCATGAAGAAAATGCACAGAAAGTGGTGGTGTTTGCAGAAATCAGTTTCATGAAAATTTCAGACCTCTCTCTTTTTTTAGTAGGTTTCTACTCCTTATGACTCTGCACCTATGTTTTAAAGTATATGTACGCATGTATGCAGGGATGCGGGTGGCGCTGTGGGTTAAACCACAGAGCCCAGGACTTGCCAGTCAGAAGGTTGGCGGTTCGAATCCCCGCGACGGAGTAAGCTCCCGTTGCCCAGTCCCTGCTCCTGCCAACCTAGCAGTTTGAAAGCACATCAAAGTGCAAGTAGATAAATAGGTACTGCTCCGGCGGGAAGGTAAACGGCATTTCCGTGCGCTGCTCTGGTTCACCAGAAGCTTTGTCATGCTGGCCACATGACCTGTAAGCTGGCTCCCTCGGCCAATAAAGCGAGATGAGCACCGCAACCCCAGAGTCGGTCACGACTGGACCTAATGGTCAGGGGTCCCTTTACCTTTTTACTCATGTATGCATTACACTTTTAGTCTCCCCTTCATCTCACGGGATTCTAGAGAATTGCTTTTCCATTAGTTTTGCCCCATCGATAATGACTAGCAAAACTGGGATATATACAAAAGAAAAAAACCGATTATTAGGGGAGGATAGAAATAATGCAAATACGCAGAATAGATATACAAAGTTCAGATGTCCCTTTCCCCGTGGTTTGCTATGAATTGCAACATTGTCTGAGCTCCCCTGACACAAGCAGCAAACTTGTGCACACTGCGCGGTTGCAGGCCATGTTCCGTGGTGGGAATTGAGTCTGCATCTTGCAAGTGCCAGAAAGACGCTGAGCAGGCATATGGTCCTTGGCCTGGTTGCTGTGTGGAGGAAGGACATGTTGGGGTAAAATGTGGGGGTAGGGGTGGGATGGTGAGTTCTGTGCAGTTTTTCTTACATCTTACATAGAATGAGTGAATGCACATGATCGCCTGTGCTGTTTCCAGTCCTGGCCTCCACACATGTGTATGTACAACCCTGCTGTGCAGTCAGGGGGCTCTGGAAAACCAGGCTTCTCCATTGCTCAGAAATATACTTATATGGGTACACTCCATGTGCATAGATCAGAGGGAGGCAGCCTTGTGCTTGGTGGAACAGCTTTGCTTTTATTTGCTAGATAGATCACCGAGGTCGCTGAGGTCCACCAGCTGGCTCAGGAAGATGGGCACTGAATTGCTGGACATGTTGCTCTGAGCACATGCTCAGCCTGGAAATCCAGCCTTCCTAGATTTCAGCAGCTTAATTTCGGACCGGGCCTGGGGAAGACTTTTTCTTGATGCTTTTGTTAAGCCATTAGGAGTTTGAAACCCTAGCTGCTCTAATACAAATTAGCTGGAGATTTACTAGTAGATGCAGGTGTAACTTTTGCTCCACCTCCCCCCCCCCCCCCCGCGTAGATCTTATATACATAGGCTAAGCTGAGTACATGAAAGCTGGGAGGGGGTGACTTGTGCAACCCTCCCTACAAGCCCTGGCACATATGTTCTCCCTAATGTGCAAAACGTATTCATGAATGTACTGTACAATGTGGACTTATGAGGAGAGGTGTCAGTAGGGCAGTTGAGGTTGCTGCAAAGGGGTTTGGGGAGGAAGATCAGCATGGTCTCTTGACCTTGTCATAGGGTCTTCTGGCCCCCACTTCACTCCACCCATACCCCCCACCCCTTGGGAAATATGGGAAGGACCAAGAACAAGCCAGAAGGAAAGGAGTAAGGCCACTCACTCCCAGTGACCGAATAATTCCAGATAGGTGCTTAATATCACAAACGGGTCGTTGGAAAAGGTTTTCGTTCCGTTTTTGGGTTGTTGCTTTTTAACATCAGGTTTTCTGCAGAGAGAGTAAATCCAGATTAAATGGGGTGGAAATACAGGCTGTCGTTTTGATGCTGATGACTTTGTATGGATGCTGCAAAAAAATTTGCACGCATGAGCAGATCCCACAATAAACACCAATTGGAAACACCCTAATGTGGGCAGAGTGAGGCACTGTCGTGCAAGAGAGGTAGAAGAAAGGACGTCATAATGAAGGGTATATGGAGCATGGGGGGGGGCATATAAAGGGGCTAATTTCAGAGGCAGAAGGTATATTTTGTGGCTCACTGTCCCCTAGCGCCACATTTCATTCCTGCACCCGATAAGAGGGCATACCACCTGTTCAGTTAAATGGGGCGATGTAAATGGGGTGTTTTCTGGCCTTGAAGACCCTCATAGTCATCGAGATGGAAGCCTGCTCTGAACTGCATAGGCCTTCTTTGAGTTCCATTTCTGGGCTGTGTTAAAGCTGCTGGTATCCTAAATTTGTAATTGCATTGTGATGTCATCTGATGGTGAAAGGCCGGGCGACGAGGGCTTACCCAGTGAAGTTTCCCAGTGGTGCAAGAATCAGGGTGCACATTTATTTAGACGCACTACTACAATAATTGTACACACACACACCTTCCAGTTGGATCTTGGTCTCTTTGCAGTTGTTATGTGTACGGGGTTTGATTTCATTTTTAATTTTTTTCTGTAACTGTGCTCTCTCTGGGGTTCTGGGATGAAAGCCAAGAGGAATTGTTGAAATTCCTTGGTCATTCGCATTCATTTAGCTTTGTATAACAGTGTTATGAAAAGTAATAATTACAGTTGTTGGGAATCTGATTTCACTGCTTCGGTACAATGGTTGACTAATTTGTGTGTGTGTGATTGAACAGGAGTTTTAACAAATTAATAGAATAGTTTTAACAAATTAATACTTGGAATGTTTGGGCGCTTAATTTGACCAGTCAAATGACCAGCTTTAATCCTATGGTTTATCAAGCAAGGCTGGGTGGGAACTTTGTGCCGCATAATGCAGTTTTTTAAACATCACATGAAATGGGCCAAAGAATATGAATTTAAACCTTTAGATCAGTAACCATGGAAAATAAAACCCTTTTAAGTCACAGAGATTTCACAGGTGCTTAAACAGTCCCTTTGGAATAAATGGAAGTGAGCAGTGCTTCACTTCCAACTGCCGCTCTATTTTGGCACTCTAGAAAGTCTCTGCTAGCCTACTGCAAAAAGGCAAGTTCTATCTTCCTCCCAAATTTTGTTTAAAACATCTTCCATTCTCAGTTCCCTTCTGTCCCATTCTACACTGTATAGCACACATTGACTGAAGGCATTTGAGCTCCTAGACTCATCCCCTAAGGGCTAGAAATTTTCAATTCATGAAAATTTAAGCATTTCTGGATCCTGAATTGCTGGCTTCTTAATTCTGTGCATACGCAGCCCTTCCATGAGCATGCGAGATATTGCAATTTCCTGGTTCTTGTTCCCTCTCCATCATTTTGGGCCGGCTGCCTGTTCTGCAGAAGCGTCTACAACTTGCACATAACCAGCGGAGGTCAGTGTCTAAAACGAGAACCCTTTCCCCATCTCTCTTGGTGAGAGAGAGGGCGTGATGACACTCGGCAGCCTTGAGGAGCACTGGTGTCTGTTACACGCTGGGCAAAGGCAGTGGAAATGTTAACAGGTAGAGTGACAGGGCCTGGGAAGTTGCCAGCGAGCCTTGGCTGGCAGAGGCAGGGGCCAGCTTGTCTCAAACTAGGCACTCCTGGGTTCTTTCTAGAAGTAGATCTGTGGCAGACGTACGAGAATCCTTGGCCCTTGCCGTGACTGTGGCCGTCACCCTGGGTGACCTTGGAGAACCAGCTACCTTGGTTTGCTATCCCATGACTTCCAGGTCACAATCCATCTGGCTCAGGGCTGAAACAGGCATGATGTGGGAGATCTGCAATCCAATCTCCCAGCTTTTTTATTAATAGGCCAACCACCAGGAATCTGATTTTGATCAGGGCAGCCCCATAGTGTCTGTGTTGTTGTTGTTTTTGTGTGTGTGTGTCTAAAGGCTAGAAACTTCATGTTTTTCCCATGCATAAAACCTTAGAGTTTTAGGGTGATGAATTTCAGGATTTCTTCCTCCCACACCATTTTCTCTGTCTAAGGAACCCCCCCCCCCTCTTTCCAAAGCTCCCTGCTGAAGGGGGAAACACAGGTGCCTGTCTTTTTCCACCAACAATTTCAGTTGGGAAACATGGCAGCGGAAGGAAAGAATTAAATATACCCTCCCCAGTTCAAGAGGGAGGGTTAGTTAATTGAATACCTCCTCCCAAATGCCACTGCTCCAATCAAAACAAGTGCCTTGTGGCTGCTGCTTTAAAAAGCTAGGAGAATTGATCACAGATTCCTGTGTCTGTGATCCATGTCTGTTTTCACCCTCAAAGGCATGTGTTCTCTGCACCAAAAAGAGGGGAGCCACCAATGTTTAAAGTCATATAGAGATACACACAGGACTATGATTTGCTGTTTGTTTGGGTTACAGATAGGTAGCCGTGTTGGTCTGCCATAGTCAAAATAAAAAAATCCTTCCAGTAGCACCTTTAAGACCAACTAAGTTAGTTCTTGGTATGAGCTTTCGTGTGCAAGCACACTTCTTCAGATACACTGAAACAGAAGTTGCCAGATCCTTCTATATAGTGAGAAGGTGGGGAGGGGTATTACTCAGAAGGGTGGTGGGAATTGGCAACTCATTACCAAACTTAAAACCATGGAGAAACCTGGTTTGAACAAAGACATTGGATTCTTATCCCATTATACATGACTAAGCCATTTCTCACCTTCTCACCCCTTGCCTTTTCCTGTAAGACCTATTACAGTCGTTAAGAGTCGTCAGCAGGCTCATCTCAGCTATCTGCCAATCTCCAATTCCCACCACCCTTCTGAGTAATACCCCTCCCCACCTTCTCACTATATAGAAGGATCTGGCAACTTCTGTTTCAGTGTATCTGAAGAAGTGTGCTTGCACACGAAAGCTCATACCAAGAACTAACTCTGTTTGTTTGGGTTTATGTCCTATGGTGCGAACATTTGTCTGGGTAGATTCTTTGGGGTGAAGACAGATGTATTTTCTGGAGTGGTCATAGCAGTGAGCCTGCCTGTAATATTGGCAATACAAGCCTGCACATCAGCACAGCAATCACTGGATTGGTGAAGGAGTCAGTATGTATCAGGTGGGATGTCTCGCTTATTTAAAATGATTTTTTTAAAAAAAGAGGAACAAGCTCATTGATCTATATGTACAATGGTACCTCTGGTTACGAACTTAATTCGTTCTGGAGGTCCGTTCTTAAGCTGAAACCATTCTTAACCTGAGGTACCACTTTAGCTAGTGGGGCCTCCCGCTGCCGCCGGCGCACGATTTCTGTTCTCATCCTGAGGTAAAGTTCTTAACCTGAGGTACTACTTCCGGGTTAGCGGAGTCTGTAACCCGAAGTGTTTGTAACCTGAGGTGGTTGTAACCCGAGGTACCACTGTACTTACATCCTTCACCTTACAAAAACCCCCAGAAGAACAGCTCCAAAGATGGTTCTCTCTATTCTTTTTAAAACTGTTCCTTCCTTCTCCTTTTCCAGGAGAAAATGCTATCAAACCACACTTACCACTCATTAAAATGGTATATATGTCTTCACCTGAGAAGCTTACTTATGTGTGTGTTTTTATCTTCTTAGAGTAGCCCTCCACATGTTACTGGACTCCAGCTCCCATCCACCAAAACCTTTTTCTCTTCTTTCCTTGCTCATCCTTTTGTAATGCAAATTGGAAGGTCTCTGGTTCTGGCCGCTTTCTTGTTCTGAACAGCACCTACCATGCTGCTGAAGTTGACTACAGTGCTAAACAGTAGTAGCCAGGCAGCTGCTATCCCATAATTAATCCTTGCAACGTCCCATTTCTTCAGCGGCTTCACTGCAAAGGGATCGATAACAGCTTTGCAGTGTGGCGCTGACTGCAGTGGCAGTTCGGTCCTGTGAGCCCTCTCCCCTCCGTGAGCTGACCTTGCATCTTCCCTCACGCACAAACACCCTTTCCTCCCTTCATAGTAAGGATGGGTTGCGTTTTGTAGCATCTCATTGTCTTATTTGGAAAAGCATGTTCATTTGGGGTGTTTTTATATAGGGACTTCCTTAAAACAGTTGTGACCTCACCTGCACGCTTCGTTTTTCCTTTGTCATTCCAGTCATTTCACTGTCACCCCCCCAAAAAGCCCGTCAACAATGGGAAGGTCAGAGAGACTTTTGCCAAACCAGTGTCCCTGGAGAACAGACCATTGAAGGCATAAGGATACAAGCAACCCCTCGTTTACGTGTGTTGAATATATGCGTGACCGTGCATAATGCCAAACCGAAGTGAATTTTAAAATTGCAAAAGGAGCCCTAAAAGAGCCTAGTAAAGGTAAAGGGACCCCTGACCATTAGGTCCAGTCGTGGCCGACTCTGGGGTTGCGGCGCTCATCTCGCTTTATTGGCCGAGGGAGCTGGTGTACAGCTTCCGGGTCATGTGGCCAGCATGACTAAGCCGCTTCTGGCGAACCAGAGCAGCGCACGGAAACGCTGTTTACCTTCCCACCGGAGCGGTACCTATTTATCTACTTGCACTTGACGTGCTTTCGAACTGCTAGGTTGGCAGGAGCAGGGACCGAGCAACGGGAGCTCACCCCGTCACGGGGATTCGAACCGCCGACCTTCTGATCGGCAAGTCCTAGGCTCTGTGGTTTAACCCACGGTGCCACCCGCGTGCAAAAGAAAAGGCAAAAAATGGTGCAAAAACCGCACCTAGCAATCCCACTAGCCTTTGCACCAACTGTGAGGCCTGTGGAGAGTTGGAGTTTGATCAAGGAGGTTTAGAGGAAGTGATTGTGGTGCAGTTTGGCATCTGCTAAGTGCTACTGTTTAGGTTTTTGGTTTTCCAAAGGTTTAGAGAGTGTTTGCTGGCTTTTCAAATGGTGTTTCAAATATATGCGATTTCACTTAAATGCACGGAGCCTCAGAACGTAGCCTCCACATAAATGGGGGGGGGGGGCACGTTTTGCCTGGATAAGAAACAAAATGGCAGAGTCAGATAATCAAAAGCCATTTTGCCCAGGATAAACAGCATGCCCTCAAGTTGCGGGTTACAGCCACCATCAGCTTCGGCCTGCACAGCCAGTGACCAGGGATGATGGGAGTTGTTGTTTAATACCATATGGATGGCAACAAATTATCTATCTCAATCTAGCCCAACACTGTGGATTCAGTCGTTTTATTTATTTTTACAATTTATTTCCTGCCCTTTTTTCTGTAGGCCTCGGGTGTGTGTTTGTGTGTCAGTGAATTCAAACCAAATATTATAATCAATTAACTTGTACCATCAGTTATAGACATTCTCTGGTGGCCAGTCAGATGGCCCAAAGAAGTTATATAATCCAGGCAAGAGGTGGATAGCTGTCTCCTCTTGTTTTGTCTCCCAGTCTCCAAACAAACAATTGTGGTTAATAGCTTGCAGCAGATAACTCAGTGGAGGATTTGGCCTCATTCATTTTAGAATCCATCTATGCCAGTGGCCTTCACAGCACCCTGTAGCAGTTAGGAAAGGTTTAGTTGATAAACCATCTGTCACTCTGCTGATTAATTAATGAAAGCTGGGTAAACTCAAATATTCTCATCACCTTTCAAATCGTTAAAAGGAAGTTCAAGATAACTTGCACATTAGATAAAAAACATTTGCTCCCTTTTAAGAAAATTCAACGTGAGCAAACACAGCCACCCATCATTGAAAAAGTTTTCCATCTTCAACAGTTTCCTGCTTTTAATTCTCTATTACAATAGACTGCTTTGCAAAATCATCATCATCATCATCATCATCATCATCAGAAACTGCACATGTACTTTTTCTGTGCAGCCCTGCTGATAAATTTAAGTTGATTTCTCAATTAAACTGCTTAAAACTCAGAGAACTGCTTAGATTGCATAAGTTAAATGTGGGTTGTGCTTCTTTGTCCTGAACTGCATGCCAGTCAAGTTGGTTTGATGAGTGTGCTGCTACCTAATGCCAAGGTTTCAGGTTTGATCCCTGTATGGGACAACTGCATATCCCTGCATTGCAGGGGCTTAGACTAGTTGATAGGGTCCCTTCCAATTCTACAATTCTATGAAGGCTACATTTGTACCATCAATTTCTGTCTTACAGAGTCAGGATAATCATGAGCTCTGTGTAGCCACACACGGCTCCTGTGCAGCCCCTTTTCTCCTCCCTTCATGTGAGCAGACCAGGAAGTCAGTGAACCATAGCTTCCTGTTACATCTGAACGGGAAACTATGGTTAATGGCTTCCAAACAACTCAAGATCTGTAAGCCAAGCTTTGGAAGCTGCAAACCCATCAATTCTTGGTTCAGACAATGGGGAAGCTAGGGTCAGCTTTGGTTTCCTTGTTTGTTCAGACACTCATTTGAAGGGAGGAGTGAAATGACTGCAAAGGATGTATGTTTTTGCAGTCTTCCCAGGAACTGATTGTCCAAGCTAAGTCAGTGTGTTGCGTGACAGTGAGCAGTTTTCTCTCTCCTGGCTTTCTCTGTTACTCTCTCTCTCTCTCTCTCTCTCTCTGTGTGTGTGTGTGTGTTCTTAAAACCTCTTTCATGTTCCCCCTTTGGGCGAATTTGCACATATATGATGATGGTTGCACAATGAGTCTGCAACCACATATGTTAAGGTGGGTCACCCAAGATCAAATATCACAAACATAACTTTTCATATGTACCATCTTTGAAGTGGAAGCAGTTTACACGTTTAGCGATGAGTAACTGAGTGACGAATCAAGTTTTTTGTGTGTGACTCCATCCTCAATTAAACTTTTCCTCTAAACTGCTTCAACTCCTTAGGGTATGTTCAAGCAACAGCTTGTTGTGTTCCTTGTTCGGTGCCCTTCTGAGTATGCATATCGGAAGCACCATGCCCAGTAACTAAAATGACAGCCAAATAAGGATGCTCAATTTACAGAGTTATTGTAGAAAGGGGTTTTTCTCCATATAACAAGCAACAAGACCCAAGTGGCATAGTGCATGCTTTGCATGTGCAAAGAACATTGGCTTATTCCAAAGGTGGGTACCTCCAGGCTGTTTCACCTAATCACACCCACCTGTCCAACGTCTGATATCATATGTGATGTCAAAGTGTGGAACAGGTAAAAACATGGCTGTGATGGGCTGCTCTCGGCTACTCATCCCTCTCTCGTCCATTTGTTCAAAGGAGCTCTTCTCAGTACCCTTCAGCTGATCAGCACTGAGAAGGGGGCCTCTTTGAAGTCAACAACTGATATCATAATGATGACAGATGACTAGGCAGGTGCAAATCTCATTAGTGAAATACAGTTTCCCTACCCTGTTTTAGTCCTTGGTGTCTCCAGTTAATAGCTCGCAAGCAAGTAGAGTTGGGAAAGAATTCTGTCTGAGATCCTGAAGAATTGCTGCTGGTTAGGTTCATTTCAGACTGGAAATACTCTGTGGGCCTCAGGTGCTTCCTTCCTCTTTCCTACTTCTTCTCTTGCGTTCTGTGCAACATAGATGTTGAGAAAGTGGTATTTCGGTCAGGTGGGACTGTGCAGGTGGAGTACCAGTTTGAAAGGGCATTGGTTTAGTTGCAGGCAAGAGTTTGTGCATTGAAAAGCATGTCACACAAAGTATTTCACATTAAAGGCTTTAAAGGCTTAGGTGGGTATTGTTTAAACCAGGCTTCCTCAACCTCGGCCCTCCAGATGTTTTTGGCCTACAACTCCCATGATCTCTAGCTGGCAGGACCAGTGGTCAGGGATGATGGGAATTGTAGTCTCAAAACATCTGGAGGACCGAGGTTGAGGAAGCCTGGTTTAAACAGTCTGGGATGGCATGGCTGAGAGAGCCCTCTGTTTCAGAAGAACCATTCCTTGTCAGAGTAGAAAATAGTAGCCGCCTGAAGCTTGTCTAGCTCTGTTTGCAAGGTGCAAGCAGAGTAAAGCACCCACAAATTCATGACTACATTGGAATTCAGGTTTAGAACCCCACATAAAGACCATGCTTGTCCTGAGTCTGTAAGAGGTTAGTTACATGGCCAGGTGAATTGCATTGCACAGCTCTTGCTGGATTGTACCATTTCAGACAGCAGGTGGAAGGTGTGAATGAACATGTTTGAATGCTTATTCTTATGGGGTGCAGGGAGGGGAGGAAACTCACCGAAGACAGAAAACTGGCAATGCACAGAGCATCGCAGGTTCAGTCCTTTCCTCTAACAGGCCAGTTTTCAATGCTTTGGTAGGGACAGGGACGTGCCCCTGCAGTCTAAAATGCTCCAGTTTTGTGAGTGCTACATCATGCAATCATGTGAAGCTGAGGCTCCAATACTTTGGCCACCTCATGAGAAGAGAAGACTCCCTGGAAAAGACCCTGATGTTGGGAAAGATTGAGGGCACAAGGAGAAGGGGACGACAGAGGACGAGATGGTTGGACAGTGTTCTCGAAGCTACCAGCATGAGTTTGACCAAACTGCGGGAGGCAGTGGAAGACAGGAGTGCCTGGCGTGCTCTGGTCCATGGGGTCACGAAGAGTTGGACATGACTAAACGACTAAACAACAACAACAACATCATGCAATTCTGCTGCCTTGCATCTCAGTTGTTAAGCATCTGGGAAGATGCTGCCTTTGTCCAAGAGAGAAAACAGAGGCTGCAAACCATTTCCAGCCGCTTGTAAGCTGTGGCATCTCCCCCACTCCATATCCGCCTGTGAATCTCGAAAGTCCTGGCCAAGTGTGCAATGAAGTGGGAGCTGTTTAAACAGCTGCCGCACCCTTTCCCTATTCTCCCTGTCCCTGTGGAGGCGTGTGAAGGGATTCCAGTTTATGCAAAGCCCCAGGCTCTGTTACTGGCTGGGCTGGGAACAGTGCACTCTCTCTGCCTTGTTCTGTCTGACATGTGTCTTCAGAGCAGGGCGGCTCCTCTCCTAAGAGGCTGGGAAATTCTTGCCTCCCTACCCAATGCCTGGAAAGGCCTGCAAGGCTTGGCCACGCACCCGTTCTGCTCATCCGACCCGGTGGCTTTTCTGTCACTTGACAGCTTTTGGGAGGGATAGGAATTTTCCGGCACCCCATGGGACAGCCTGGTTTGGCTGTTCTCCACCGTGACCAGAGTCACCTTCCTTACCAGAGCTGGGCCAGCACTGCTGGGATGAGGCAGACTTGCAAAAACAGCCCAAGTCCACATGCACTGCTGTACGTTGCTTTGATTTCACAAATGGTGGGTGTGCTTTAGCTCATGTTCTGTTTCCTATGAGAAAGCAGTTGGAGCAGGGACTAGGAAGGGGTGGCCCTCCTGAATCCAGCTCCCATCAGCCCCAGCCAGCATGGCCAATGGTCAGGTTTGTTGTTGTTGTTGTTTATTCATGTCCACCTCTTCGTGACCCCATGGACCAGAGCACGCCCGGCACTCCTGTCTTCCACTGCCTCCCGCAGTTTGGTCAAACTCATGCTGGTAGCTTCGAGAACACTGTCCCACCATCTCGTCCTGGCATCGGAAGAGGGCTAAACAAATTCAGGGGAGATGGAAAAAGTCAACAGGGGTGGACTTTGGTCCTTCGAATTTCAGTGGCGCCCTGTGCAAGGCCAAAATTCAGCGCCCCCCCCCCGGGACTGATGGGAGTTGTAGTCCAAAGCACATGAAGGGCACCAGGCTGGCAAAAGATGAATTGGGGTATCCTTAAGCAAAAATATTTTCAGTCCACCAAAGATTTAGTCGAAGATTTATTTCTGTAATAGACTGGCAAAACCCAGATTTAAAGCACTAAATCGTCATCTTTCCTCCCAAATCCTTTTCGGTCAGTGTGGAATCTTTTTCCACACTGAGATCCCCAATAGAAATAGGAGTGTGTATGTTTGTTTATTTATATTCCCCAGAGTGGCTGGGGAAACCCAGCCAGATGTGCGGGGTATAAATAATAAAATCATTATTATTATTGAGATATTTATAAGCAATGAAATGCTAAAATAATTCCACAGAAGCGTACAACAGAGTTCAATGAGTTCAAACAACTGCTAGGTCTCGATGAATTTCTTTTGCATATAAACATCCTGAACTTGGGTCATGTCAGAGTGGGGCTTGTTGCAATTACTCATTAATAGAATCCTCCTTTTAAATAGTTTCACACAAATGGAAAATGGCTATATCCATCTTGGTGTGTCAACTGCAGAAATGTCTAAAGCTGAACAAACTAATGAAAGCTGTTCCTTTGCAGCTATTCATATATTACTTGGCTTGGGAATGGACCTGGGACTTGCATGTTCTCCCCTTCATTCCCCCTCATTTTAGGCAGAAAATGAACTTTTGAAACCCCACAAGGAAAGCAAGATCCATCTCATTGGGTCAGGGAGATCCTGCATTTAACTTTTAAATCATCACAGCATTTCCCCTGTTCATTAGTTACCTTCTGCCCAAGATCAGGCAGAGAGGCAGAGAGGGGAAGCTTCAAACCTGAGACCTGCTCCGGAATAGAATAATTTCCCCTGAATCCCTGAAGTCAAGTAATGTCTGAATAAGCCTCTTGTTTCCAGCTCTTCATTGCTGTTACCATAGTGCATCCAAACATTTATCCACAAACCATGAGCAAGGATCTATTCTAGATCAGTATTTCTATTGCATTTTCATTTAATTTTAATTTTTGCTACTCGTAGTCCCAGGACAAAGCTTTGCACGCTTTCAATACATACATCCTTCCTTTTCCTGGATTAGCACACCTTAGGTTATTGTGCCTTCTCCTCCCTAATAAGAAATGGAATTTGTGCAATTGGGGTCATACACAACACACAGCACCCCATAAATTTGATCCAGATTACTAGAAAAACGTGGGGAAGTGGGGAGGGAGACATTTGAGGCAGGAGGGTGAACTATTTTGGCTCTGGATTTGTAATTAGCCAGGTTTAGCTTCTGCTGGAAGAAGTTAGCGGATTCTATTCACAATGAAACCTGACATTAATTTGCCATGGGAAAAACAACAATAATAAACGGTTAATGGAGGAAAGGCAGGACAAAAAAAATATTGAAAGGGCTGGGGAGGCGAGTTGCATTCAACGAGTGTATGTTCCATGTACCTGTGTGCACAAATAGTTTAGATGTACACTCATACAGTTTTTCAGTGAGTGTACAGTCTTTGTGCCTCTGCACATAATAATTGAGTTGTTCAAATCAAGCATATACTCTTTCACACAAGCACTTGTACACGTGTACAGAGAACATGTGTTCAGTGTAACATGTGAACAAGGTAAACTAGACCAATCCTGCAAAAGTGTGTAATACCTTAATAAAAGAAAAGCTTTTCTGTTACTAACCTGCACACCACCCCCAATATCTTCCCGAGAACAAGAATGAAATAAGTAGGTCTCAGAAGGAGCTATGCACCATATATATATTCTCCTTGGGTAAGCCAGTGGCCATTTTTCCTACATGGGGCTTAAATAGCCTCTGAGATGCTTCTGCTAACCTAAATGGTCACTCTTCAAGTGGGAGAGAATGTAGGAAAGGGTCATTTGTAATGCAGATGAGGATTTTGCCTAATGTGACATTTTAAATTTACATTAGCCAACCCAGCTGAAGCAAAGAGCTCTGAAATCTAAGCCTTCTGTCTGAAAATGCCCTGACCGGCTGCCAATTTGGATGGACATCCGCAACTGAGATGATGCCATTTCCCCACTGTGGACCTTGTGGGCAAACACTAGACTCAGCTATCATTTCTTGAGGGTCCCCATATGGCGCTGTGTCCTCGATTCCTGCCTTTCCCCTGAATACTAAATCTCTCTGTGATGAGGCAATTGGCGCTGGAGTTGGCTCCTGCCTTTTCAGCAGCTGCCTGTTGACAATTTATATTGTAATCACAGAAACCGGGGCCAAACAGCCAACCAAGGCTGGGCCCTGCTCCAGCTTTATGCCAAGAATTTATTAATTACGTTCTGCGCTGTCGAGATCCTTATGGGGGCGTGACTGCCCAATGAAATGTCCCCTTTGCAGCATTTCAAAGCCTAGTCATACTTCCTTGCGATGCAGCCAGCAAGCCAATCAAACCTTTGCCTGTGCTGTCAGTGGCTGGGGTCTCCAGTAGGTTAGACTTGGAGAAGTGGAGCTCTTGGATCTCAAAGTCTCCAGTAGCATTGCAAGCCCATGTGGTTCTGTATGGAAGTGTCAGCATGGAGTCCCCCACCGCAACGTGCGATGATAAGGGTATAATATATGCAGTCCAAGATGTGTCAGCCGGGGATAGCGAAAGAAGACTGGAGCGAGACCCAGGACAGAGGCGTGAGAAATGGATGGGCCAGAGCAGTAGCCCAGGGAACTCCCAGAATCTTTGGCCCGCTGGCTAATGGACCGAGCCCGGTTTCAAATTCAGTCAACGTCGCTGCCAGGTCCCAAAGGGAGTTAAAATCACAGACTCGTAGAGTTGGAAGAGACCCCAAGAGGCATCTAGTCCAACCCCCTGCAATGCAGGAATCTCAGCTAAAGCATCCATGACAGTTACCCGTCCAACCTCTGCTTAAAAACCTCCAGGGAAGGAGAGTCCACAACCTGATGATGGAGACCATTCCACTGTCAAACAGCTCTTACTGTCAGAACGTTTTTCCGTATGTTTGGTCGTATGTGCAGAATCACGGGCACTTGCTGCTATTTGTGTGACTGGTTGGAGTTTCACAGGCCAGAGGGCAGTAGATAGCTTTTCAGGGGGGACACTGGGTGGCTAAGCAACTGGATTTCTGTGGTGTTCACAGGTGCAGTTCCGTTGAGAATTAACAACGCCCTTCCCTGCCTTCCCTGAACCTCTCCCTCCCCACCCCAAACGAGTGTATCATGTTGATCAAGTGATTATTATTATTATTTTTAAGTTGCAAATCTTTCATAATTCCTTTGCCAGTGGAGTGGAGGGTAGCATGACTACTTAACACTCATGGAAAACTTAAAGGTAAAGGTAAAGGGACCCCTGACCATTAGGTCCAGTCGTGGCCGACTCTGGGGTTGCGGTGCTCATCTCGCTTTACTGGCCAAGGGAGCCGGCGTACAGCTTCCGGGTCATGTGGCCAGCATGATTAAGCCGCTTCTGGCAAACCAGAGCAGCGTACGGAAACGCCGTTTACCTTTCCGCTGGAGCGGTACCTATTTATCTACTTGCACTTTGACGTGTTTTTGAACTGCTAGGTTGGCAGGAGCTGGGACCAAGCAACAGGAGCTCACCCCGTCGCGGGGATTCGAACCCCCGACCTTCTGATCGGCAAGTCCTAGGCTCTGTGGTTTAACCCCCAGCGCCACCCATGATGGAAAACCTACGAGCGTACAAAGCACATTGCATATGTTCAGTGCTTTTTTTTTTACACCACTTTTTTTTTTAGTTGTTAAAAAGTGTGGCGCTTACTGTAACAACTTCATGTTGAGTGCCAGCACCTGTTTTACGAGAAAAGAAAGCACTGCCTATGCTAACCTGGTAATCCTTACAAGAAGAGAAGGAACTGTTACAGAAGCCAGTGTGATGGAGTGGACGGTTTTTTTGGGGGGGGGGCAGGTATCAGATCTCTGCTCGCTGGCCAGCCCCACCCCCCGAACAAATCACTATCTCTCAGCTGATCTACCTTGCAAGATTGTTTTGAGGATATCATGGGACTGGCCACATCTTTATCACCCTGTACTCGTTGGAGGAAAGGGCGGGATATAAAAATGTGATAAATACAATAAATATTATTCTCTCACTCCCATGTTGCAGTGGAGAAGGGCGATTTGCCTCCGGCCACCTAGCAAGTCCATAGCTAAGGCAAGATTTGACTCAGGAACTTCCCAGGCTACGGACTCCACCAGCAGCCATCTTTTTAAAGTCACAGGAACCCTAAAACTGTGTGCAGTTTTGCTTAAGTGCTGGTCACCCTGCAGTACACACATTCCTGTTTAACGTAACTGTGACAAAGTGCTGTTAACCACCTAGTGTCATCAGTAATAGTACACGCAAACATCACCCATCCATTTGCATGAAGATGAAACTTAAAATGTATCAGGCTTTGTTCTCACTTTTCAGTTGGATCTCTGGGTTGCTTTTGTCCAATAATAGCAAATGAGAGAAATTGAGATGTCTTAAGTTACAGGGTGGCAATGATAAAATAAAGGTTAAGAGGAAGAAGTGAAAATTATCAAATATAAGCGGGGAAGGGGGGAGGGTGTTGTCCAGTTGGGGATTCTCAAGAAAAGGGCAATATAATACAGATTTCCACAGCATATGGATGACTGGTTTAATATGTAAATCTAGGTCATCATGGAAATAGGTCATAGGTGTCCCTAGTGAGATTGCCACATCCTGGTGGGGTTCCCCCTCCTCCCCGCTCTTGGTCCTCCCCCCCCCACAACTATACCAAACCATTATTTACCTGGGCTTCCATCCCAGCAGGGGCAGACTTCTGTAATATGGCACCCTGAGCAACGACAAAATCCCCTGCTCCCCCAATATTTTAAACTTTGAGTAGGTACTCATATAAATATATGTTGTTGTTGTTGTTGTTGTTGTTGTTGTTGTTGTTGTTGTGGTGTGCCCCCTCAGCTCAGCACCATTTTCTGGGGGAACTGCCTGCAACACCCTAAATCCGGCACTGATCCCAGATGTGAGGAACTTATTTTCACCCTGAGGGCCTCATTCTGTTTTGGGGAGCCTTCTGGGGGGTCATTGCCTCCAGAGGCAAAAGCTGGCAAGCAACGAATTTCCATTTTTTCCTTTGTTCTGCACACACCCCTCTGTAGCCTCCATCCATGCAAGCGGGGATAGATCCTAGCCAGGCAAAAACACCCAAGGAAAGTTTGACGCAGGCCCCATGAGGGGAGTGGCTGGGGAGAGTCCTTAGGCCGGATATAGGCCTGGGGCCAAATGCATGCCCCCCAGGCCAGATGTTCCTTACTTACCCTTGCCTTATCTCTTTGTTCTTCGAGACTGTCCAGTTCTTGTTCTGTTTCCCCTTCCCTTAGTTCCTGGGATTATCACATACATAGAACCTCTCTGTGTAAACGGTGCGAGTGTGGGTGGGGAGCAATTTGCTCAATTCTCTCAGCTCCGTGGCAGCCCAAGACATTTCATTGCCTAATGCAGAAAATCCAAATTCTCTGCCCGCAGCAGTGATGGGGGAGGGAAAGCTAACCATAGTCAAATGTAGCCTTCAGTGTTAATTCTGAAATCTTGGCCACCTCTTCCAGCCCAAGCTAGGGCTATTCCCACCCCACTGGAACTTGTTGATTTACAGACAGCGCATGACCAGCTCATCATTGGGTGTCTGGCTCAGAAGCCTCAAACGTAGCTGCCATAGCTTGACAGGGTTACGTGGTTTTACCTTCAGTTAGATTAGTTGGTAGGAAGTTGGCCTTGTAGGCGTAGCAGGCTATATTCGCTGACCACCATTTCTTCCCTCTCCTTCCTCCTCGTTTTCCTCTGGCAGATGGACCCAGTGCAGAAAGCAGTGATCAACCACACCTTTGGGGTACCCATAGCCAAGGCCAAGCGCCCAATCATCTCTTGCAACGTCTGCCAGATCCGCTTCAATTCTGAGGTGAGTCTTGGAGGGTGTGGTGACACCAGGTCCCAGCCCTTCTCCTTCATAGCTTTTCTATGCTGTGCGGCCCGTGGTGGTGGGTCTCAGAGAGCGGCAGTGGGCTGTTGAGGGGTGGGAGAAGTGCAAATCCCATTGAAGATGCATTGAGAGACATCGCTGAGGTCACATCCCACTCACGCAAGCCAGGGACTCAACGAGGCTCAGGGAAATGGCATGTGGTTTAAGAAATCTGGAATGTAGGGCTGGTTTCAGAGATGATGGTGATGTCATAAGAAGAACCTTGCTGGATCAGGCCAAAGGTCAATTTAGGCCAGCCTCCTGATCTCACAATGGCCAACCAGTTGTCCCCATGGGAAAGCAGCAAGGAGGACCTGAGCACAACAGGCCTCTCCCCTCCTGCGATTACCAGCAACTGGTATTCAGAGGCATACTGCCTGTGACAGTGGAGGCGGAACATAGTCATCCTATCGATTGCTTTAGCCTCTATGAAATGGTAAGCCTTACGCTCCGTATCTGAACCGTAAGACGCAAAGACCAAGTTGGTTACTGCCCAGCCTCTTGTCCCAAGGTGAGATTTTCTACCGTAGAATGAAGAAAGCAACAAAGTACCGTATTTTTCGCTCTATAAGACGCACCAGACCACAAGACGCACCTTGGTTTTGGAGGAGGAAAACAAGAAAAACAATATTCTGAATCTCAGAAGCCAGAAGAGCAAGAGGGATCGCTGCACAGTGAAAGCAGCAACCCCCTCTTGCTGTTCTGGCTTCTGGGATAGCTGCGCAGCCTGCATTCGCTCCATAAGACGCACACACATTTCACCTTACTTTTCAGGAGGGAAAAAGTGAGTCTTATAGAGCAAAAAATACGGTACATCACTTCATGAAGCTGCAGGTTTACGTGTATGAACACAAGGAGTTGCTTCACTCCGATCTGGCCCATCTAATCCAGTGCTGTCCTAACTGGCAGTCAATCTTCAAGGTCTCCAGCAAAGATCTTTTCCATGCCTATTACTGGTGATGCCTGGGAATGTGCCTAGGCAGTTCTACATGTAGCACATGGCCCCTCCACAGGGGATGTGAGCAGGTTAGCCAAGGTGCTTTTGAAAGGAAAATACAAATAGCTATCCTGTTAGACCCAAGAAGCCATTTAATTCAAGGTCAGGTCATGTAAATTCAAGATCCGAGGAAGGCTGCTGTCTAGGAAGCGAGGGCCGTTGACATCAGTGAGGCCTGCTTCTGAAGAAACCTGCTTAGGTTCACACTGTAAGGATGAAACTAGATACAACCTGCAGTGTGATGTCATTTCCCTTGTGCCAGTAGCCAATTATGTGAGACAGGCAGTGTGGAAACGCACAAGGGGATGAAGACTAGGAAGACAGACAGTTGCAGTAACCCTGTTACTTGTAATGTAAGGTTACCAGACTTCTCTGTTTCCCGGGGACAGTCCCTGGATTTACAAATCAGTCCCCTGACAAAATCCTATCATTCCTACTGAAGTTGAAAAGTGTTCCTGGATTCATTGAAAAAAAATCTGGTAACCTTATTGTGATGCCTCGTTCCATCCCAGCTGCACAGGATGAGACAAAAAGCTCATGGCATGGTCAATCAGGTTTGGGAGATCAGTGACAAAATAGCCTCTCATTCACACTTCCTGCTTGTCCCACACTTTATAGGCAAGGCTCCGAGTGGTTTTGCCTTTGCTCTGCCCCCCGCTTTCCCCCAGAAAACCCAGTCTTTAGTGCTGAATCGAAACAAACTGCAGTCTGCAGAAAACCCGATTGCCATTTGTTCCGATTTGGTGCTTAAGATCGGGTTTCCTGGGGGGAATGGTGGGGCAAATGGAGATGTGGATAAGCCCCCAGTTGTTTATATTTCGTGGGGGAGTGGGGAAATACTTTTTAAAATTTCTTCTCACTTTTTCATGGAAGTATGAAAAGCAAAAAGACCGTTAATCTACTTTTACACACTTTTTAAAAAATGTTACCCAGGAAATACGCCATCTAGGATAGCAAGAAGTGTTGCTTGGCTATAAAAGCAATGGAAAGAAAGAAATTAGAAAGGATAATGAGAGGAAATAGGTAATTAAAGCGTCTTCGGCACTCCCCCTTCCCCCAAGAAAAGGGGGGGGGGAGAGAGAGCGCAATTAAGAGAGGCTATTCAAGGAGCAATTAAGAGGCTATTTATTGCTAATCCCCCAGCTGCAATCACAAGCAGGCAATAAAACGGACAGGACCTGCAAACATTCATTAAACCTGGAAACCCTTAAAGGTGCTTTGCTTGTCCGCACGGGACAGGGCTGCTGCTGCAGCATTTGTGTTCGAGAATCGCCCACAAATTGGGTGTGCGAAGCTCATGGGAGGATTGCCCAGGAAACAATGTGGCTTAACAAAAGTAGACAACCCACATAAACAAAGGCTGGCCATTCCAAAGAGAGAGGCTAGTACTGTATGTGGAAGTCACATATATTTATGCATAGAGCTTCCTGGTGTTCTTGGTCACCCTGGATCAGTCAGGTGTGAGCTTTTAACATGCTCAGGAAAGGTTATGGCAGTGGTAGGCAACATGGCAGCCTTCAGATGTAGCTGGCTTGCAGTTCCCATCAGCCCCAGCCCATGTGGCCGACGGTTAAAATAAAAAATTGGATGGTGAGGAGCAAGTGGATAGAGAAAGTTTTTTCTCCCTCTTTCATAGAACTCAGGGGCATTCAGTGAAGCTGAAGGTTTAGGATAGGACAAAATTCGTTCCAGAGCTCTGTTCTTAACCTGATACTGTTCTTAACCTGAGGTACCACTTTAGCTAATGGGGCCTCCCGCTGCTGCCGCGCCGCCGGAGCACAATTTCTATTCTCATCCTGAAGCAAAGTTCTTAACCCGAGGTACTATTTCTCGGTTAGCGGAGTCTGTAACCTGAAGCGTATGTACCCTGAAGCGTATGTAACCCGAGGTGCCACTGTACTTCTTTCCCTCTGGATTTTGCTCCCACAAAAAGTAGTGATGGCTTCAAATGAGGATTAGACACCTTCATGGAGGAATAAGGTTATCAATGGCTACCTTCACTGTCAGAGGCAATATGCCTCTTCAGCGACTTCTTTGAAACCATAGGAAGGGAAAGATCTGCCAAAAAAGCTGAAAAACATCTTCATGTATGCGACAACGGCCGCGAGAGTTTTAATAACACAAGGATGGAAGACTGAAGAAACCCCAACTAAAGAATCATGGCAAGAAAAATTGATGGACTATGCAGAACTGGCAAAACGGACATACAAGCTACGGGACAAGGATAACTGTGACTTTAAAGATGAATGGGAACCCTTTACAAAGTATTTGAAGACACAACAAAGTGAACTGGATTCCTTGGCTGGTTTTGAATAAACATTCACAAACTTGTTATTGATAATAATCAGCTAAATAGTTTGAGGATCGATACAACTGTGTAACATGCAGAAAACAGCATTTTTAGAGAAATCAAAGACTGGAACTGAGGGAAGTCGGGGGGTAGGGGTGGGTGGGTTCTGTGGGGGGAGGGAGGGGGAGGGAAGAAAAATGGGGGGGATAAGGATGATATATTTCTGGATAATATGTTTTGTTTTAATTCTGAATAAAAAATTATTGTATTTTTTGCACCATAACACTCACTTTTTTCCTCCTAGAAAGTAAGGGGAAATGTCTGTGCGTGTTATGGAGCGAATGCCTACGGGTGGCGGGGGGATCTGCTGCAGTCGTGAGCAGAGGATCCATGGTTCCCCTTCCTTCCCTCCTCCGTGGCTCACTTTGAAACAGCAAAGCGGGAGAAGAGCCGCTGAGTGGGGAGGAGAGAGGGACAGAGAGCCTGCTTGCTTTAAAGGAGCAAAGCGGGAGAGGAGAGGAGCCACTTACACTAGTGTAAGCGGCTCCTGTCCGGTTGGCTCCTTTAAAGCAAGCAGGCTCTCTGTCCCTCTCTCCACCCCACTCACCTGGCTAAATAGCAGCAAAGTTTTTCAGCAAGCCGGGGAGGAGGGAGAGAAGCAGAGCCTGCTTGCTTTAAAGGAGCAAAGCGGGAGAGGAGAGGAGCCTTCTCCTCTTATACCCCTCTTCTACATTATTAACAGCATCCTTCTCCACCCACCCCACGCGTGTTCCTTGTCCCTTGAGTGCTTTTCCTTCCCTCCCCACTTAAAACGTGGTTACAAAGCACAGATCCACATGGATCCTCAGGATTTTTGCATTGGGCTACCCCAAACTCACCGTCAGATCACATGTCTGTGGCCACTGCATGAACCACAAAAATCACACATCCACTGTTTTGTTTAGAATATTCTTTTTCTTGTTTTCCTCCTCTAAAAACTATGTGCGTGTTATGGTCGGGTGCGTGTTATAGAGCGAAAAATACGGGTATTAAAAAAAAAAAAAGAAACCACAGGAGAGGAAAGAGCTCTTGGGTCCTGGTTACGGGCTTCTCACAACCATCTGGTTGGCCCGATAATGTTCTTACAGTTGAGGATGAGGAGAGATGTAGTGCAACATCTGAAGGCACAAGCTTGACTACCCCTGAGCTCCAGACTTACAGCACGATGTGATCTGGCGTCAGTTTTAGCTGAACAGTATTCCTAAGAGGACAGGTTTGTGGCAGGGGTGAGGGGCTGTGGCTTCACGCTGAGCGGTACTGACAGCTGGCTAGGTTGAAGAGGCAGCACCAGAAGTATGCAGGCATAGGCCTGTGGTTTGCTTGATTGCTTACGTGCTTTCTCTTTTCCACAGAGCCAAGCCGAAGCACACTACAAGGGGAACCGCCATGCCCGGCGAGTAAAGGGAATTGAGGCCGCCAGGACGCGGCAGAAGGAATCGGGAGCCCGCGAGGGTGACAAACCGGGGCCTGTGGGCAGTCCATCCTCCAGCATCGGGGAGAGTGACTCTGACCGCACAGGTACCGAGTTTCCCATTCTGGTCTTGCCCTAGAGCCTGAGGAATGTGTGTTTGTGCAGTGTTTGAAGTGCTGTGTATTCCCAGAGGAAGGTGACTGGGCTTTGTGAGCTCCCTATGGCTCAGTTTGCACCAGAGCTTAGCTCCAGAACTTGTCACCCCAAGTCTAGGACCTGTTTCCATACAAGAACTCTGCCCTGAAACACAGGAAGTAAAACTGAAGAGGTGTGGCCCTGATCATTCACAGAGAGCATTTCCCTCACCAGGGAAATACAGCTCAGTCACATGTATTCTCTTGGCTGTTTTTTTAAAAAAACAACGACAAATGAATAGCTCAGTGATCAAATAGCTCAGTTGGTTAGAGCAGGCTTCCTTAACCTCAGCCCTTCAGATGTTTCAAGACTACAGTTCCCATCATCCCTGACCACTGGTCCTGCTAGCTAGGGATCATGGGAGTTGTAGGCCAAAAAAACATCTGGAGGGCCGAGGTTGAGGAAGCCTGGGTTAGAGCATAGTGCCAATTATACCAAGGTTGCAGGTTTGATCCCCGTATGGGACAACTGCATATTCTGGCATTGCAGGGAGTTGGACTAGAATGATGATCTAGGATTCTATGAATTCTATGGGGAGAAAACTTGCCTTTCATTCCCAGTAGGAGAATGTGTTGCTCTCCTCGCATGCCCTGCAGGATTTTGGAGCCTTTTCCTTCCCGCAGTGCAGCCAGCACTGTGCAGCCAGGCAGGTGTGGCGAATATTGACAATGCTGGCTAAGGAAGAAATACAGAGCCCTGGGCATTGCCTGTATCCCGCCTCAATTACAGGGTTCAATAAGACATTAGCCGTATTCTGCATCAATTATAGGGTCAAGGGTGAAACCTTTGCTCAGAAGGTGGGGGGGGGGGGAGGCCTGGCTCTCGCATCCTGCCTTTGACATCTTGCCTGTACTCAGTGCTGGGAACTTGAGCTGACTTGTCAGCACTGGTGACGGAGGAGCAAGCGGGTAATTAAATCGCATCTAATTAAACATTGATCACGGCTCTGATGGCCGGTGGAAATGGAGCTGGGGCTGTAGCCAAGTGACTCGCCTGGGGAACTCTGCCTCCCAGCTGTAGAGAAGGGTGCCAAGTAACTATTAAACCCATTCCCCCAGCCCCACGGCACTCCCCACGCACTACGTCAGATGAGATGGGTTGACGCCCTCCTCCCTGCTATGCTGCTGCCAAGTACAATAGCTAATCTGAGACCTTTTGTGTGCTTTAAGGAAGGAGGAAGAACAAAGAGCAGGGGTCTAGCAGATGCCTTGGGGACGCTGGTAAACTGGGAGGGAGCGCGGGTATAAAACAGAAACCACCTTGCCTGTAGCAGGAAGGCTAAAGACAAGAGGAGGGGTTGTCATCCCAGCAAGAGGCAAGAGGATCTAACCCAGGGCTGAAATGAGAGCTTTCTCTGCCATATCACTATACTTTATCCCAGGGATGGGGAACCAATAGACTCCCCATATGTCGTTGGACTCCCACCAGCCCCAGGCAGCTTTGCCCAGTGGGCAAGGATGACAGGAGCTGGGAGTCCAGCAACATCAAGAGTGTCAAAGGTTCCCCCCTTTTGATCCTTTGATAAAACACCAAATGCCCTGCAGTACCTTAAAAAGTAGGGACGCGGGTGGCCCTGTGGGTTCAACCACAGAGCCTAGGACTTGCCGATCAGAAGGTTGGCGGTTCGAATCCCCGCGACGGGGTGAGCTCCCGTTGCTCGGTCCCTGCTCCTGCCAGTTCGAAAGCACGTCAAAGTGCAAGTAGATAAATAGGTACCGCTCCGGCGGGGAGGTAAACGGCGTTTCCGTGCACTGCTCTGGTTCGCCAGAAGCGGCTTAGTCATGCTGGCCACATGACCCGGAAGCTGTACGCTGGCTCCCTTCGCCTATAGAGCGAGATGAGCGCCGCAACCCCAGAGTTGTCCGCGACTGGACCTAATGGTCAGGGGTCCCCTTTACCTTTTACCTTAAAAGCCAGGAGCTTAACAGGCAAGAAGAAACTGTGAAGATGTTCTTTTGGGTGTGTGTTGTGGGTGCTGTATAAATAAAATTCATAGACTCAGCGCCTCTCTGCTAGGTATCTGTAAACACATGCATGCCTGCATCTGGGAGTGTGCAGAGTCTATATTTTGCAAGGTGATTTTAAAAGGCGACGAAGGAACACTTTCTGCAAAGAGGCACAATGCATGACTCAACCAAGCGAAATTAACATTAATTTGGAAATTGACAAGCCCATAAATGTAGATAGGCCCCAGACATAACCAACCCTCTCAGGCTGATGTTCAATCTGAGTTACATGTGAGGGTAATTACTGTTTGCAACCACTTAACCAGCCATGTCACCATTCAAACCCAAAGAAATGATGTCTGTATAATGAAACGGTGTCAGATAAGGACATGGTCTGAGGGCACAAGAGGCAAATGCCTTGCTAATGCTAAGCAAGCACAGGCTTCCCCATTGGTGCCTGGATGGGAGACCATCTGGAAGCTCCCCGCAGGCAACTTTTGAGTTCTGCGATAGAAGAAAGGTGGAAAATAAATGTACACATTAAATAAAATAAAGCATCCTATCTGTCAGTGGACTCCAGTTCAGCAGGCTGGCACTCTGTTGATCTTGAGCAGAGAAGGAAGCAGTATGTGAATATTGCCAAGCTGGCTTCTTTTAAAGAAAATGTATTTCAAACTTTAGCTCACATCCACACCATACATTTAAAGCTTGATTAACAGTCATTGAGAATCCCGGGAACTGTAGTTTGTTTAGGGTGCTGGGAATTAGTTGCACCAACAGAGTAAAGAACAGCTTCTATCCCTTGGGCTGTTAGGCTGCTGAATGAAAATATAACAACAGGGCAACCGACTTTCAGGTTTGGTTTGTGTGTGTCAGTAAACGAGGGGAATTAAGACTAGGAGAGCTGAGTGGGGGGTGCTCGTGTAATCTCACTGTATACAGGTTGTACAAGTGACAATAAAGTATTTCAATTCTAGCTCACCCTTAACAAACCAAAGTTCCCAGGATTCTTGGGGGCGAGCCAGGCCTGCTAAAGTGGTTTAAGAGTGCTTTAAACATGTGGTATGAATGTGACCTCATATTCTGCCTTTTAGCATAGAAACAGGTGAAGGATTAGCCCAGAATAAGTTCCGTATGGCAGGAGCTAGGCCTAGAATATGTTGAGCCATGCCTTTGAGCATACATAGAAAAAGCATCTCTGGTTGCCGTGCAATTGATGGCAGCCTTGGGGCTAGCCCCCAAATTTTGCCGTCTGAAGTGAAGGACAAGTGCAATTGGCAATTGGATCTTCCTTCACCACTGGTGACGTAATAGCACCCTTCACGGCCCCTGATGGAAACAGGCTAGTTTAGGGGGCTCAGGGCAAGTTGCTGTCCCTTCCCCAGCCCTGGGTATTCTGTTGCCTGAAGCAGCCGCCTCTGTTTACCTAATGATAGGGCTGGCGCTGCCAGAATATTTTGGACAAAATGGCATAGGTTGCCAGATTAGAGGATTAAAGCCCCTTTTAGAAATCTAGTCACTATATGGTTTGATTTGCATGCATTACCTCACGTTGCTCCACATTCTTCCCTCCCCTCATCCGCCTTCCCCAATGGCTCAGACCAAAAAATGATGAAAACACACAAAACAAAAACTAGGGGAAAACAAGAGTATTAGCACCACATGAAACAACCAACTGGAATCAGCTGGGGGCCAGAAATGCATGTGTAAACAAGATTGTTGTTGTTGTTTTGCCGAACTCCTGAACACCACCCGCGGGTGAGCTCAGCAAGCTCCCTTGGGAAGCAGATTCCTCAAAGAATTTATTGTCTCTGGATGCTTCAAAAATAAATAAATCTCAGTACTTTTAAATTCTTTAAAAATATATTTTAAAAGCAAACATTGGGGGGGGGGACTTTTTTAAAAGATTGATTTTTGACATTGTGTGCAATTCTAGTTCACCTGTGCTGCAGGTGGCTTTTGCCTATATACAGCACACAGCCAGAAGTGCAGGGATCACCCCTAGATTATATGGGGAGGCCTCCTAGCTGAGTTTTGCATGTAGAAGGTCCCAGGCTGTATCCTTAGCATCCTCAGCTAAAACGGATCAGGCCATAGGTGATGGGAAAGACCTCTCTCTGCCCAACACCCTGGGAAGCTGCTGCCAGTCAGAATAAGAGAAAATATGCTCTGCTTCCTAATCTCAGTTGTTTGTGGTGACGGTGCGGCTCCACAACTGGCGTAGGAAATCCATTTTGCCCATGGGTTTCTTCCAACTCTGCAATTCTATAAGTCTATGAAGCTAGGTGGACAAATAGCTTGCTCTGATATAAAGCAGGTTCCTTTGTTTCTGATGCTAAGATTAAAATAAGTACCTTTTCATCCCAGGTCCCGATACCAATTCTTGGGGACTTCTGTTCTCTCCATTCAGACAACTGTCCATTTAGTCCTACTCTTAACCAATTCCTGATCCACAAGAGGACTTCAGAGCCCATCAAATCCACTTTTTAAAACTGACTTAAACACACACACAAACACCTATTTAATGTGAGCTTTTGCTGTTGTTTTCCCATCTTGTAAGGTGTGTCTGAACTCTGTAGGGCTCCATCAGCCTATTGCTGGACATATTCTCAAGGTCTAGCAAATGCTTGGCACAGATGCTGTTGTCTTGAGACATAGAAATTATAGGAATAATTACTCAAAGCTGCTGGTATCTTGCCACCAATGACCTCAGAACTATATTTTTGGGCTTCCCTCCCCTCTCCTGAGCAAGACCCTGTTGCTTTTGCTCAGGATTTGGGCTGAAAGAAAGGGGTAGGGATGATGAGAAGTGCATCTAGGTGACTCACCAGAGAAGGGTGTAACTTACGACAACACAGAGCACTCAGTGCTGCCTGCATGCTCACCATGTGTGTCTTCTGGCTGGTGGTGTTGTCATAACAATCCCAGGCAGGATTCCAAAGCCATGTTCTCACCGGGGGCTCTTGTTCAAGACCTTTTCCTCAGGCTCCATCCCAGGGAAGCCCAGGTGCTGCGTTCAAGTTGTGCAGGTCTTATTCTCCCAATTGGCTCAGCTGGTGTGTGCTTTAGACTGAGCCTGGCTATAAACAAAATTAAAAGCTGCAGAATTTTCTATAAAGCAAGCACATCCCCGCTAGTCCCTATGCCCTGCGGCAAAGCCTAAATGCAGGAAGAGTTGGGGCAGAGCAAGGAAATCCTCTTTCATGCAGTGCATGGTTGAATTTTGGAACCACCCCCCTCCCCACAAGAGGCAGTGACCTAACTTAAGGTAAAGGTAAAGGACCCTTGACAATTAAATCCAGTCACAAACGATTCTGGGGTTGCAGTACTCATCTCACTTTACTGGCCAAGGGAGCCGACATTTGCCCACAGACATTTTTTCCGGGTCATGTGGCCAGCATAACTAAGCTACTTCTGGCGAAACGAAAGCAGTGCACGGAAACGCCATTTACCTTCCCGCTGGAGTGGTACCTATTTATCTACTTGCACTTGATGTGCTTTCAAACTGCTAGGTTGTTAGGAGCAGGGACCGAGCAACGGGCGCTCACCCCGTCGCAGGGATTCAATTGGCAAGCCCAAGGCTCAGTGGTTTAGACTAGATGACTTTAAAAGAGGATTAGGCAAATCAATGGGGGGATGCGTCTATCAATTGCTGCTAGCCACAATGGCTATGTTCAGAGGGAATCACAAATTGGGAGAGTGCTGTTAGTCCTGCTCATGTTTTTCCCATAGCCCTCTGGTGGGCAACTGTGAGAAAAGGATGCTGGACTAGACGGGCTACTGGCCTGATCCTGCAGCGCTCTTCTTCTGTTCTTTCAAATCATTTCAATACTTGCATTTTTGATGGTTTACCCCAGCTTCGATTTCCCTCTTTTGTTTCTGGATTGCAAGCCCCTTTAGGGAGGAGACTCCCTCCTCTGTGAACCACGATATACGTGGATGGTGCTGCTGTATAGATAACATTCACAGACTTGGTGCCTCTCTGCTAGGTATTGGCAAACCCTTCTTTGGGAGATTACAGAGGGTCCCAGAGGCAACACATTTATTGATTCTGTGTGTCAACCCGTTTACCCTGAAAGACTTGACTCCTTCACTCTGTAGGAAAGAAGCTTTGGGGTTTATGGTTGCTGTGAGACACAGACCCTCATATAGACTCATCGATTTGGAAGGAACCTCAAAGGTCGTCCAGCTCAACCTCCTGACAATCCGGAATATCTACTGTCACAGCATCCCTCCTAGGTGGTCATCTAGCTTCAATTAAAAACCTTTAAGGAGAGAGAGAGAGGCCATCACTTTCTGAGGCAGCCTTCTCTATTGTCCGGCAGTATGAACATAAGCAGAGCCTTGCCAGGATCAGGCCAGTCTAGTCCAGTCTCCTGTTCTTGCGGTGGCCAAACAGATGCCTATGGGAAGCCTGCAAAGCAGGACCTGAGCACTACAGCCCTCTCTCCACTTGTGATTAATCATAGAAGTATTTGCAGTACTAGGGACGCGGGTGGCGCTGTGGGTTAAACCACAGAGCCTAGGACTTTCCGATCAGAAGGTCAGCGGTTCAAATCCCCGTGATGGGGTGAGCTCCCATTGCTTGTTCCTTGCTCCTGCCAACCTAGCAGTTCGAAAGCACATCAAAGTGCAAGTAGATAAATAGGTACTGCTCCGGCGGGAAGGTAAACGGCATTTCCGTGCGCTGCTCTGGTTCACCAGAAGCGGCTTAGTCATGTTGGCCACATGAACTGGAAGCTCCCTCGGCCAATAAAGCGAGATGAGCGCCGCAACCCCAGAGTCAGCCACGACTGGACCTAATGGTCAGGGGTCCCTTTACCTTTACCTTTATTTGCAGTACTGAGAAGGAAGAAGAGCCAAACAGAAACCAAAATGGTCACATAGGAACCAGTATGGCCAGGCAGATAGGGGGTCCAATTCGGCTTAAGTTGTGTGTAAGGCTGTGGTCCTGTTAATTCTTACTGGGAGTAAGAATTGAACAAAATGGGGTTGAGTACTGAGGATTGATTGAAGACCCATTGATTGAATCCAGAGGAACAAAGATAGCTCCGCTAACTTAAATCAGACTGCCTTCAGAGGGATTTAATCACAGCAATGTGTAGCAGGATTGGGTCGACAGGTTTGCAACCTTCTTAAGTGCCTTTAACAGCAACCTGCCATACAGAAATTACGCAGCTGAAGCTTTCCCTGTCACTTCGTTTCTATGCTTGGAAATCTCTCCACACTTAATTTTCAGAGTCTCAGGTTGCTGTTAGGGGCATAGGCCAATGAAATGGTTGTAACCCCCAGTGAGACTTCAGCCAGGTAAAGTTCAGCAAACCAGTTTCATGGCATAGGTGAAAGCAAATTTGTCAGCTACCTACCCACCCCTCTTTTGGCAACGTTTCTGTTCCCGGTTGCTAAATTTTGGCCTGTTGTTCAGATGTTTAAACTCAAGCTCAGAACTGGCAGAAAGTTGAAAAGTAACACTGACTTTTGACGATGAAAGTTAGAGGCACTGAACAAAACTGGCAACCTTTGGTGCTCCATGTTATCTTGGTTTCTGTCTGTCACAGAGGAGGAGCAGTGAACAGCTTCGCCAGCACGATTATGCAGATGTAAAAAGATTAGATATGTGGAGGAGCTTTGTGTACTAAAATGGGTACGGAAATAGTTGATTGTAAGCATTCACTGTACTCAGGGCTGTAGTCTCTTCAGCGAAATGGTCCCAAGTTCTCTGCCCAAAACACCAAATTGTATCAGCTGAGTTGTTGTTGTTTAGTCGTTTAGTCGTGTCCGACTCTTCGTGACCCCATGTACCAGAGCACGCCCGGCACTCCTGTCTTCCACTGCCTCCCGCAGTTTGGTCAAACTCATGCTGGTAGCTTCGAGAACACTGTCCAACCATCTCGTCCTCTGTCGTCCCCTTCTCCTTGTGCCCCCCATCTTTCCCAACATCAGGGTCTTTTCAAGGGAGTCTTCTCTTCTCATGAGGTGGCCAAAGTATTGGAGCCTCAGCTTCAGGATCTGTCCTTCCAGTGAGCACTCAGGGCTGATTTCCTTAAGCATGGAGAGGTTTGATCTTCTTGCCGTCCATGGGACTCTCAAGAGTCTCCTCCAGCACCAGAATTCAAAAGCATCAATTCTTCGGCAATCAGCCTTCTTTATGGTCCAGCTCTCACTTCCATACATCACTACTGGGGAAACCATAGCTTTAACTATACGGACCTTTGTTGGCAAATCAGCTGAGTAAGTTGTACCAATGTGTGCAAAGTGGGGTTCTGCTTAATTCATATCTGCACGCTCAAGTCCAAGGAGGAACAACGACTTGGGCAGAATACTGATGACTGAACTCCCTTTGTATTTGCAAGCTTATCTTCACAGCCACAAAGATTACAAACTCGTTTAAAAAGAAAGAAGGGAAGTTGGGATCCCTGGGGGGGTGGGGGGGAGGTTTGCGGGTTGAAATGGGCACCAGACATCACACACATTTGGTGCAGAGCAACTGCAGAGGCAGCGCATCCGTTCCTTGCTCCTTGCATCCTGGCAAAGCTGCTTCTGTCCCAGCCCTGAACCAGCTTGCGCATTAAGTGAGATTACTCTCTGGAGGGGGAAGAGGGATGCAGTTGGGACAGGAAGTCCGCCTTCCCAGTTCTGCTCATTTCTTCCACATTTCTTCCTTTCCGGGAGAAAGCGGACAACCAAAGCCTGGTAGGCTAGGATTCACTGATCTTATGTATGAATAGGAACCACATGCTGGGCTGGCAAGCTCGCAAGTTCTGTCTCGTGGGGTGTGGGGGTGCGCCTGTGCAGTATCACACGCACACGCCTTTTTAAGATCCTGAAAGGCAGACAGGGTAAGATGCAAATGAAAACAATGGAAAGCTGGGAATTTGCAAATGAAAACAATGGAAAGCTGGGAATTTCAGGAATCTCGCAGCTGCACCAAGCCAAACCCTTTGTTTTATGGCAGGATCACAGCCTTGAAGTAAATAAAGTGAAGGTTCTTGGGGAAAGAGGCATGGCATAGGGAGTCTAGGCTTAATACAAGTGAGAGATCAGACTGCTAGCCTTTTTTTTTTTTTTAAGGGTCTGTTCCTGCAGCTTGGACAACAGTTTGAACCATGTAGATGTAGGTGGTGAAGTTTCTTCCGTCATTTTTCTTCCAGGCCACGGAAGACTTCAGTTGTGTCACGTCGCTGTTAAAATATACAGGGCCGGGGCTAGTTTTGAAAGAAAGGCCCTTTGCTCATGTACCCCCAGAACATCCTGCCTCTACACATCTGAAATAAAAAGCCAGGAATTGCAGACAGGCTTAAGCCAAGGGGAGGGGAGGGGGGTACTCTTCTATATGAGAGTGGATTTTGGCCAATAACACAGTGCCACAGGGTGGTAGAGGGGCACACGCCAGAATTTCCTCCTCCTCTTCACAGCTGTCACATGTCTTCTCCAGCATCAGATTGTGCTAGCTTGACCTCTGACCATTTGGACATTTAGAAAGAGATCACCACTCTCTCTGCTCCCTAGATCAGTGACATCCATCCTTCTTGACCCTGGAGTTCCCAGGTTGAAACCAGAGCTGTGCTTTAATGGGAGAAGTTGATCCTTTAAACCAGGGGCAGAGCGCCTGCTGCCTTCCAGCTCCTACCAGACCCAGCCAGCATGGCCAATGGTCAGGCATGAAGGGAGTTGGAGCCTGTCAACATCTATAGAGAGACATAGGTTCCTTGTCTCTCTGTAGGAACCTGAGTCTGTCACTAGGCAGTGGCACTTAAGGCCGACCCTCCCCTTCTCTGCAGAAAAGGAGCCACTGTAATGCCTTAGCCCCATTCTTGCTGCCCATGCTACATGCTGAGCTAGGGAGCCTTTTTGTTTCTCTTTTTTTTTATTGCAGCTGTTAATGAAATAATTTCTTTTGGGGGACGGCATAATTCGGAGCACATGCCTGGCTCCCGAGCCAGGGCCGCTGTTTATTCTGTTGAGACGTTGATCTGGGTCGGGCTGCTTTGGTTTCGACTGAGCTGGGCCAAGCAGGCTTCTGCCTGAGCCCAGAAACCATCCACAGCTCAGTCTGATTGCAATTCTTCAAAATTGAATCTAATAATAGCTGTCTGCTTCAAGCTAAATGAGAGCAACAACTGTGATCCCATGGTGATGGAGCATATAGACAAGGCCAGCCTGAGACATTCTGCAGAGCAGCTAATGGCACCCACAAGTCGAGGTGCGTGGCAGGCGTGGTTTTCTGGTACGGCAGAGCTGCCACACAGGTTTCCCAGCAGGTGGATTGTCATTGCTTGCAGGGAGAGAGAGAGGGAGAGATGGTACGGAGACAGGCGTGGTGCAGACACATTGGCAGAGGCAGCCTGGCACTCCCGAGGGTGCATGCAGAATTCATCATGCGAAAGGCTGGGCTGGATGAATCCCTAGCCGGAATTAAGATTGCCAGAAGAAATATCAACAACCTCAGATATGCAGATGACACAACCTTGATGGCAGAAAGTGAGGAGGAATTAAAGAACCTTTTAATGAGGGTAAAAGAGGAGAGCGCACAATATGGTTTGAAGCTCAACATAAAAAAAATGAAGATCATGGCCACTGGTCCCATCACCTCCTGGCAAATAGAAGGGGAAGAAATGGAGGCAGTGAGAGATTTTACTTTCTTGGGCTCCATGATCACTGCAGATGGTGACAGCAGTCACGAAATTAAAAGACGCCTGCTTCTTGGGAGAAAAGCAATGACAAACCTAGACAGCATCTTAAAAAGCAGAGACATCACCTTGCCAACAAAGGTCCGTATAGTTAAAGCTATGGTTTTCCCAGTAGTGATTTATGGAAGTGAGAGCTGGACCATAAAGAAGGCTGATTGACAAAGAATTGATGCTTTTGAATTGTGGTGCTGGAGGAGACTCCCATGGACTGCAAGAAGATCAAACCTATCCATTCTGAAGGAAATCAGCCCTGAGTGCTCACTGGAAGGACAGATCCTGAAGCTGAGGCTCCAATACTTTGGCCACCTCATGAGAAGAGAAGACTCCCTGGAAAAGACCCTGATGTTGGGAAAGATGGAGGGCACAAGGAGAAGGAGACGACAGAGGACGAGATGGTTGGACAGTGTTCTTGAAGCTACCAGCATGAGTTTGACCAAACTGCGGGAGGCAGTGGAAGACAGGAGTGCCTGGCGTGCTCTGGTCCATGGGGTCACGAAGACTCGGACACGACTAAACAACAACAAAAACCTCCTTTCCCTGCCTGGAAGTGCCCCTCCTGCCAGGAGGTTAACGTAGTGGCTCCTCCCCACCCAGCAAGTACAGGACAAGCAGAAGTGTGGATGAGCCCTCTGTCTCCAGCTTCCGCAGGGCAGAGGAGCATACTGGGTAGATGAAACCAAGGAAGGAGAGTCAGGAGGGAATTGGTGCCGTGTTCATATTGATATTTGTAGCTGGGAGCTACCTGTTTCGCCGCCGACTCAGAATTCTGCAGAAATGTCCTTATTTATAGATCTGACCCTTTGTCCCTTCTGGCTCAAGGCTGTGGTGGGTTGCTATATGGCAGAGGGAGCAACACTTTCCTTTTCAAACGTCCCGGAAAAGTGCCAGCTTGCCTTAAAAGGTTCTTGTCTTGAGGGAGTTGAGTCACATGCTCAATGTCTCTTCCCTAAATCTTCTAAACCCCGTGACCACAGCAAACAAAGTTCAAATCCCAGCTGAAGCCAGGGGAGCTGAAAGCACTAGAAGCCTCGGCTCATTCTGTTCTTTCTGCTGCCGAAACCCAGCTGGCGGAAGGGAAGACTGGGTGAAGCGAAGGCACCCAGCACAAAGCCTTGAGAGCATTTAGGGCAGTGTTTCCCAAACTTGGGTCTCTAGCTGTTTTTGGATTGCAGTTTCCATAATCCCTGACCACTGGTCCTGCTAGCCAGGGATGGTGGGAGTTGTAGTCTAAAAACAACTGGAGATCCAGGTTTCGCTTGGTCACCATAGGTGACCAGGAATTCTGTGCAGGTGAGCAGGAACACGGGTGGGAGAGGCCACATGGTTTCTGTGCTAGCCATGGAAGAAGGAAAACCCTTTTTTAAAAATTCCCAGTATAGGGACTATATGGAACTGGCGGAAATGACTGGCAGAATCCGAGACCAGGGAGAAGAGTTGATGGAAGAAGACTGGGAAAAGTTTAAAGACTATTTACAGAAATATTGTAAAATTAATGAATGCTAGAATGATGTTGGATAGAAATTAGCTGAAATGTCACAAGGGAATATGAAAAAATGGATTATTAATAGGTAAAAATTTAAAATTACAATACTTTATGATTAATGACTAGGATATACAAAGAGGGGAGGGATTTGCTGAACTAACAAATTGAACTGGAATACAAAAAAGGGAGGCGTGAGGAGGTCCGGGAAATAAGCAAATGAAGGATAAGTAAAGGAAAGAATGAATTGTTTTTAATCATTTTTATTTTGCATTTTTCTTTTTTCTTTTTTTATCTTGTAATACTCTGAAAATCCTAATAAATATCTTATTAAAAAAATAAAAATAAAGGTAAAGGTAAAGGGACCCCTGACCATTAGGTCCAGTCGTGGCCGACTCTGGGGTTGCAGCGCTCATCTCGCTTTATTGGCCGAGGTTAGAGACCTATATATTAAACACTGAGCTGCATCTATTTATCACATTGACTTGGTAAGAATGAAATTCATTATCATTTCCACAGAGTATAATAAAGTTTAATATGAAGGGGAAAAAAAATTCCCAGTATAGAAATGCAGAGTGTTAGCAGAGGTGGAGGGCTGGGTGACCCTAGAACTTCACCAATTCACTTGGTAGAAGGCTTCTTTTTGTGGAGAGAGGGGGAACAACACTTGCCTGTTAAGGGATGAATAACCTGTGTTTCAGCATGAGCCATAGAGAATGGAGCTTCCTTCTATGGCATAGAACTAGCATAGAAATACAACCTACTAGAAGGCTAGTAATTTTGGAGGTTGGGGGGCTTGAGGGCTAGTAACTTTTGTGTACTTACAGTGGTACCTCTGGTTACGTACTTAATTCGTTCTGGAGGTCCGTTCTTAACCTGAAACTGTTCTTAACCTGAAGCACCACTTTAGCCAATGAGGCCTCCCACTGCTGCTGCGCCACCGGAGCACGATTTCTGTTCTCATCCTGAAGCAAAGTTCTTAACCCGAGGTACTATTTCTGGGTTAGCGGAGTCTGTAACCTGAAGCGTTTGTAACCTGAAGCGTATGTAACCCGAGGTACCACTATATTTGTAAGACTGTAGTCAGCTGGCAGCATTGAGGTAGGGAAGCATAGGGACAACATCATGGCAAGTGGAAAAGAAAACATTTTGCTGCTAGGTCTGTTCCCAGATCCAGGTCATTCTGTGTGGGGAAGGAAGGTGTCAGGAATGCTTTAGGTCACATTGGAAAATCCACACACATTGGACATCTGCTGTGGGCTGTTTACTTTATCTGTGTGCAAGGGTGTCAAAGCTAACAGTCTTGCCTATATTGGGCTGTCAGGACAATTTTATTCTGATGTCTGTAACAGCCCTAGCCATCATATATATATACAAGTACTGAAGAAATGAACCTATGCTGCCAGTTCTCGTAATAGACCAGTATAAAGTAAGCAGCGCATAAGCGGCACACAAAACACCAGAAAACCATTCTACGTTCTAAATCTTATATTAATAATCCAAAAATTGAGAGAGCTATGTACAAGATCTGCTACAGAAGCCACAAACAGAAAACTCATTCAAATTGTGTCCAAAAGGAAGATTCAGTCTTTAAAGTTCCTTTAGCCAGGCTCCTGTAGATTTCAACAAAGGTAAGTTGGATCAAACAGAGTGTCAGTGATGTTATGCACAAGAGTTAGACAGGGTGCTGGCGTTTGTCACCTGTTTCGCCCATGTAGAGACTCGGGCTTCTTCAGTAAATTCTCTCTCACAGTTTTGATATATTTATAAACATTCAAGTCCATATGTTACATTTCTTCTTAGATTAAGCTATAATATTTAATTTCTTTCTTCAGGAAATTCTCCCATTTGAATGGGTTTTCTGTTTGTGGCTTCCGTAGTAGATCTTGTACATAGCTCTCTCAATTTTTGGATATAAGATTTAGAACGCAGAATGGTTTTCTGGTGTTTTGTGTGCCGCTTATGTGCTGCTTACTTTATACTGATCATATATATACAGGCTATTGCTTTAACACAGGGATGGGGAACCAAGAGGTTGTTGAACTCAAGCTCCCAGGGAAGGGCAGGGAAAAGTGCACCATGAAGACCCAGCACAGCAAAACGGCAAATGGAGCTAAGGGCAAGTGGGAAATGTTGCACATTGGGACAAAACTAAAAAAATAAAAATCCTAACTGCATATTCAGGGACTGTCTGGGAAGAGATCATGAGCTTATGCCAAGTGGTTCAGTGAGACCAGTGTGCAGTCACTGTGAAGAAATCCCATGCGAGGGATTATTAGGAAAGGGATTGAAAATAAAACAGCTGCTCTCCTAATGCCTTTATGTAAACCGATGGTGTGGCTGCACTGGAATACTGTGCAAATGTCTGCTTGCTGCTTCTCAGAAGGAAGGGCATAGTGCTGAAAGGGGAGGAGATCCAAATGATCGGGGGATTAGAGAGCTTTCCTTGCGATTTTTAGTGGGGTAGGGAGAGATGATGGGGTGGAACCACACCTGAGATATGTTTTAAAAATATGTATGATGTTTAGAGGGGAGGCGAGTGGCGCTGTGGGTTAAACCACAGAGCCTAGGACTTGCCAATCAGAAGGTCGGTGGTTCGAATACTCACGACAGGGTGAGCTCCCGTTGCTCGGTCCCTGCTCCTGCCAACCTAGCACTTTGAAAGCATGTCAAAGTGCAAGTAGATAAATAGGTAGTGCTCCGGAGGGAAGGTAAACGGCGTTTCCGTGCGCTGCTCTGGTTCGCCAGAGCATGCTGGCCACACGTCCCGGAAGCTGTACGCCAGCTCCCTCGGCCAATAAAGCAAGATGAGCGCCGCAACCCCAGAGTCGGCCACGACTGGACCTAATGGTCAGAGTTCCCTTTACCTTTACGGTGTTTAGAAAGTGGATGGAGAGAAGTTTTACTCTCTCCCACAATGGTAGAACACAGGGCCCTTTAGTGGAATTGACTGGTGGGAAATTGGAGGTGGAAGGGACCACAGCAGCCATTTGGTCCACACACACCCAGCCAATGCAAGAAATCCACTGGAACAGCACCCCTGCTAGGAGGCCATCCAACCTCTGCTTAAAAAGAAAAGGGGGCCTTGCTCTTCCTAAGAATTAGTCTAAATGATCTACGTAATTTGAACGCATTGGTCCTGGCTCTACCGTCTGAAGCAATTGTAGTGGGGTTGTTCCATCATCTGTGTGACAGCCCTTTGGAAAAGACAAAATAAAACCCTTCTTCCCACAATAAATAGTGAATTTTGATGGAGTTTGGTGCCACAGGGTGCAGGCTCTTAGAAGAGTGTTGGAAAGTTTTCCTCATGCCATTCATAAACGTGCCAGGCCCATGAATAGCTATTGCCTATGACAGCTTCCAGATCCTGGTTATTCTTTGCCTGTTGCCTTTGACTGTTTAGGGGGCTTCTTGTAAACATCTGGCTGCCTACTGTGGCCAACAGGACGCAAGACTTGATGGGCCTCTTGTCTGCTCAACGAGGAGCATGTTCATTAAGAGAGCATTAAGAGAAACGTTTTGATGGTAGGAACACTTTGAGAATGGAAGTGGTTTCTTGACCAGGTTGGGTGTGTGTGTGCTATGCCTCACTGGAGGTCTCATTCTGTACTTTCAGTATCGGGATCTGAAGAGGTGTTACCCAAGTACATTGTCATAAGGACAAACCACACTGCCCATTTTAGAGACAGAAGCTCTGTGTTTCAGAAGGCTTAGCTAATGGCCTCACGAGTCAAGGGTGAAAGTTTTGGGTTTTGTTTTTAGTTTTTTTAAAAAAAACCAAATCAGAAGAGTTTCACAACACAATCCAATGTGTTCAGAAGTAAGTCTCATTCTGTTCAGTGGTGCTTACTCCCAGGTAAATGTGTTTAGGATTGCAGCCTTCCAATGTTGTTCTATGCATGTTTACTGACATGTAAGTTACACTTTTGTTCAATGGGATGTACTCCTCAGTTATGTGTGTGTTGCATTGCATCTTCAGTTACACTTTTGAAGATAGACATTGGCTTAACAACGAGCCTGACTGATACCACTTATAAGGATATATATATATTTGTTATGTTTCTATGCCTCCAGGGAACAATTGCCTTTGTAGCAATCTTTGTAGAGCACCAGATGTTGTTGGGACTACAAGTCCCATCATCCCTGACCGTTAGCAATGCTGACTGTCTGGGGCTGATGGGACTTGTAGTCTGACAACAACCCAGAGGGCCACAGTTTCCCCATCCCTGTTCTAGGGACACCATCACACTTGGGTGTGTTAACAGCTTCACAGATCCGAATGGATGTAGAATCTGTGCAGTGTGCATATGTACATATCTGATATATGTGATTTATTCTTCATTTTAATCAGTCACAACAAATGACTGTTTAAACATCATTTTTATATTGCACTTCATCAAACATTGGGGTAATTCAAATGAGGCATAGTAGTTAAAATAAGACAGGCATTTCTTGCACCCAATTTACCCCCACTGTCACAAATTGCACGTCGACTGCAAGAAACTTCTAGAAGTACCAGCAGCTTTCCCTGTAAAATGTTCTGCCGTATACTTACCACCCAGTAATAAATACATCACTTTGGAATATGGTAGGATGATGAAGTGTCTTTTTAAAAATTAGCTCAAGCAGTTCTCCCCTGATTGAATTTTAAAAGGACCATACAAATAAGTAGAGAAGTAAACCGTCCACTTCTTGCACACTGCAGATAAAGAGCTTTATCCCTGGAAAGGTGGTTTTTTTCAAGTGTGTGTGTATTCCACATACATTGGCACAAGGAGGTGAGAGAAAGCTTGCTGAAAACAACTGGTAGCTCATTGTGCTTAAAAAAGCAAAAAAAAGGTCAAATTTTGTGTTAGGAATTGTGAGCTGAGCAGAGGCAGGTGCTTGCTTTAACTCCGCCTGTTTGAGAGTATTTATTTATTTGTGAGCATGTTTACTTCAGGGGTGCGTAAGAAGTGTCTGCTGCTAGCAAGCATAGCTGTCAACCGTCCCTTATTTAGCGGGAAACTCCCTTATCCCAGCGCCGTGTCCCGCTGCTGTCCCTTATTGATGATGTCCCTCAAATTTCCTGGGTTTCATGCTTGCCCTGCTCGGGAGGGAAGCAGTGGCTCGGGGTCCTCCGCCACGCAATAAAGAGTGCGCTGGCGCCGTTGTCCTGGCGCGAGGAGTTCCATCGCCCCTTCCCCGCCCGAGAGAGAGGGGGGAGGGAGACTCTTGCCCATGCCGCCCGCGAGTCCGGAGGCAGCAGCAGTGGTGGCAGCTGAGGAGGCAGCCTGAGGGAGGAGGAAGAGGAGGGGATGGGGAGGGATGCAGAAGGGCAGCGCTTCAGTGGCCGCCGCCACGCCGCAACTGCCTCATGCCGGATTGACAGCATCTGTCAATCCTACCAATGTATGCAACTCTTTACAATAGCAAAATCCCTTATTTGGGCTGCTGATCCCTTATTTTCGAGGCTGCTGGTCCCTTATTTTCAAATCTGTAAGTTGACAGCTATGCAAGCAAGGCCCATGCAGTCTGCATCTGCTGCACCTACCACTGCCTCCTCTTCCTCGGAGAAGGGCCATAGCTCAGCAGCAGAGCATCTGTTTTGCATGCTTAAGGTTCCAGGATTGGCGTCAGTTTCTGCCAATCAGTGGCCTCCATCCCTGGTGCCCGTCCTTAGTGAGAAATGCCACTCTGCTGAAGAGGGGGGACCACTGTGGCCCAGGTGAGCATAGTAGATCCTTGAGGGAGGGGGACTTTGCTTGGAGGACACACATTATCTGAACTCTTTTGGGCAAGCAAAGGGGTGTTAATACTGGCACTGTGGTCTAAACCACAGAGCCTAGGGCTTGCCGATCGGAAGGTTGGCGGTTCGAATCCCCGCGACGGGGTGAGCTCCTGTTGCTCGGTCCCTGCTCCTGCCAACCTAGCAGTTCGAAAGCACTTCAAAGTGCAAGTAGATAAATAGGTACCACTCCAGTGGGAAGGTAAACAGCATTTCTGTGCTGCTCTGGTTCTCCAGAAGAGGGTTACATGACCCGGAAGCTGTACGCCGGCTCCCTCGGCCAATAAAGCGAGATGAGCGCCGCAACCCCAGAGTCGTCTGCAACTGGACCTAACGGTCAGGGGTCCCTTTACCTTTTTTAATCTCCCTTTAAAGTAGGTGTGGGGAACCTTGCACCCTCCAGATACTGCTGAACTACAACTCCCATCATCCCTGCTTATTGGCCGTGCTTACAGGGCCTGATGGGAATTGTATTTTAGCAAGATCGAGTAGGGGGGGGCAGGTGTTCCCCACAACTACCGTACTTTAAAGTCATCTAAGGCAGTGACCATCGCCTCATCTTGTGGTCTGTAATGCATTGTGAAGAAGTCCTTTCTTTTGTCTTTCCTGAATCTACTGCCAATTTGTTTCATTGACCCCCAAGTCTCTGTTGCTGGGAGGAGAAAGAAAGAATCCCTTCTGGGTTTCTCTGGTGGCAAAGGACCTCCTTTGTCATGCTCTGGTTTTGAGCTTCCCAGAGCACATGGCAGTGGCTGCTGTTGGACCAGATAGGCCTTGGGCATGATCCGAGGAGGCGAGTCATATGCTCTCAGGCGTGAAAACAAGGAGCCAATCCTCATAGCCATGTTTCTTTTTAATTACCGAGAAGTAACAAGAAAAATAGGTCCTATTAATAGACGCAAGGTCACACTTAATCTCCCTAGCCTGAATCCTCTCTTTGTGCTAGAACTTTGCGGACTCAGTGCTTAAGGACTGCAAGTGACTCATCAAAAACTCATGCAATGGGATAGTTTTTCTCTCCACCTTACTTGCCCTAGACTTTTTGCATGCTTTGTGATATGTTCCACAGGATATAGCTTTGTAAGCCTGCCGTTGCTCCTTGCTTTCAGTTGATTTTTTTTTTAAACCAGTAGGTAATTATCTATTTGAGATCAGCTGAAAATTCACTCATGTATCTACGAATCAGGGCTGTATTAGCAAGGAAACCAGTGTTTGCTCCAAATAAACGTATTTTATAAAATAGCCAGCTCCTGGATGTGACAATCACCGTTTTCTCTCAATATTTTTTGTTTTGTTTTCAGAGAGCTGGAACTTCCTATTGATCTCCTAAATCACATTGTTTAACCCCCCCCCCCCCAGATTGGTTTGCTCTATGTTCACCCTGCAGGGACTGACTGAAGCAAAACCTTCTGTTTTCTGGAACAGGCAGGAATTGAACCACGGGGAGTGCTGTGAAACTGTGTGGGGAGAATGGTTGCTGAGAACAGGGATTTAAAAAGGCAAACATCCTCAAAGATGGAGAAGAGGGTTGGGAAACAATTCAGATCTCCCAACAGTCTTATCCCTCCCCCTCCAACTTTAAACTGCAAACCACAACTGTCAGATTTATTTGCCGGCAGTTATTTAGCTGCTTCATTGACAGCCCCTCCTTTCCTCCCCATCCATCATCTGTTGCCCTTCTATGTGTGCCTCCTCTGCGAGAGGTCTGGAGGGCAGCAAATGAGAACAGGCCTTTTCTGCGGTGACTCCCCAGTTGAGGAATGCTCTCCCCAGGGATGCTTGCCTGGCACCTTCATTGCATATCTTTAGGTGCCCGGCAAAAACATTCCCAGGCCTTGGGAGGATTTATAGGGGAGTTTATTGTTTTTGCTTGTTGCTATGGTACATATTAGGGACGCAGGTGGCGCTGTGTGTTAAACCACAGAGCCTAGGGCTTGCCGATCAGAAGGTCGGCTGTTCGAATCCCCATGACGGGGTGAGCTCCTGTTGCTCCTCGGTCCCTGCTCCTGCCAACCTAGCAGTTTGAAAGCATGAAGTGCAAGTAGATAAATAGGTACCGCTCCGGCGGGAAGATAAACGGCGTTTCCGTGCACTGCTCTGGTTCGCCAGAAGCTGCTTAGTCATGCTGGCCACATGACCCGGAAGCTGTACGCCAGCTCCCTCGGCCAATAAAGCGAGATGAGTGCCGCAACCCCAGAGTCGGTCACGACTGGACCTAATGGTCAGGGGTCCCTTTACCTTTACGGCACATATTGTTGTGTTTTTATATTGTAAACTGCCCTGTGATCCTTGGATGAAATTTAATAAACAATAATAATAATCCACCAGGACTGACGAACTTGGTTCAGAGGCGAGAGGCATATACGCTCGAATACATATTTCCTTAGAAAACACTTGCCCTAGGAGTGGGTCACCTGGCGAAACAGAACTGCAGCAACAGCCTCCCTGCAGAAGCATCACTGTCACTTACCGGGGAGGAGTAAGGTGGTGGCAGGGTCAGGGCAGTGATGGAGCCGATCCGCCATTCCCACCGGTGCCGGCCCCAACCTCACAGCAGCCTTGGCCCTCTTCCTCCCTTTAAGCTGCAGCAACACTTCTGCCAGGAGGCTCTTGCTGCAGCCTCCCCACCCCCACCCCCCAGACAGGCAGCTCCAGCTCCTGCACTGGCCCATTTTTACTCACAGAGCTGCTTGCAATGAATAATGCATCGTATTGCAAACAGTTTGTTTTCTGCTGCCAGGTATACACCTTGAAACTCCTTATTTTCTCCTGCCCGCTGTACCCTTCTCTGAGTTTCTCAGCTTTTGGTTGCTTTCTCTGCTGCAGCTCTAGTTTTTCCAGAGGTTCGGAGCCCAGCTTTGCCTCTTTCATCAGTGATGCTGACTTAGAAAGAGAAGAGGGGCTCAACAGACACTTCTGCTGGGTCAGTCAGAGGACAGAGCCATACCTCAAGCACAAAGTCATACTCCCCACTAAATTACCGTATTTTTTGGACCATAACACTCACTTTTTTCCTCCTAGAAAGTAAGGGGAAATGTCTGTGCGTGTTATGGAGGAAATGCCTACGGGTGGCATGCCTACGGATTTTCCTCCTCTAAAAACTACGTGCGTGTTATGGTCGGGTGCGTGTTATAGAGCGAAAAATACGGTAATCTGGACAACCTGCCAGGCACAGTGGGTCCTCTCTCCGTGGTCAGTCGCTAAAGTGGGTTCGATTAAAATGGCTTGGGAAAGTCCCTGTTGGTGAAGGTGGCGAGGTGGATAATCTATGTTAAAAGGGGACTAATCTGAGTTAAGTGATCTTGGATGTGCATTGTGGCAGGGATCAGAGAGATTTAGCAACTGTCCACATCTCCCTAGGGAGGCACACTTCACACATGAGAATTGGTGCTTTATTAGACCATTCAAAGCCACCTCCTGACTGTTCATAATTGATTCTGCTCCCAGCGTGATCAGACGAGTCCGTTGCCGTGCCCTGTGGGGACTGCCTGCTATAAAGTCATCTCCCTAGCTCCTGGGTGAACAAGATCTGCATCTGTGTTCGGACATATTCTGCTAGTCACTCTGGAAGTTTGAGAATCTGGGGTATTTGGCGCAGGATCTGTTTTCCTGAGAACCCCAAAGGACCATTATAACAATCCTCATTGCAGGAGAAATAACTCTGTGTGTGTAATATATAAAATATATGGGCTCTGCTGTATTACATTAATAGGAAATAAGAGGGGAAAGAGAATAACCATGTTAAAGATTGCTCTTCTGGCAGAGAATAGTAGATTTCATTTATTTCTGTTCTTTCTTCGTTAGCTTCTTTGATCTTTGAATCTACATTTGTATGATAAAACATATTTTAATTTTCAATCTTGGCAGCAGAATAAATTATGCCAAGCAAATGCATGTGCAATATATATTTGTGTGTTCTGAGGATAAAACTGAGGACTCCTGGGCATGGTATTTGCATTTTAAATAATAATAAACTAAAATATTTAGCAGGCGGTAGTACAGCCTTGCTCCTCTTGCTCTCGTAAAGAGGTCTCCATAATCCAGCCCCAGAGGCAAGGTTTAATAAGCCAGGGCTCAGCTTTGGAAGCTGTTTTGAATGCCAGAGCTCAGATCTAAGGCATGCCAAATATTAATACATTGGTACTGGCACCCCCTGCTTAGGAGCAAAAGTTTCCTAGCTTTGTCTAAGATGGAATGAAATAGAGAAATATACAAGTGGGACTTCAAACAAAATGGTGAACTGTGGTTGGCTAGCTGGAACTCTGCCCTCTTCCACAATACACCATTCCTTTTCTCTCTCTCTCTCTCTCTCTCTCTCTCTCTCTCCCCCCCCCACCCAGTTTTCCATTCCCACCCCCTCCAACCGTCAGCCTGCGTTCCACGACCACTGGGCATGCTCAGTCCTCAATGTGGTAGCCCTTTGATCTGACCCAATTTCCGTACAGAGTGGCAGAGCTAGTCCTGATGCAGGGAAGGTGATGTGTGCCATGCCTGCAACACAGACCTGTTAATGGGATGTGTGTCTATAAGGCAAGGGTGGGGAACCTGCAGCCTATCTTTGTGCAGGGGGCAAGGAGAGAGAAAATAAGGAAAAGGGGGCTGGCATGGAGAGAGAGAAAGAAAGAGAGAGAGAGAGAGAGAGAGAGAGAGAGAGAGAGAGAGAGAGAGAGATAGCTCAGTCAGTAGAGCTTGAGACTCTTAATCTCAGATTGTCCATATTGGTCAAAAAGATTCCTGCATTTCAGGGGATTGGACTGAATGACCCTCGTTATCCCTTCCAACTCTGATTGTACGTGGCAGGGAGAGGAAATGAGGGAAAGGCGGTTGGCACCAAGAGAGAGAAAAGGATACCCTATGTTTTGGCATAGGCTCCATCCACCAGGAGCTCCAGCCTCTATATGCTGCCAGCATGCAGCCCCCAACACTTAACCCTCAAACAAATGTGGCCTTCGGCAGCACAAAGGTCCCCCATCCCTGCTGTAATAGGGAGAGGCTCGGGGAAGGCATTCGCTGAGATAGCTGCTAACTGATTCTACTTCTATTGTAGCTGATGAGCATTCTATACAGCGATTAAACAGACTGTTGTAATCAAGTGGTAAAGGTAAAGGTAAAGGGACCCCTGACCATTAGGTCCAGTCGCGGACGACTCTGGGGTTGCGGTGCTCATCTCGCTTTACTGGCCGAGGAAGCCGGCGTACAGCTTCCAGGTCATGTGGCCAGCATGACTAAGCCGCTTCTGGCGAACCAGAGCAGCGCACGGAAATGCCGTTTACCTTCCTGCCGGAGCGGTACCTATTTATCTACTTGCACTTTGACGTACTTCCGAACTGCTAGGTTGGCAGGAGAATCAAGTGGTATATAAAATAAATACATAATGGCACCTTGCTTTGGCTCTCTGTAGTGAGAGGCAGGAATCGGAATTGTAGAGTTGGAAGGGGCCCTGAGGATTAGTTAGCCCAAGGTAAACGGCGTTTCCGTGCGCTGCTCTGGTTCGCCAGAAGCAGCTTAGTCATGCTGGCCACATGACCTGGAAGCTGTACACCGGCTCCCTCAGCCAGTAAAGCGAGATGAGCGCCGCAACCCCAGGAGTCGGCCACGACTGGACCTAATGGTCAGGGGTCCCTTTACCTTTACCCTGCAATGCACGACTGTTCCATATGGGGATCAAACCTGCAACCTTGGCATTATCAATTCCACACTCTTAACCAACTGAGCTATCCAGTGAGCCATGTGTTCTGTGTTTACTATTACAGTGGTACCTCTGGTTACGTACTTAGTTCGTTCCGGAGGTCCATTCTTAACCTGAAACTGTTCTTAACCTGAAGCTAATGGGGCCTTCCTCTGCCGCGCTGCCGTTGTGCGATTTCTGTTCTCATCCTGAAGCAAAGTTCTTAACCCGAGGTACTATTTCTGGGTTAGCGGAGTCTGTAACCTGAAGCGTATGTAACCTGAAGCTTATGTAACCTGAGGTACCCCTGTATACAGAGACTTCTGCATTAAAATGCTTGCACTTAAAAAATAATAAAAAAATAATGTAACCACTTAAAAAATTATGTAACCTGAAGCATATGTAACCCGAGGTACCACTGTAGTGATGTGCTTGGCGTTGCTCTCTGCTTAAGCCCTGCAATTGAAAAGATTTTGGGGCAGAGCCCTGGTGAGCTTGAGCTGAAATTAATCATTACTTTGAGCCCCCCCCCCCCGCAACTTGGCATTTCGTAAATTAAGCACTGGCCATAGGTGTGTGTGTGTGTATCTCTGTATCTATATCTGCCCTGTTCCTGCTCCATCCCTACTTAACTGCCTTCTCTTTTTCTCACGCAGCCGAGCAACTGAACGGCATCGGAGGTTCGGTGACGGTGCCCCCTGTCCCTGCTCCCACCTCTCCAGATAAGCAGCCCTGTCTGGTGTCTCCGGCGGCAGCAGCGCCCCCGCCGCCCCACTCAGCCCCCTGCCCAGAACCTAGCCAGAGTTCCAAGAGCGGGCAAACCTGGGGGACGAAGGTGGGAGAGATCTCTACGGCAACTGCAGTTCCAGCCACTTCAGGGGCAGCACCCAGTAGCAACGGCAACACCAAGCCTGACGAAGAGAAGGCCAAGAAGCTGTTGTACTGCGCACTTTGCAAAGTGGCTGTCAATTCACTGTCTCAACTCGAGGCCCACAACAAAGGTAAAAACTTTTTTTGGGGGGAGCATGTTTTCATGAGATAGGATTTCTCATTACCACTTCATGGTCCTGTTCAGGGCTCACTTCTCCTTTGCAAAGTGCCCTTGTGGGGAGGTGGTTTGCAGCACAGATTTTGGGAAGTGGGTAGTATTTATCCCAGTCAATTTCCACTTGAAATTAAAGGTAGAGGTAAAGGGACCCCTGACCACTAGGTCCAGTCGTGGCCGACTCTGGGGTTGCGGCGCTCATCTCGCTTTATTGGCCAAGGGAGCCGGCGTACAGCTTCCGGGTCATGTGGCCAGCATGACTAGGTCACTTCTGGCGAACCAGAGGAGCGCACGGAAACGCCGTTTACCTTCCCGTCGGAGCGGTACCTATTTATCTATTTGCACTTTGACGTGCTTTCAAACTGCTAGGTTGGCAGGAGCAGGGACCGAGGATCAACAGGCGCTCACCCCGTCATGGGGATTCGAACAGCCGACCTTCTGATCGGCAAGTCCTAGGCTCTGTGGTTTAACCAACAGCGCCACCCGCGTCCCATCCACTTGAAATTAGGGCCACACTAATTTCCACTTGAAATTAGTACCTAAGCTGCTTTTTCTGCTGTAGGATTGCAGACCCATCAGCCCAAAATCTCAGCAAGGATAAAAGCAACTTGGTAGTGGTGGTATGAATCAGGTGAAAATCAAGGGGCAAGGGGGGGGGCATGTGCTCCCATTCCCCCTCCCTGCCCCTCTCACACCTTCCCTGCTTTAAAGTTTTTTGCAAAGGAAGGAGGTTGGGCATCAAACTATCATTACATGCATCAGTGTAATAACATGGTAGTTTGGAAAAACAGTTTTATGATTTGTGTGTTCCAGCTGGTGATAACCAGAGCTGTATAGTCTGCATTTTAGAAAACAACATTCCCTGTTCCTACCCCTCATGTTCTGCACCCAGGTATTCCAAATCCTGTATCAAGAAAAAGGAGATTCTGAAACTCATATACACATTTGCATAGCTTCTTTCCCCTATTCTGTGTAATTAGTTCTAGTTTTGGAGAGACTGGTAGGAGCAAGGAGCTGTGCTCATCAGTACTAGAATTTGCATTCAGCCTCCCCTTTGGCTTCTCGCGAGGTGTCAATCCCCACTTGCTTTCCAGCGGAACTTCAGCGCCATAGCCAGAGTCATTCAAAATCTCTTAGCGCCAATTGAACAGCACACTGAACAGCACTGAAGTGTGTAAATATTTCCTTTAGTGTCTGAAGATGAAGCTTTTGTTTTCTTTCTTTCTACGGTAAGAAATGGTGGAGATGAAAGAAAAGTGTTCCATGTGAAGGCCCTGGACTGGCAGAGAGATGGGAGAGGATGGGCAGATCTTTGAATGTGCAGGATAGCTGATCCAAGGCTGTGTCCATGCTCGGGGATTCATGCGCCCGTTCATGGGTTGCTGTTCCCATGTGTCCTTTTGTGCTTTCAGTTTTATACCTCTGGAATCATTCTCAGTGTTTCCTGTCCACACTCATGGGCAGTGCTTGATGAGAAGTATTCATGCTGCGCATTGTGTCCCCTCCTCACAAGTAGTACTTCCCCATAAGTTCCAGAAACCTGAGGCCCATTGTGGCTGTGCGTACAGGTATTTCTTTAGCTCTGCATGCACCTTTAGAACAATATGCAAGTTTTCCAATATACCCAAAAGAGCAGTCAAATATAATTTTAAGATGTGTCTAAAAGAATTGTGTGTGTGTGTGTGTGTGTGTGTGTTGCTCCAAGCATGGCAAGTATTTGAATTCACTTGCATGAAAGACTGCCAAATGTTTCCTTTGCTCTCCTTTTCCTTTCTCACCTCCTGCACCTGCAAGGCCACATTTTGTTTTAATTTTGAATACAGCTACTCTGTGCAAGAGCAGTTCTGCACAAAATGGCTGTTTAAAAAATAATGGCGAATGTGCCTTCAGCAGCAACCAGCGGGAAAGGGCAGTCTGCATCCTTTCCTTTGGGCTGATGGAAACAAAATAAAAGTAGTGGGGGTGGCACCAGATGCCCCCCCCCAAGTGAAATGATACCACATGTGTAAAAACAAAAACAAGCCTGCCCACCCGCACAATGTGCTTCAGTGCATCCACAGTTGGGTGACATGGTTTTATATTTGATTTTTTATCCTGTATCAGATTATCTGTGCATCCATAAGATAAGAATTTAGCAGGGGGAAGGTGCAGACTGCCACTTGAATGAAGACGATATGCAAACACACCTGCAATTCCACATTAACCTTGTGTGGATGAGCCCCAGATCGGAATAGAACCTGTTCTGCCACTGCCCTAGTAAAGGGGGGGGGGTAACCTTAGGGTGGCGCTGTGGGTTAAACCACAGAGCCTAGGATTTGCCGATAAAAAGGTTGGCGGTTCGAATCCCCGCGACGGGGTGATCTCCCGTTGCTCGGTCCCAGCTCCTGCCAACCTAGCAGTTCGAAAGCATGTCAAAGTGCAAGTAGATAAATAGGTACCGCTCCGGTGGGAAGGTAAACGGCGTTTCTGTGCACTGCTCTGGTTCGCCAGAAGCGGCTTAGTCATGCTGGCCACATGACCCGGAAGCTGTATGGCCAATAAAGCGAGATGAGCGCTGCAACCCCAGAGTTGGCCACAACTGGACCTAATGGTCAGGGGCCCCTTTACATTTACTAACCTTAACCCCTCCAGACACTGTTGAACTCCAGCTCCCATCACCTCCAGCCGGCATGGCCAATGATTAGGGGTTATGGCAATTCTGGAGCATAAGGATTCTTCCATCCCTGTACTAGTCTTTGCTGATCTTAAGTAGTCTCATGCGCATTTTCTACACCCTGCTCAATCTTAATAGCCATTGCCCTACTATGCCAGTAAAAATTGCTCCATTTCTCCTCCTAGCCCAACTTTCAGCAGCTGATAAAGACACAGGAGCCCTGCCAGGAAAAAAAAGTGGCAACCTTCCTGACACTCCTTCCTCCTCTCTTTCCCCTGCCCCAAACTCAGCTCTTTTGTCTCCTTTCCCCATAGTGCTTTGCAGCTTTGGCTTTGTCACCATGGAAACAATAGCTGGAGCCTCGGGTGCGGCTGCTGATCCCCTGTTGGCAGCCCGTCAGGCATTCCCCACAAAAATGAGCTCACAGGCACAGGAGCTTAAGTTTCCTGTGGAAACCCCTGCTCCCTTCTCCCAACCAAGTTTCCAGGTCTGGAGAATCAAGAGACGAGAGCAGCGCAGCAGCCGCTCTTGAGCGAGGCCGTTCTCCTCCCTTTGCATGCCTCACCTCGGCCTGTATCTCCCTTCCACATGCATTAGCATCTAGTCAAGAGCCACAGTGCTCTGGCCGAGAGGCCGCTGAGCAGCTTCAAAGGAAACCGGAGCCTTTGGAAGGGTCCGGAGGGTCAGAACTGCGATGCCTCAGCAGCAAAGCCAAGGCCATCGTAGCAAGCAGGGTGACCCAAGACATGTTAGTGCCTGAGGAAGGAAATCCGAATGGTGCTTCTCTCCCCTTCTCTGTCCTCCTCCTCCTTGCATAGAAATATATATATATATATATTATTAAAAATAAGCAATGGATCATTTCCCACCCTTTGCTGGCAGCCAGCATTTGCTGCCTGTAGGCCTACTCTGCTCTAGCCAGCCCTGGCAGGGGGGGAAGGCAAGGCAAAGAGAAGAGCTTTGCCTTCCATTTTGGTAAAAATAGAATAGTAGGGTGTTCTGTGGTACTGACTCATTACCTGGAAAAACCTTATACTTTGCTGAAAACCAGTAAAAAAAGAAGGAAGGGTTTGTTAGAACAGGGCTGGGCTTAACCATTGTGCCAGCAAGAACAAGGCTCTCGCCTGGTTGGCACCTTGTCTGTGGTATCGAATTCTGAGGCTTATCCCCTAGTCCAGTGATAACCAAACTTGGGTCTCTGGCTGTTTTTGGACTACAACTCCCATCATCCCTAGCTAGCAGGACCAATGGTCAGGGATGATGGGAGTTGTAGTCCAAAAACAGCCAGCGACCCAGGTTTGGGAGGCTCGGCTCTAGTGCCTCTCTCTGTTATAGACAGTTCCTCAGAACTGTGACAGCATGAAGGGGCTGTTTTGTTTTGTTTTAATGATAATGGTAATGCTTAGCACTTTATTCAGCAGATTTCAATTATTCAAAACCCTCACAGGCATTATCTAAGGTCCAAGCCACACATTGTGGTGAAAGCCTTTTAAAGAAACGTGCTTAGGCTGGGGGGGGGAGCTGCTGGAGCCCCCAGTTTGGATGAGGACCATGAAGCAGGTGAGAAGGGAGCTTAACCCGTTCCCACCTGTGCTGTTTTTTAATAATAATAATAACAATAATAATATATTGTTTATACCCTGCCCTTTCCCAGCCACTCTGGGCGGCTTCCAACAAAACATTAAAATACTGTACACTCATTCATGAAATATTAAAAGCTTCCCTAAACAGGGCTGCCTTCATATGTCTTCTAAAAGTCTGGTAGTTGTTGTTCTCTTTGACATCTGGTGGGAGGGCCTTCCACAGGGCAGATCCTGCACACCTTTGGGTGCAAATAGTAGTTCAGTGGGAGAGGAGGTGGTGTTGATAGAAAAAACAGCACAGAGAAAGGGTGGTAGTCCCTTTGCCTATCCCAATCTGGATCAGGGACCCATGGCTGATTTAGAAAAAGATGTGGGCAGTTCTCAGCACGTTGGTGAAAAACACTTTTAATGCAACCTGTAGTTTGGCCCAAAGTAAACCTCCCACCAGCTCTATAAGTAAGTGTTGTAATTCTCCCCCACAATGTGGGGACTGGTGATAGGACCGAGGTGGAAGAAGAGTGGCTTTTATATTATTTATTAAATTTGTATTCCGCCCTATACCTGGAGGTCTCACTTAGGCCACCTCAGGAGTTAGTTGGTGGCTGAAGCAAGATTTGGGCAGCACCAAAAAACGAAAGGAAGCCTCAGAACAGTACTGCAAAATTAAATCTTTTCTCGAGTAATCATAATCCTTATGGAACAATAAACTGCCCAACGTGTTTTGGTTGATACTAACCTTCACATGAGTGGAGAGCCTTAATATTGAGCCCCTGAGGAAGGCTGTCATCAGCTGAAACACATTTGGCATTTTATTGCCTCACAAGGACTGTGTATTATTTGAACAGGACTCATTTCTCAGCGCATCTTTGAGGCTTTGCCTCTTCTTTGGCTCCCTGAGCTGGGATTTGAACCAGGCTTTTCCTGACTTCATAGCTCATACTCTTAACTGATTTGCTACAGTAGGGGATTACTTTTCCCATCGTTTCCAGAAACGGCTGGATTTAGGAACGTTGGAAGCTGCCTTGTATCAAGTCAGGCTCTAGCTCTATGTTGGCGGTTCTGCAGCAGCGGCACATGCCATGGTGGCAGCGGCGGAATCAAGGCAGTGGCAGGATGGGGTGAAGTGTGGGGAGCTTCAGTTTGGTGGCAGCAGTGGCACAGGTGTGCACATACCTGTGTGGCCCCTGGCACTAACTTTGAGCTCCCCTGACCTTGCTGCTTCCTCACCCCACCCCACCCCTGGCCTGAGATGCCGGGAACTGAATTTGGGACCTTCTATTCCAGAGTTATGGCCACCTTGCCTTAATAAAGCGGGCTTGTGTGAAGTTTGGAATCCTGCCTCTTCTCCTGACAATTGGGGGGGGGGTAGGATGGGGAGAACTGTACTTTTGGATGTTTTGTGTATATGTGGCTGGTTTAATTTTTCTTTGTCCCCTCTTCATGAACAGTGGCAGCTGGGTAGTTGCAAGGTAGGGGGGTGTGTGTGTGCATTCCTTAACTCTGCAGACACACTATAAAGGGGACCCCTGACCATTAGGTCCAGTCGTGACCGACTCTGGGGTTGCGGCGCTCATCTCGCTTTATTGGCCAGCGTACAGCTTCCGGGTCATGTGGCCAGCATGACTAAGCCGCTTCTGGCGAACCAGAGCAGGGCATGGAAACGCCGTTTACCTTCCCACCAGAGCGGTACCTATTTATCTACTTGCACTTTGATGTGCTTTCGAACTGCTAGGGACTGAGCAATGGGAGCTCACCCCATCACGGGGATTCGAACCGCTAACCTTCTGATCGGCAAGTCCTAGGCTCTGTGGTTTAACCCACAGCGCCACCTGCATCCAGACATACTATACAAATTAATATCTGGTGCAGAATTCAGCATCTATTGGGCCTCAATGTAGAAAGCAGGCAAAAACCCAAGTGTTTGGCCCTTGTGGCTGCAGAGGCAGAGTTCAGCAGGATTTCTAGCACACAGCAGTATTTCAGTGCCCTCCTTACTGCTTTGCTCTTTGACCAGTAGAGCAGAATAAATTTTCAAATAAAAGCATATTTGTTTAATTTGTACAAATTCAGCTTTTGGGGGACATAATTAGGGTTATCTTGGTTTAGGATTTGGATTCATTTTTTTCGCACAAAATATGCACAATCCTAGTGTGTGGCAGTGCAACTCTTCTTGTCACATGCAACATGCACACACCTCATTACCTTGTGTTAGAGTAGGTTATTGCTTCTCAGGTGAATGAATCCAATCATTTCTGAGCTAAACCCACACAAGAGGGGTGCCTGGCCCATGGGCAAGGATATTCCAGGACACTGAACTGTCAGTTTTTTAAAGACCACATCTAGCCCTCTTACTTAAAGCAGAAATAGGGAACTGGTGGCGCTCCAGATATTGTTGCGCTACCGCTCTCATCATCTTTGACCACTGAGTTATGCTGTCTGGGGCTGATTGGAGTCCAAAAACATCTGAAGGGCCACAGGTTTCCCCATCCCTGACTTTAAAAGGTGTAAGGTAAGATACAATGCCCAGGCAATACCCTACCCAGTGACTCAGTAACATGGAAGCCTGCTCCTGCCCATGGGTCTTGCTTACTTAATACATGGACACTGGTACTTGTGAATATAATCTGAATATATTTTTACATTTGTTTTATTGTAACTTCTAAGAAAATAAGTGCCTGTAAACTCATTACATCTCTTGAAACGAGGTTTTATGTTGTTTTGCACTGAATTGCAAAGGGCCCTCAGTGTAACTCTAGGCCCCCTCACTGCCACCAAATTTCTGGCTATAGGCCCGTCCATTTTTAGGTTTCTTGACATCTGCTGGCTGTCAAGTTTGTTACCTCAGTGTCTTGATTTGATCTGATAGGCCCGCCCAGAGGCTCCTGATGTCATGCATCAGTAGAGTAGTTGTGTTTCGTGTCAGCTGCACACACACGACAGTTTTTAACCTATGGGCTTCCTGGGTTTCCCCTCAAAACGCTGTGCGATTGGCATAAAATTAATGCATAGCTATTTGAAAGTGACCTTGATGCCTGCCGTAGGACTTATATCCATACAATGCCAGGTTGGAAAGGAGACCCTGGCTTCCTTGCCTCTGCCCTCCCCCTCCATGGCCATTTTCTTATGGGCAAGGTGGGGGACAATGCTACAGGTCATGAGTGGGGGACCTGGGCCCTCAACAGAGAAAGCCAGATGTTGGGGAGAAGAATGTTAACTTAGCTTCGTCCTTGACATGCTTGTTTGCCATGTTCTGGGAATGTTGTGCATAAGGGGATTCCACTGTTTAAATCCCTGCCTGAAGCATGAAGTAGTGCAGTGATGGCCCAACTTGGCCCTCCAGCTGTTTTGGAACTACAACTCCCATCATCCCTAGCTAACAGGACCAGTGGTCAGGGATGATGGGAACTGTAGTCCCAAAACAGCTGGAGGGCCAAGTTTGGCCATCACTGAAGTAGTGCAATCCAATACAGGTTTATCTACCTTAGTGAGAACTTGGTTATTACCATGCCCCCTTCCATGAGTTTATAACCTAAATTTGAGGTGGCAATTGTAAAAGAACCTAGTAGGGAGAGAGGGCAGGGAGAGTTAAGCTTGCTGTGAGGAGATTTCTAATCCCAGAGGGATGTTCTGAGAACAAATGGAGGTTCTGTGGAGGGAGGTGTTAGGTCAATGTTTGAGAGGTCTGTTTTTTGCTCTTGTCAGTGAAGTTGCCAATTGTACTTTACTTGTGACATAAAAACAGGCAGCAGATGTTAAATAAGAAGATGACGTATTGTGCCCCTTTGGCTAACCATCTCTTTGAAATAAAAACACATTCCTTTGCTTGCGGAAGGAGCTATGAGGGAGCCTGGTGGTTTTGCTGAGGGAGCTGGTTCTGTAAAGAAGGTGCCATTGCATAAAAGACCCTGGTCCATGTCCCCACTGATCTTCCCACAGGGGAACCATGGGATGCACAACAAACCATAGGTTAAATTCCTTTAATTGTAGGACTATAACTTCTATAATTACAATTAAAATAATTAAAGTTTTCACTTAAACCCTTATATTATGGAGGGCTGGTTAAGATTAATGATCCATTTTGTGCATAGCACTTGCTGTGAAGCAAGCATCCAGCCTGGAGTGCTATGAAGAAGAGTTCTGATGAATGGAAGTATCTCAAGAGGGTGCTTTGAGCCTTTATACTTACAGAACTGCTTCTTGTTCTCTTCCTAGGTACAAAGCACAAGACTATCCTGGAAGCACGCAGCGGGTTGGGGCCTATCAAGGCATATCCACGCCTGAGCCCCACCACTGGAGGGGAGCCGGGCAGCCAAGACCCCAGTGCTCAGGAGAGAACCTTCCACTGTGAAATCTGCAATGTCAAAGTCAACTCGGAGATCCAGCTCAAACAGGTGGGGAGGCATTTTAATACCTCAACAGTCTATTTTGCTGGTGAAGGCCTTTGTGCCACTAGAAAGAGTGTAAGGGACACAGTATAATCAAAGTTATTTTATTTTATAATGCTCAGCTATGAAAGAGCTATGTGCCTCTGAGCATACACGGAGTACATTTTCCTCTCCTCTTAGTAATGGCAGTCAGTCCAGGTTTAGAGAACAGCACACCTTTGTGTCGAAAGAGCACAGCTTCCAGGGTATCTTGAGCTCCCTATCAGGACTTCCTATTGCAGAAATTTAAGCCCTGGCTTTAGCCCAAGTCACTGGGGCAAAGTCAGCTCACTGAAGGGGGCAAAATGAAGTGGTCTCCCATTCTGATCTTTGTTGAGAGCTGCAGTGTGTAGGACAGATATAACCCATGGGGCACAGCTCCTGTCCACGAGGACCCTCGTACCTACGGGACTGCCTCTCCTGGTATGTCCCACGGAGGACCTTATGGTCTTCAAATAAAAACATCCTGGAGATCCCGGGCCACAGGGAGGTTAGGCTGGCCTCAACCAGAGCCAGGGCTTTTTTGGCCGTGGCCCCAATCTGGTGGAACGCTCTGTCACAAGAGACTAGGGCCCTGCGGGACTTGACATCTTTCCGCAGGGCCTGCAAGACACAGCTGTTCCACCAGGCCTTTGGCCAAGGCACACTCTGACCCCCTCCTTCCGTAATCCACATAGAACTCTAGCCCAATGGTTGCCATTAATTTGATTTTGGTTTTCGAATGAATTGATTTTAGAATGCATTTCAATTAATTGATTGTGATTTTATGTAAACTGTGTTACTTTTATTGCTGTTAGCCGCTCTGAGCCTGGCTTCGGCTGGGGAGGGCGGGATATAAATAAATTATTATTATTATTCAGTGGGGCTCTCTCTGGTGGATTGTGCTCTGTTAATTTGGAGTGGGGAGAACATTGGCGCTGCCCACCTCAGGCACCAGACAACCATGGCCTAGCCCATTATTTGCTGTCTGTGTACAAATAATGCCTGGGCGCTCCCACACCCCACAGCCCATTGACTCTCCCCTAGGTATGTGCACAAGGAAACAGAAATTAGCAGCTCCGGTGAGCATGTCAGAACTTCACTTACTGAATTCTGTGCACGCTTGTTGATGGATTGGGGAAGGGAAAGAGATCTTGAGGGAAACCAAGTCAGGGAGTGAAGATTCCATGGTTGCTCCTAAGCATTATGCCTGGTTCTTCCTCTTTGTAGCACATTTCCAGTCGACGGCACCGGGATGGAGTAGCTGGGAAGCCCAACCCCTTGTTGAGTCGGCACAAGAAGCAGCGAGGCATGGCAGAGCTGCAGGTGAGTGGCGGTATTGGCCAGGGTGGGCAGGGGCTGGGGGCATCTCTCCGTTTGGAGTGGGTTGGGGTAACTGTGCTCAGAGCAGTACGTACTGGACAGACTTTGAGAGCTGCCACCCTGCACCTGACCATATAACATAAACCAAGCAAAACAAAATGTTTGAAGGCACCTTTTTGTTCCAGGGTGTTTTTCATTTATAAAAATAGACACCAACTCTACAGGACTGAGGCATCTTCAGCCCCCACTCCCCATGTCCGTTGGGGTGGGGACAAGCCCCTCCCCCAATATTAAGGCGGCCGACTCCTTCCTTGCTCCCCTTCCTCTGTCTGCTGTCTTGCGCTGCTTTGGGAGATGCCGCGTGGCCTGGCTGGAGGGCATCCTAGGCCACGCAGCAACGGAAGACACCGCACAGACACTTGGGAGATCTGCGACAGTTGTGTGACATCGCACATACTTAACAGCCCCCCCCCCCCAATGTTGGGTGCAGCTTAGCTTCCTTTTCTGTTTGGGGAAGGGCTAGAGTATCTGCTTTGCATGTGGAAGGTTCCAGGTTCAGTCCCTGGCATCTCAAAATAATGTTGGGTGTCCAGCAATAAATCACACAAAGTGAAGTTAACTCTTTATTAGGAGAAACAAGGCTGCTCAATAGTGCCAGGCCTGATGAGCACAACAACAACTCCTGGTAGATCTTGTCCCTGGTGCGGACTGAAGTTCTCTACCAGGTCAAAGCTACCTAACTGCCCTTCTCTCCCTAGTCCTTCCCAAGCTGTCTGAGACTCTACCTTGTGCGCCTGTTTCTATTTCTCCTGATTCTGGAAGTCCAGGGAAGAGAAAAGCTTGTTGCAGCAGGAGGGGGAGACTCTCTGGAAGGCCTGGGCGATGTGTTGCCCACAAAGAGCAGGGTGTGATGGTGGCTTCACCCAGCAGTATATTGCAGGAGTAACCGCCGCTGCTCCTGAATCGCCTCTGCTAACAGGGTCGCTGGAAGCAGAGGGACTCGGGAGCAGCACTGGTTTCACCCACTATGTACAGTGGTACCTCAGGTTAAGAACTTAATTCGTTCTGGAGGTCCGTTTTTAACCTGAAGCACCACTTTAGCTAATGGGGCCTCCCGCTGCTGCCGTACCCCTGCTGCGCGATTTCTGTTCTCATCCTGAAGCAAAGTTCTTAACCCAAGGTACTATATCTGGGTTAGTGGAGTCTGTAACCTGAAGCGTATGTAACCTGACGTACCACTGTACTGCTGGGTGAAGCTGCCATCACACACTGCCCTTCCTAGCACAGAGGGAGGAACAAGCTGCATTGTCGGTCCAATACAGCTTATTCCTCCCTCAGCCTCTTTAAATGGCTCCGCTAAGGCATGGGCTCACTCCTCAGCGGAGCAGTTTAAAGAAGTCCCACCCTGTCTCTGGCTTGCGCAAGCCAGCGGCGGGGTGAGGGCTCTATTAAACTGCTCCGCCCCCCAGCTGAGCAAGCCCCCATGCCTCACACTTGAACCAGAAGGACGTTGGGACTCAGCTGGGGGGGCAGGGCCTTTGTGCCCCCGCCCAGCTGAGCAGCACAAGGAAGCCCTGGTCAGGAGCCAGGGTGAAAACACCACAGCTCCCTCGGTGAGAGTGGTGGCAGTTTCACCCTGATACCTCACGGGGCTGGAGCCAACGCACCTTGTTCCTTCCTCCATTTCAACATCATGGTGCCAGATCACGATGTTGAAAACCTGACCTTGCCCAGCCCTACTCCCTGGCGTCTTCAGTCTGCCCCATTTCTGCTCCTTGGCATGCCTCCGCTTCTGTCTCTGATTCTAGACTGCTCTGTGGCGCTGTGGGTTAAACCACAGAGCCTAGGACTTGCCGATTAGAACGTCGGTGGTTCGAATCCCCGCGACAGGGTGAACTCCCGTTGCTCCCGTTGCTCGGTCCCTGCCAACCTAGAAGTTCAAAAGCACGTCCAAGTGCAAGTAGATAAATAGGTACCACTCCAGCGGGAAGGTAAATGGCGTTTCCGTGCACTGCTCTGGTTCGCCAGAAGCGGCTTAGTCATGCTGGCCACATGACCCGGAAGCTGTACGCCGGCTCCCTCGGCCAGTAAAGTGAGATGAACGTCGCAACCCCAGAGTCGGCCACGACTGGACCTAATGGTCAGGGGTCCCTTTACCTTTACTCCCTGGCGTCTTCAGCAGCCTGCTTCATTTCTGCTCCTTGACTTGCCTCCACTTCTACCTCTGATTCTGGACTGCTCTCTGCCACCGCCTCTTCCTTCTCCCTAAAAACCCTATTACCTCTTCAGCTTTTGACACCTCCTCCTCCCAGTCTCCTCCCTCTGACCAGGCACTGTTGTCCCACCACCATCCCCTAGCTCTGAGCCTTCTTCCCTTTGGGGTTTCCCAGCTGGTGGCTGCTACCACCCCTCTGTATCCAGTCCATGACAACTGGGGATGTCCACTCCTGGGACTGTGCAAAAGCTGCTGCCAGTCAGTGCACTACTGAGCTGGATGGACCAAAGCTCTGACTTACCGTAACGTTGCCTCTGACACCTGCCTCTCTCGTTTTCTTTCCACAGGGCTCCCTGGCCTTCCCTAAGGAGCTTCCCAAGTCGCTGGCAGCCGGATTGCTGCCCAATCCGCTGGCTGTGGCAGCAGCCATGGCAGCTGCCGCTTCCTCGCCCCTGACGCTGCGACCAGCCCCAACGCCCCCGCTCTTGCAGGGCCCGCCTCTGACGCACCCGCTCCTGCGCCCGGCTCCGGGGCCCATCCGAACTGCACACGGACCCATCCTCTTCTCGCCATACTGATGCCGCCCGTCCACCCACCTGCCTGCCACAATCCCGGGACTCTTGGCACCACTGGAACCGCCCACCCCGGCAACTAGCAACAGGTCTCGGCAACGTCACATGGCGCCCGGCCCCATCCAACGGGAGCGATTTTTTCTTTCCTTTCTTTTTTTGTTTCTTTTCCTCTTTTTTTCTTTGTAACTAGAGATGGAAATATTTTTCTGAGAAGAGAAAAAGGGACAATCCCGCCCTCACACAAACACACACACACACGCACCTGCTCTCAACCCCATCTGGGGTCCCTGGCCAAATCTGCACAAGAGCCAGGGTCTCCCACAGGCTGGGCCAAGGTGTGTTCGTGTGCATCTATGTGTGTGTGTCAGTCACATCTCCCGAGGTACACAAAAGGTTGGGGAGTGATAGTGCCTCCCCAGGACTCTGTGGAGCATCGAAAGGGGAGGCAGTTCTGGTACCTCAGGGACTGATCAGCAAGCAATCTCCTTCCATCCCAGAGCTAAGGGGGGGCCCTTGCCTCCCCCACTCATACAAGCCATTGTCCACTTGCACTGAAAGGGGTGTGTGTGTGTGTTTGTTTGTGTGCACGGGACAGAAGACAGGGCCTCCGGAAGACAGAGCCCCTACTGCAATAATGCTGGCCGGCACCTCCATGTACATATCCCCCCCCCCCCCCGATTTCCCCACGCTCCCCTGTGCTGGCCCCACCCTCACTGCGCTTCCATGCAATGGGGGCCCCCAGTGGCCCCACCACCGCTGCACCTCGACAAGAGACTGGCAGAGCAATTACTGTGCTCCCATTGCCCTCACCCCCATTCCTCTAAGAGGCAGACAGACATAAACAAACTCAGCATCGTTTTCTGTTCAGAAGTGACATCCACACACCTGAGTCAGACAACCCTTCCCTCCTCTACACCACCCACCCTCCCTAGGTAAGGAAAATCAAGGGAATCTGGGCTGGGCTGTTTTTCTTCTTTTAAAGTTATGTTCCGTTAAATCTGGAGGAATCAGGAAGAACTCTGAATTGAGAAAGTGAGTGCGATCCCATCACCTAACCTGGAAACCATGTGATGGGTATGGTTGTGTGTGTGTGTGGTGATGAAAAACTGGGACTCACACTGCTATCTCACTGAGTAGGAGCAAGGGCTTTGACTCATCTGACTGGGTTGTTAGCCTCGACTCTTGGCTCCTAAGTAAAGAAGAGCAGGGATCTCTTCTCTAAAGGAGTTCCTTGCATCTCGTTCTGCCTGTAGACCTTCCCTTTGGGTTATTTGAGCTGTTGCCATGGTAGCACAACATCTCTCTGTGTCTCCTTCCCCCTCTGCTTTTTTTCTACAGAGTTGGGTCCCCATCCCTCCACCCCTTTCTTGAGTGGGTGGGACATTAACCAGGAGGCCAGGTCATTAGTTTCCTGGAGATTAAACGGCCCCCTTCTCCTAAAGCCCAATCCCACCCGGCGCACATTAAATTCCAGATGCTTGTTAAATTCCCTGGCACGCATCCTAGTTGGCGCCTATCCATGGATTTTGCGTGTGTGTGTGTACATTTGTGTGTGTTGATTAATGGAACAACGGAGGTTCGGGTTCGCTCTCTCTCTCTCTCTCTCTCTCACACACACACACACGCATGCATGCATGCACCATGGTCTGCAGTTTCCCATCTGCCCCGAGCAGAACAACAACGCAAGGCCTGGAATATGACCCCGTAGACCAGGGAGGAAGGTCTTCCATGCCATGGCCATTAGCCACACTCCTCTACCTTGCCCCTTTCAAAACTGTGACTGACGTTCAGAGCAATAGAGACACTGGCGTATGTGGGGGGAATGGGACCCACCTTCCCCCTAGCTGGCATGAATCACGCCAGTCCTGTCCCGCGTTACCTCAGTCCCTCAAAGCCCACAAGGCAATCTGTCCCCCTCCCTCTGCCCATCCCAGGTGTCCTGTTCACCCCAGAGTGTCTGTCTTTCCATCTGCCATCCGTCTGTCCATGCTAGACTTTCTCCTTGCCCTGTCTCCCCCCCGCCCCACCTTTCTTGCTGACACCAATGCCTTTCTGCTTCATCCCATATAGCACCTTTGATCCCTCTGCCCCTTGACAACAATAAAAGTGATAAGGCTCGTTTTCGCCTGCATTCTTCGCCTCTGTCGGGGACTCCAGGGCTCAGCATGGTGGCTTCAGACTGGGAGCAACTCCTAGGCTCTGTGGGCAGGCGTGTGCTCTGATCCCAGAGCCCACTTCAGATGCTGAAGGGAGGGAAGGCATGGAACTTGCAACTGGCAGGCATTATGAAACCACTGCATTGGATAGGACTGGTATAAACATGGGGAAGATGGCTTTCCTTTTCCTCCAGGTCAGCAGACCAGTGCATCTTGTTTGTTCCTGCTCCACTGACCTCAGGAACACTTAGCTAGAGAACCCATCCCCTGGATCTGGTCATGAGAATGTCACTGTACAAAATCCCAGAGCCTTGGGATACGGGGTGGGGATTTCAGGGGAAGCAAATTCCCTCTCCATTCCCACTTCCACCCCTACTGGTCAGATTTGTGAAGATCTTGATAAGGGCGCTGCATCCATGGGTATAGCCAAGAGGGGGGCAGCTCCCCCTCCGCCAATCAATACAAATCAATACAAATTTGAGGTCCTTTCCCTGCTAACAAAAATCCTGGCTATGCCCATGGCTGCTGAGTTGCAAGCAACTTTGATCTGCCGCCTTGTACAGCTTTAGTTACAGTTACCACTGGCTAAGAAACTTCAATATAGATTGTTCTGATTATCTTTGCAGTAAAATGAGTTCATGGATTCAACTAAGTTTTACGCAGAGCAGACCCATTGGAATTAATGCACATGACTAGTTCCAGGGTCTGCTCTGACTAAAACTTAGTTGATTACCACCCCAAATTTTGACTACCACCACTCAACTCTAAAAACAAGAGTTCTGCTCAGACCAGTTTCATACATGACGATGTATGTTAACGGCAGGCACTCCCAAACTCGGCCCTCCAGCTGTTCTGGGACTACAATTCCCATCATCCCTGACCACTGGTCCTAGGTGGTCCCTAGGTTAGCTAGGGATGATGGGAGTTGTAGTCCCAGAACAGCTGGAGGGCCGAGTTTGGGGGTGCCTGATTAACAGGTATACGATGCATCTCCATGCTGCAGCTGTTTACTCCTGAGAATGTTTCCATGGCATAGGTAAAAAGTGTTAAGCACACTTGAAACATTGCAGTTTCCAACCGATGCACATTGCAAGTCTGTAATGTGCATCCATTGAGACTGTAGCATGTGATGTGTCCCTCAGAGGAGGAGATCTTGACTGCCTACACTGTCTCAGCCTACGCTTGAACACCAATGTGACCCAGAGGTGGCTCTACCCTGAGGCAAAATGAGGCCATTGCATATTTTGAGTGCTATTAAGGAGAGTGGGAGCCAAGCAGATGTGACCTGCAGGGCATGGTTCATTGGGAAGTTCTCCAAGCGCCACCAAACTGAAGAGCTGTGTGAGCACATGATGCTCCCGAGCATTTTCGGTTCATTTAAGTGTGGCTTGCGCTGGAGATTTTCCCACTGCCTCGGGGCGAAGAGTTTAAATATGTTATTCAGATTTCCTGCCTCAATCACTGAAATGTCTTGAGGGCAGCCCTGCAAACAACTCCGATTGGCTCTGGGTTTTGTGTGCATGTCTATTTTAGACCTAGCCCTCTCCCAGAGAGAGAGATCATGCAGATTGCTGCCTCCCCTGGTTTTTAATCCTCCTTTTTCCTTGCTTGCTCAAGCAGTGCAGAGAAAGCGCAAGCAAGGGAGGGTAGATTAAGGATTGGGCTGGGTCCAAGTTTCCATTTTATCAGTTCACGTGACTTCAGCCTGGGGCTGGCCCATGGGTCTGAGAGTGCGGCTGCCTATAGCACAAAATTCACATTACAGAATCAGAATTGTAGAGTTGGAAGGGACCCTGAGAATCATCTAGTTCAGCCCCCTGCAATGCAGGAATCTCAACAGCATCATGCACAGCCAGAGTACCACAAGCATTTCCCCAGGAGCCTTCTCATGCTTCTTGATAATGTGCTGCAGTAAACTTCCCAGGGGCTTAGGAAGAGAAGGTGCCTTTGACCATCTCAGCGCCTAACAAACAGACAAACCTTTGCTTGCTGGCAAGATTTCACTTCCTTAGACATGCGGTGAGCAGTGCTGGCTCACGACAGCAGGGGGCAGAAGAACACATTTGTTCTCTGCACCACAGCACCTTCATCCCACACGTCCCATTGATCAGGGCTCTTGCTGGGCTTGCAGCATCTTCTCAATCACTTGACTCAACACCGTTTCAATTCAAAATGACATGGCTCTTAAGGTGCGACAGCCCTTAAGAACCATGAGTGTGGAGATATACAGATGTCTGTATATACAGGTGTCTGTTCGGTCTATGTACTGCAAACATCAAATATAGTGTATAGACACAGTATATTGTGTATACTGTATATACAGTATACAAAAGGAACGTTTGATGTGCATTTAAAAAAAAATCTCTGCGACTGGATGATACAGACATCTGACAGCAAGTGGTTTGACCCCCATGGTGTTAAGATATTGCTTGGCTATTGGTTGTCTATATCCACCCTGTGCCAATGGAACATTTCAGGCATTCACTTCCACAGCTCGCAGGCAGCAGGCAGGAGAGGAGGATGGGCAAAAGGACCATTAGAGCAATTGTGCAGAAGGTATTGTTGCTGCTGCCTTTAAGCTCTTTAAAGGTTCATGTAGTGGATAATCAACGTGTGGAACTCACTATGGCAAGATGTGACAGTACAAGCTTAGATCAGAGGTTTCTGTCTTGCCAGACCTACTTTGTGTGTGTTTTCTTCTAGAACTCCAATCGGGTGCAAAGACGTGCAATTAGTATTCAATTAATGGGGTGCCTCTGAGCCTAGGAAATAGTTTTCAGCACCCAGTACTGAACTGAACACAAAAGCCCTTTCACACAAAAATCCAGTCCTGGTTAGCTTGTGTCATTTCTACAGCCTAATTTGGGTGAAAAGGTTGTTTTACATTTGCTATTGTTAAACGGCGGGTGTCAGAAATCCTTGCTTATCTACGGCAAATCAACCAGAGATCTTCTCCCAGTAGATCCCAGGCTACCATCTGCCCAACCATGGCCTAGATAGCTTGTAAAAGGGATTACGCAAATTCATACAACATTGGTTGGTTAATTAAACATTAGTCATTATAACTAAATTACCATACCTTTAGGCTCATCTGTCAAGGCAGTACTTACATTTTTATGAAAGGCGCAAAGACACTTCAGGCTGGGATATGGCAGCTGTAGCCCAAGAAGCCCTGTGTGTATAAATACAGACACAGAATTAATTCTTACTATTCTTATTATTTATTAAATTTCTATACCACCCTTCATCCGAAGATCACAGGGCTGTTTACACTGTAACAAAACAAAAGCACATACCATATTATTACATCAAAGTGAGCAACCTTTGGAGGTCTGTGGGCATATACAGATTTTTGAATGTGTGCTATGATCTCTTTTCTACCCCCTCCTGTGGATCAGCCTCCATGGAGGGAAAATGCTCAAACACACACTAGGATCCAGTAGAATTAATCTGAGCTTTGATAAGCACATAGAGGTGAAAGGAGGAAGTAGGAAAGAGTGTCCCTCTTCCAACTTCCTCCTCCAGCTCTCTGTACTTGTCAGGTAAGAAAAAGGTAACAAGCCTTACCATGACCAAGGGGGCTGTGTGTGTGTGTGTGTGTGTTTATAGGGACCCTCAATGGCTTCATGGACACCAGGGGAAGACCTCAAGGGTGCCACGTTGGCAACTCCTGGATTGCATCATGTCTTAATTCCAAGCAAACTGCTTCCCTTGCCATCGGTGTGTGAATACTGCTAAGTTTGGCAGGAGAAAAGATGCTAGATGCTAGATATCTAGAATGACTTCCGGTCAACTGAAGAGAGCTGGCTGGGGCCTGGAAGAATATCTGAAGGTATGCAATCTTGCAGTGGAAGTGCTACCCAGGCATCCCAGGATAAATCTGGGTGGTTTCTATAGATGAGCCTGTGTTCTGGTTTCATGGGTTGTCTGAACCTGACCTATAGCAAGCACTGAGAGCAGCAAGGCTTATACAGCAGCAGCAGCAGCAGGTGAGAGCAGGTAAATCCCAGCCAAGCAGATTGCACAAAGTTAAAAACAAATGCAGGACACAACTCTTTCATCAAAGGGAGACCTGGATCCAAATCCCAGCTCAGTGCTTAATTTGGGTCAGCAATCCTTTTGTCTCTGCTTGGGGCAGCTCCATCCACTAGGAGATTAGGGGTATTGGAGTTCAGCAACATTTGGTTCCCCATCACTGAGTAAGGTACCTGAGGGCATGGGTAGCATTCCTTGTAGGAGTGTTGCCATCCTTTGCCTTGGGTGTGGGCCCTAAATCTTCTTCAATGAGAGAGCAACCCGTTCATTTTCTCTGTCCACACTTTCACCTGTTTGTGCCAAGCAGGACTCCAGGTAGTGATGGTGGTGGGGCAAATGAAAGGACCGGGTACTAAATGAGCAGGAGCAGTTGTCGCTGCTTGGACATCCACTGCATGCTGCTGAACTGTGGTTATTAAAACTTGGCTTAGTATGTGTGAACTCTGCCCAGCAGCTTAACTATGGTTTGTTTACTGCCAACAACCCGTGGTACAAACCCATGGTTCATTGTTGACTTATGAAATTTGGTTTGGCATTACATGAAAACCCAGCACTCTTCCTTAGCCGTGGTTTGTTTCATTACCCTGCCCCAGATGCTCACCAGACCACAAAGGCAAGAGCAGCTGGGAAATAAAACCAGTGGAGAAACGAGCCATGGTTTGCTTAATCATCTGTGTGACAACTTGCAGTTTGTAAAACAAACTGTGGCTGTGTGTTGAATGCCAACCAAGTCTATACTTTTCAGGTGCTTTTGATCTCTTTGAGATAGATCCGTTAGCACTACCTCTTTGCTCATGGTACGTCTTCAATGAAAAAGGCATTACATTCATTATACAATACTTCCTCCAGTGTACAGCATGCCATTCCCTCATTAAATGATGACCTTGCTTCTCCCCCAGAATTAAAAACAGGTGGAATTTAGGAAGGAAAGGAAAGAGGTCCAACTCATCTCATTACAGTGGTACCTCGGGTTACATACGCTTCAGGTTACATACGCTTCAGGTTACAGACTCCGCTAACCCAGAAATAGTACCTCAGGTTAAGAACTTTGCTTCAGTATGAGAACAGAAATCGTGTGGCGGCAGTGGGAGGCCTCATTAGCGAAAGTGGTGCTTCAGGTTAAGAACAGTTTCAGGTTAAGAACGGACCTCCAGAACGAATTAAGTTCTTAACCCGAGGTACCACTGTACTTTAAAAGTTAGGCACAGCCTACCTAATAATTATCATCTTTGGGGGTCTCAATATTTAACTTATTTGTGTTAGGTTAACAGAAAACAATGCCAATATATTGAAAAATTAATTGTTCATCTCGTAGAGTCACAATTTGAAGTGATGTATGTGTTGCCTCATACCTCCAGAGGGTGGGTGGGGGTCTCCTTCTTGAGTTTGAACCTCACACCTGACTAAAAGGCACAACTGATTTCTAAGACAGGTTGTATTACTAGTAGTACTGATTTCTCTGCCTGAACCTAGGCCATGCCCCATCCCTACTAAGCACTGCCTACAGCATGGATGGGGACCTGGGACCCTACAAATGTTGTCCCATAGAGGATACCAATATTTTAAATACATAACAAAATACGGAAATACATAGTAACCACAACTCAGGATTACACCCTGGACATAATCCTTTCAGCTTCAGGTTGTTAATTTCCTCCATATTATCACTGCCATTGATAGGAATCTGGCCATTATCAATAATGTGCACTAGATTTTATTTCCTAGCAAATATTTTATACACACACATAGAGAGGGAGGGGGAACTACATGTATATCCCACCTTTCTCCAAAGAGCTGAAGGTGGCAGACACACTTCCGCCTCTTTGCCATTGCATCCTCACAGCAACCCTGTGAGGTAGGATAGGCCCAAAGTGAGGATTCAAACCCTGGTATCCCACATCCTCATCCAGCACTCTGACTAACACACCACACTGGTTGAGCAATTATCTGCTGGTGAATTCCAGCATAAAACCTACAGAAGGACATGCTCCGCAGGTTCCACCTCCTGGCTTGTGGGCATGCCTTCGTAGAGAAAGGAACACCAGCACAAAAACCAGCAGGCTGTTAGATGACAGCTCCCATCATCCCTGATCATTGGCAACGTTGGCTGGGCCTGATGAGAGCTGCTGGACTTCAATGACATCTGGAGGGCCACAGGTGTTGACGGCAACCTGAGAGCACAGGCCAAAAATGCTTTTAAAACTTGAGAAGCTTGTTGCGCTGGTTCCTGTGCTTAAATGCTGGGCCAGACATCTGATTTAACTCTACTTGTGTCTGGCTATTGCCTAGTCCGAGATAAATGAGATGTGTGACGCATGGATTCTAACTGATCGTCTTGGTCGTTGCCTCTAACCTAGCCTTCCTGCTTACTGCTGCGGACCTCCACAACTCCGCCAACGGAGCATTTGGGGCCACAAAGAAATACAGCTCAACTCCCCCCTCCCTGACCATGCCAAACAGTCCAAACATGCAAACCTCCTTCTCTTCACATGCTCTGGATGGCTGGTGGGCAGTGGGATGGAGGAAAAGGTAAAGGGACCCCTGACCATTAGGTCCAGTAGTGACCAACTTTAGGGTTATGGCGCCCATCTCGCTTTATTGGCCGAGGGAGCCGGCGTACAGCTTCCGGGTCATGTGGCCAGCATGACTAAGCCGCTTCTGGCGAACCAGAGCAGCGCACAGAAACGCCGTTTACCTTCCTGCCAGAGCAGTACCTATTTATCTACTTGCACTTTGACGTGCTTTTGAACTGCTAGGTTGGCAGGAGCAGGGACCGAGCAGCGGGAGATCACCCCGTCACGGGGATTTGAACAGCCGACCTTCTGATCGGCAAGTCCTAGGCTCAGTGGTTTAACCCACAGCACCACCCGTGTCTCCTGTATTTTCTTTCTTGGGACTCTTAAACAAACAGCTCTCCTTCCCAGGGAAGGGAGGGTATTTCTGCATTGTTTTTGCATTGCGCAAAGCCGCCTCTATTTTGTCTTCTCGAAGAGTATTTTACACACACAGAAACAGATAAAGCTTCTTACACTGACCTAACTTCCATGCAAGAAATACTCAGCCACATCTGTATGCGTTTCAACCGTGTCCATGCAGATGCTCTAACTGGCAGGGTGTTTCCATAAATATTTATATGCGGAAAAAGAGGCCTGTGTGAGTTGCATTTTGGACCGTTTGCATCAGGACCAGGTGCAGGAGGGATGTGCAAACCAGGGCTTGCTTATGTCTTACTGGCTAGACAACCAGAAGCAACAAGACAGGAACTTAGCTGCCATTGCAATGGCGTCCGCAAGTGTGCCATTTTACTTTATGCCATAGATGTCAGGGATGGGAAAACCTTTGGCCTTCCAGATGTCATTGAACTTCCACCAGACCCAGCCAAACATGGCCAATATTCAGGGATTAAGGGAATTGTAGTCTCCAGTAATGGGGTGCCTATGAGTTTAGGAATTAGTTTTTAGCAACCAGTACTGAACTGAACACAGCAACCTTCAGAGCGCCACAGATGTTTCCCCTGCCAATACAAGTGAATTATTTGGGTTCCATCTGATGGGAGATGTAAGCACTGCACTTTGGGGATACGTTTGTGGTGAAGAGGTCACTCACACATTCACATTCATACACACACACTTGGTAACAAGGTCTGCACAAATGGTGACTCCACAAGGGTGTATGTCCCCATCTGTGTCCATCAGGGGGGTCTCTGAAAGATACATACCCCTTCACCATACCTGTCATGATGATGGGTGAAGAAAGAGAAGCAGGATGATGAGGTAGACATCCCACCTACAGGTGTTTCGCTAGCACATCACAAAGAGCGGCTTTGCTAAATGACTTCCCTGACAGGTGTTCAATCACAGATGCTTAGATCTGAGCAGTGGACTGATGTTCAAAGCATTGCACATAATGAAAGGCCACTTTTGTTTTCAACTGATAGCATTTAAAGCTGTCCCAGGCAAACCTGTGGCTGAGAGCGTAGATGGACTTTGGTCCAAATTACACGTGACGTGGAAATCTGTGTATTTTAATTAAACACAGCCAAAGGAGGCTGCAGTCACAAACAAATGAAGGGGAGGCAGTGTTATCCTGTTTGCTGCTGGTGGATTTTTTTTCTTACAATTGTCCCACAAGCTGCTTCTCTCTCTCCTGCAGTGGGACAAGGGAAATGGCATAGTAATTCAGGGAGTGGGTAAGTTTTGAGTGGACAAATGGCTGGCCCTGGGGCTTTCTGATTAGCATTGCCAGTAGGGATGGGGAAGGGGAAATAATCAGTTCAGTTTGAATTTAAAAGCAAACCTACCCAATTTGCACTTCCTGAAACAATATGTGAACAAAACACAGTCATCCTTTGAAATTCTCACTTTTCCAAATTTTGCAGTAAAACTATCCAAGCAAGTAAGGGGTACCAAAGTGCACATACTAGATAAAGTGTGTGTTTAAATGCATACTTCAGGCATCCCCCACTTGCACATGATTGCATAAGAAAATGTGTGTAGACAGAGAATTTCGCATTAAAATGCTTGCACTTAAAAAATAGTAATCACAAACTGATGTGAATATGTGAGGATATGAATTTAAGATTGGGAAACAAGCAACGGAATTAAATGGAAATTGACAGATTTGCCCACCCTCAACTTTGCACCCACCAAGTCTGAGAGATGCTTTTTCCAATTATTACTAAACTAGTCATTGGTTAGTAAGAAGCCAGTAGGCATTTCATCCTACACAGGCTGAAGGGTGCAATCATTAGGAGAGAGTGTCATCTTCAGTCCCTATTTTCATCGGAGAAGGGTTGGAGTGTATGCTCTCACTGGCCATGCTCTCTACCCTTCTGGTATGCCTGCCTGGAATGGATCCTTCCATTGTGATGATATCTCTTGCTTGTCTGGTTGGAGGATGGAGAGATGGGCGGGTAGCAAGTACTGACTTGTGTATGGCTGGAATGTAGCCTCCTGTACAAAGTGCCACACCCATTGCCCCACCCACTTTTGCCACAGGAATGTGGGTCCCAGCACATTGCCTATGAGGAAATGTGGTCCATAGTAGGGCTGAAAAGGGTTCTTTGCATAGCTGTCAACTTACAGATTTGAAAATAAGGGACCAGCAGCCTCAAAAATAAGGGATCACAAGCCAAAATAAGGGATTTTAGTCAACCAGCTGAAATACGACATTAAAAGGGACCAGATAATTTGGGAGAGCAGTGCCGGTTTTTAGCCCTTCGTTTCCAGAGGTTGCTGCTCAAGACACCAGCTGATGAAACACTGCAATGAAATAACTACAAGCAGCAACAACTTTTCGCGCAAAATGAAGTCCAAGCTACAAAGATGCTGCTGCAGTTCTGTATCTTTTCTCTCGTGCTCCATCTGCAGCTCCCAGTTCCATCAGGCGGGGTGGGAGGAAGGGGGGGGGATAGAGCCCAAATTAAACCCGCAGATCAGACCATCTATGCTAGTCTACCACTACAAATCTATGGGAGAAGCGCTTGCGGTCCTTCCTCCGCTTTTCCCCTCTATGGTTAGTCGTTGGAACACCTGCCCGTGCCTCCGCCTCCTCCTCCTCTCTCTGAACTGCTTTCTCTATGGTTGCGCTCGCTCTCCTCTCAAGGCTCCTCAGCAATTCAAAGGGTCTCATCCGGGTCCTTCGGCGGTGCAGCCACAGTACGGCCTAGCAGGAGCAGCGGCTTCGGCAGGCAGAGGGGAGGCCCCAGGCAGAGAAGCTCAGTTCAGCAGCCGCGAGGAGGATGGCGGCAGAAGGGCCCGAGGCTCCTGCCAGTCCCGGCGGGGAGGGGCTCCCGGGGGCCGAGGCTGGTGAGAGGAGGCCGGAGGGGGGCGGGCCGGGCAGCCAAGCAATACAGTTGGAGCCTCTCTCCTCCCTGACCAGCAGGAAGGAAGGGAGAGGAGCTGCTTCCTTTGAAACCCGGGAAATTTAATGGACATCATCAATAAGGGACAGCAGTGGGACACGGCGCTGGGATAAGGGAGTTTCCCGCCAAATAAGGGACGGTTGACAGCTATCGTTCTTTGCCCATTCATGCATTTCTGCTATATCCGGGGCTTTCAAGCTGCAATCCTATATATGCTTACCTGGGAGTAAGCTCTATTGCACTGCAATTAGTAATGTCATTCTTGTTGCCAGCGGTGCAGCTTTCCAGTGGCAAACTAATAAAATTTATGCAGCAACCAGAATGCTTTGCAGCAAAGATTCAGCTGCCCCTCCAATGACTAAGATCATCCAAAATTAAAGCTAGCCCATTTCAATCTTATTCTTGCTGTTTCAATAAATCAATCAATTGCACCACACATACACACCAGTCATGGGGCAATGTATCTTAAACATACAGACAGCTCTGCCACACATTATTATATTCTGCATATTCGATGTGTCACATTTCTAACATTTAAAAGCGTTTGTTTAGACAATATTGCTTAACCTTGCAAGAGTCGGGCATTAGCAATATACAGTTCTATGTTGCACTTCACTTAAAAGATGAAAACTGAATGATATGTATTTTCCCCCAAATTTTACATAAAATATCCATTCTCATGTCTCTGGTCCAAATATGTCTGTGAGTCTCTCGTGATTTCTAGATCTGATATTATCTCACAGAAATGTGATAGCCTCTCTTTCCTCCCCGCTATCAATTTGCCCCAACATTTCTTCACATTGAGTTAAACTTCAACTCATTGTCAGCCATTAATTCCTATAAGAGCAAATGCCATACTTGAAAGTACAATCCGAGGGCGGCATCCACTACTGTGATTTCAAATTAACCTCCTCGTGGGTAATAAAGCTGTTCTGTTCCAGCGAGTCTTTAAATTTAGAAAAATTATGATTTTTCCCACTGAGAAAACCACCCTACTGTGTCTTCTAAATTAAATGTGGAATCCCACATGGCTAATCCTAATGGGGTGATACCCATAGTCAGCTTATTTCTGTTTTCCCCAGTTTTTCAATGACACCAACAGTATTCACTTTTGCCTTAAAAAAGCTTTGCACTTGCATTAACGCCTCTAAAGCAACTTTCCCAAACTAGCACCCTCCAGATTTCCATTGGACTACAATTCCAATCAGTCCCAGCCAGCATGTCTGATAGTCAGTGATGATGGGAGTTGGAGTCCAACAACATCTGGAGGGCACCAAGTTGGGGGAGGCTGATCTAAAGGAATTGCTTGTGAGTTGTGGCTAATGTTTGTTCCAACTGAAAAAGCATCCCATTTACTCTTATGACGTACATAGTCCAAGCAAATAAATCTGTGCAGTTTCATAGTATCACAGAATGTGGAGAAACGCAAGGTTGCCTTTTAGATTTCTTCCTGATCAAAGGTTTAAATCCTACATGTGATCCTATCCAATGGGGTTCAGGGTCCATTCCTCCCTAACAAAATGTGAATAAAAACTAAAATTCCACAATTGCAGTGATCCAAACAGAAGAGGCAATTCATTACTGGTTACCGTATGTTTTTATTTTAGATAGCACCATCAGTGGTCAACATTGTGATGCAGGAATCACAACTAAAAGCATCCCTGACAGATCCATCCAACCTCTGCTTAAAAACTTTCAATGAATGAGACCACCAATACATTCAGCTCTCTTGTCAATACAACGTTAAAAAAAATTCATCTAGATGGAAGCCAGTATCTGCACACAAAGATGTAATATAAAATCACACAAACAATAAAGGTGGCTAATATATGCATAGCACCTAAACAGACTCATATGAATGGCAGTTATGTCCACTGCCCATTCCATCTTAAAACTTTCAGCAAATGCAGACTCCAGTTTCAACATCAGTCAAAAAAAATCCCCCTCCCCACCAAATCCCATTGCTCTGCTTACCAGGTACATAGATGAAGAGTTCGGCCAAAGCTGAAAGTCTGCGCACTACTTTGTGATACTATGGTTGGCCTAATAAAGTTATTGCCCTACTACAGATTTTGGAACATAAAAATATCAATACAGGGAGCCATGCTCTTTTTAAAAGAGACTTAAATCTGATATAATACCTCCTGGAAGGGGAATGGTGCATTTAAATTTTCCCTGCCTTCAAGTAAAACTTGAGGGATTTGCAACTTATCTAAAAAAGAAGTCATCTAAGCTACTGGATAACATTCTGTTTTATACAACTGTCTTTTTAAAATTCTTGTTAAAATTACTAGCTTGCCAGAGAGTTTCTCAACTTGAGCTTTCCAGTTAGTTGACACTCCCAATTTGCCTGCTTTAGCTCATTTTTCAAAATATTCTCGTCTCAGAAATGCCACCATTCCCCCCCCCCCCCAGTTTTAAGAGCATCCATTCAATCCGATTTCTTCCAAGCACAAGAGAGCTGTCAAGTACTGTCCAGATAATACAATTTATTTCCTAAATGCCCTAACAATAAATCCATGTCCTGTCTCTCCCTGCTTTTGTGGCACAAAGAACCACTCACTAGTAATGACAGATTTAAATGCATCCCATACAGCTGTCCTACTATCTATAGTCCATCATCATAATCAAAACAAGCATTAATATCACCTGCAACTCTTTCTGCAGCAAAGCAATAATGAAGTAAAGATTAAGGATTCTTCCAGATGACCTGTTTATTGAGCATTCATCCTGAACCGCTTCCGTAAATTTAGCATGTTTTTACATGAGTAGAATGTGCCCTTTTATTTAGACTTTAGCCACTTTTAATTTTCATGGCTTTCCACAAAGAACTGTAGTTTAAGGATTCTGCGAGTTACAATCAGTCCCTCTTCCCAGAAAACTCTGGGAAGGAAATGGTGGACTCTTATCAAATCCCAGCCATGACTGTTAAAGTGGTATAATAGTTCTTTAAATGGATGGTTCCATTCTGAAGGAAATCAGCCCTGTGTGCTCACTGGAAGGACAGATCCTGAAGCTGAGGCTCCAATACTTTGGCCACCTCATGAGAAGAGAAGACTCCCTGGAAAAGTCCCTGATGTTGGGAAAGATGGAGGGCACAAGGAGAAGGGGACAACAGAGGACAAGATGGTTGGACAGTGTTCTTGAAGCTACCAGCATGAGTTTGACCAAATTACGGGAGGCAGTAGAAGACAGGAGTGCCTGGCGTGCTCTGGTCCAGGGGGTCACGAAGAGTCGGACACGACTAAACGTCTAAACAACGACAAATGGATGGTGCAAATGTGGCCCATGTCTGGTCTTTATTGAGCATTCCTTTTGATTTGTTTGCTGGTTGGTTACACAACAAAGAGCATTCTTTCTTAATTGCTTGTGGGATGCTTAAGTCTTCCCATTAGTCATTCATTCCTCCACACTTCTCAGTGCATTTACCTCTTCGCTTTCCAAACCGCAGAGGGGTGTTTTTGCTTTTTGCTTTAAGTGGATTTGTTTCACTAGGGTGTTAAGAGCACTAAAGTGCCAGCATGCACTTGAATCCCTCCAACAAAATACAGACCGTCTAGAGCAGGGGGAGGCAATCTAAGGCCCGGGGGCCGGATGCGGCCCAATCACCTTCTCAATCCGGCTCGTGGACGGTCTGGGAATCAGCATGTTTTTACATGAGTAGAATGTGTGCTTTTATTTAAAATACATATCTGGGTTATTTGTGGGGCATAGGAATTCGTTCATTCCCACCCCCCAAAGAAAATATAGCCCGGCCCCCCACAAGGTCTGCGGGACAGTGGACCAGCCGCCTGCTGAAAAAGTTTGCTGACCCCTGCTTTAGAGTGACTTGGGGGTTACTTCCGGGGTGGCGCCATCGGCAATGGCGGACTCCCTCTGATTCAGAGGGACTAGCTCCGCGCGAAACGAGTCTTTTCCGCTACGGCGAAGCGGGACCCTTTTAAAAATCACAGGCGGATGAAGCCTGTGACCATGGGACTCGGCGGGCACCCTTAGCGCCCCCCCAACCCGCAAAGGAACCCACTAACGGGCTCCGAAGCGAAGAGGGGGAAGTGGCGCGGTGCTGAGAGTCAACTGCTTTTTCCGTGGAGCGAAGCTGCATAGCCGTTGCCGGAGAGCGCTGCCTTTTTCCTGGGACAATTTGGCTTCTAAAATAATCACCCGTGAGTACTTAAATTTCGGACAATTGGACTTTAAATAAGGACTTGCGAGCAGAAAGGAATTGGACTTAAAAATTTACTTCAATTTGGCACTGAAACGGGAAGGTCTAAACAGGAAGTCAGCCTTCCTTTTCTTTGTAGACAGAATAAAGCAAAGACAACGTAAACTAGAGCTCAGAAAATCGCTTCTAAAAGATTAACTTTCATCATTTAAAATTGTTGAACCCCCCTTCGGAAGCAGGAGAAGAAGGGGGATCTATTTCGGACTGTTTAAACCTGCAGAAGTGAGTTTAAAGTAAAGTAACTTTCCACCGTCCTGATCCTGGAGCGGGGCGTCAGGACTGACGTTTGAAGCTCATTGACCAGAGACAAACGCTTTTGACAGATAGCTAAAAGAAGAGAAACATAGTGATTCCACTGTTCCCTTTCGCATTTTAAAGGAACAAATATTGACAAAATATCTCAAAAAGGAAACCTTGTTGCTAGATTCGTCCTTAAAAGAAAGAACAAATAGAAGTTTTCCCCCTAGAGGGAGACTGTGAAACTGTAACTAATTTCAGGGAGCTTGCAGCTGTTACAGATCACAATCGTGGGAAATAGACTTGTGACCTTGTAGGACAATGTATTCAGAAGCTCTGTTGTGTGCTCTCTGTAAAACAAATGCCCTACTGGAACAGTTAAATGAGAATACGGATTTGATGACTAATGCGGTCAGAATTTTTGAACAGGCAGTGGGAAACTATGTGGAGCCCACCCAGGAATTAAACCAGGAGTGTGCCCTGACAGAACAGATGAGAGAAGAGGATGTTGCTGAATCTTGGGCGCCAGAGATGGAGGGAGCTGTGGCCCTGCAGGAACATGAGCTTTTGGATTTGACAAATGAACTTGGAAAAAGCCAGATTTGGAAAGATAAGGTTTGGACTGGTTTAGAAATGGGGGGTTGGATAGACCCCCCCCCCTATGCAGGGATGTTTGGACTTTCCAAGTCTGGCAATGGGCCGTGAGATGTTTGGGGCTGTGGGGGCTCTTAATCTTGGAGAGATTCTGAAACATGTTTTTAAATACCACATGGAGTTTAGTCTGGACTTTGGAAAAGGGGCTGATTTGTTGAAAAGGGTCAAAAACATTACCAAGCTGGAGTTCCCATGTGTGAAAGGAGAATATGAAGAAGAGCTGCGGAAGGGACATGGAAGAGACTTAAGGGCCTCGGATATAAGGTTACCAGGTTAATGTGCTAGATCAATGGGATAAAGAGGACTGACAAAACCCGGGACCAGGAGGAAGGGACGCTGGATGAAGATTGGATTGTTTTTATTTATTTCTTTTTATTACTAGGATTGTTTTATAAAATCGATGAATGTTAGAAAAATGTTGGAACGAAATTACTTGGCTCTAGCAAAAATGTCTAAAGAATTAGGTAAGAATATTATGGTTATGAGAAGTTGGTAAAAATAAGAGTTAAGTTTTAAGTTTTAAGGTTTTCTATAAGATAAGATGAAAATAGATTAAGGTAATGTAATGACAGAATATTATGAAATATGGAAAGGATTTGCTGCGATAATTAATAACTAGGATACAAAAAAAAGGGAGGAGGAGGAGGTCAAAGAAAGAAGGTAATGAAAGTTGAGGATTCGAGAATGATGGATTTGTTTTTATCTGTTTGTGGTGTATTTTTGTTTTTTTGAATTTACATTGTTTGATGTGGTTTGTTTTCTCTTTGTTTTCTTTTTTTTCTTTTTCTGCTGTGTTTTTTCTGTAATTCTAAAAAATTTTCAATAAATATCATTTTAAAAAAAAATAGAGTGACTTGGGGGTTTATTTTGGTTGCTGACCCCTGATCTAGAGGCACATCCAGGTCTGAATTATAGAGTTGGGAGGGACCCCAAGGGTCATCTAGCCCAACCCCCTGCAATGCAGGAATCTCAATTAAAGCATCCATGCCAGGTTGGCCATCCAGGGACCTGTGACCCTCCAGATTTTGTTTCAATTCCAGTTAGCCCTAACCAGCATGGTCAGTAGCTAGAGATGATGGGAACTGAGGTCTAGGAAGATCTGGAGGGCACCCTGGTCTAGCTAAACCTGACACAAAAATGTTCAGTGTTGCACTTTCACTGCAAAGCAGCAAGGGGAAGGGGCGATTCAGAGCAGGGCAGCAGCAGAGGTGTTTTTAACCCTCCCTTCACCCAACACAGCTTTTCTCCCTGCACTTGCTGCTCCCTGCTGCTCACTCTGCCCCCCCCCCCCCACAGTGCTCCAGATAATTGCTTGATCTGGATTCTAGGGTGATCTTTACTCAACAAGTTAGATCTCTCTCTCCCCACCTTCCTGTTAGATTATCGATCTGGAATTTATTAGTCTCAGCCAGGATAGCTCTAGCTAGGAACTGGAACACTCGAAATTGCCTTTTACAGCTATTAGAGCATGGCTGACTCAAGCTTTGGAAGTTGCCGGATGCGATAAATTCACTGACACTGTATGTAAGGGAAATGGATTGATCTTTTTGTTTCAAGGCAAGTGCGTACCTTTTGTTCTTTATTGGAACACGCCCTGTAGCTTCACAGCATTCAACCATCATCTTTTGGGTAAACTTATTTTTAGAATAGTAATAAATAGATAGCTATTTGCAAGGTGACCGTGTGTCTCGAACCCAAGATGAGAAAAGCAGCCTGGGGCAGAAAATAGAGGTGGGAAGACAGGCAGGGGCAGAAGGGTCAGGGCAATTCTGTGATTGAAACCCCACAGGTGGAATAAAGCAGCTTCGGGTGGAAGAGGGAAAGCAGTCGGTGGGAGAAGGGTCAAGCACAGCTTTTCCCGCTCATTCCAGGCTGCCTCCTCCTTGTGCTGCTTTGCAGAGAAGCAGCCGGACTTGGAGTTTTTGTTACACCCACTCACAGGCGACATTTACACCCAGAAGCTTGTAGCTGTCTTTCCCTGTAAGAGCAAGAGGGTGCCTCTAAATTCTGTTCCGTTGAACTGATGCACAGGAATTAAGGAAGCCCCCAAAGGTAAAAACATCCAAGCTTCTTTGGCAAACGGAAGATACACAGCTGTGCTCAGCTGTAGCGCCCAAGCAGGCAGCCAAGCAGAGGATTGGAAACTGAAGACAGTATTTCCTCTCAGATGCACCCCTGGAGAACAAGGGGCCCGGGTATATGAAGGGCTGTTGTCAACAGATGTGGAGATCCTGTGAAGCAACTATCCATCTTAATTCACCCATTTGCAGACGAACCAGAAGAACAAGGAGAAGATAAAGTGGGTAATATTTTGGCACGCAAATATTTTTGTTTTGGAGGAAGTTGAACGTAAGTAACAGTTTCTCTCTGCAATCAGACATTGCCCAAATCGAGAGATGGCAGCAGCAGTGCCGGAAACTGAGCTCTCTCTTGCCACAGATGAGTCCAATTCAGAATCTACGTATTAATGAATGGATCCTTTCAATCCTAGTTCTCATGGACTGCTGTGTGACCTTCTCCTGGATGCAGAGAGAGCAGCTTTGGTTGGGTTTAGGAAGCAATGAAAAATCAGCCCAACTAATTAACAAAGAGGGCATTGCAACACATGTAGATCCCATGTCTGCATACTTATGATTTAACTAACCAAGGCAATGGAGAGCCATGACTGTCTCTTTGAATTTTAGCAAATGGCAGCCATAGAGGTTGATTTGGCTCAGAACTGTGGCCCCAAGTGTGTGGGAGATTTGCCCCCTTTCCCCACAGTGCCATGTTACTGATCGGATTCACTCATGACAGAATAACTAATAACAGAATAAAATAGAGGCTGCAAGAGTGGAAAGAGATTTTCACTTTTAAAAAATGAGTATTTCCTCCCCTGGCTGTGGTCCCCATCCAAAAGACCCCCCTGCCTTTAATGGTTATTTGCTCAAAAGTAAAAAGATGGGAGAGCCTGCAAAGATCATTGGGGCTTGCGGCCAAGTGTGTGTGTGTGTGTGTGTGTGTGTGTGTGTGTGTGTATAAGACTGTGGTCTTTGGTTGAGATCCTATGTTTTGCTTACTTGCCTGGGGGTAATTCCTAACGTACCATGAGCCTGGTGAGGAAGGCATGTGTGCATTGTTCTTTCCACAACCAAATCAACCAACCCTTTCCAGAGTATGTGCATATCTGTACACATTACTGTACAGTGGTACCTCGGGTTACATACGCTTCAGGTTACAAACGCTTCAGATTACAGACTCCGCTAACCCAGAAATAGTACCTCGGGTTAAGAACTTTGCCTCAGGATGAGAACAGAAATTGTGCTCCAGCGGCGCGGCAGCAGCAGGAGGCCCCATTACCTAAAGTGGTGCTTCAGGTTAAGAACAGTTTCAGGTTAAGAACGGACCTCTGGAACGAATTAAGTATGGAACCCGAGGTACCACTGTATTTGCCTGGAGAATTGGTTTGTTAAATTTGGAGAAGTGCAAATTTCAAAGGATGGCTGTGCTTTGCTTCATGTATTATTAATTATTATTATTATAATATTTGGAAAGGGAGAAGTAGGTAGGTTTGCCTTTAAATGCCAAATTCCTTCTCCATCCCTAGCCAGGCGATTCTCGCCACCAAGTAAAATTTGTGGAAACAAATCAAGATGAATGCTGAATAAACAGGTCACAGAGAGGAGTTCTGCAATTGACTTATGGGAGGTTCAAATACTTCTGTAGTTCCAAAGCAGCAACACACACACACACACACACACACACCAGCGTTATGCTTGTCTTTCTCCAGGCCCAGGTCCCTTGTTAGAAAAGGATGGGTCCATGTTGGAATCTGTCACGCTCAGCCCTTGAAATCTCTGCCGATTTGGCAAGTGTGGCAAAACGCCGCCAAGGCTCATGTTTGCTTACACAGGGTATCTATTCTGCAGCATCCAGAAAAGCTCAAGACAAATATGTACACTTGGAAAATAAACACACGTGACCTCCTAGGCTTCAGCCGCTCTGAAACCTAAAGAGGACACGTCGCATCACCCCTGAGAGTGAGGACGCTGAGGAGCAAAGGGAATCCGGGTTCAAAAAATCCCACCCTGACGGGCATCAGACACAATATTAACCACATTATAAGGCTCCAAAGTTTATGAAAAGGAGCCAACTTTTTAAGGCTGCCGGCCAAAACACTTTCAGCTAGTGAGTAAAATCCACAAGGCTCCCTTCAGAGTAAACATACTGAGGATTGTGCGGCAGATCAGAGGTTTACATACCAAATGCACGCCCACATGGACAATTAGGAAGATGGAGACTTTAGACCAGGGCTCTGGATCCAGCAGATGTTGCGGAGGAAGAAGCAGATCTGTCGTAGACATCAGTGTTCATAGCCTACCAAGCCTAACTATACTGCAAGCATTTCCCCCCATCATGCAAAATGATGTCACAAGGGACTTGGCTCATAATGGGTATGCATGGAGATGAGGGTTGCCACCCGGCAGCGAGGTGAGGGGCCTGGCTTGGCTTGTTCCTGTGATGCCAGTGATGGGGACTTGCTAATTGCTGCATATCAAGCTGCTGTTAAAGGGACAGCTACAAGAGGTTGCTATCAAACATGGCAACCTAGCAGAGATCCCATACCCTCCAAAATTTCTCCAATAAAAATAGGGGCGTCCTATTCCATAATATTGTAGGGACGCGGGTGGCGCTGTGGGTAAAACCTCAGCGACTAGGACTTGCTGATCGTCAGGTCGGCGGTTCGAATCCCCGCGGCGGGGTGCGCTCCCGTTGCTCGGTCCCAGCGCCTGCCAACCTAGCAGTTAGAAAGCACCCCCGGGTGCAAGTAGATAAATAGGTACCGCTTTATAGCGGGAAGGTAAACGGCGTTTCCGTGTGCTGCGCTGGCTCGCCAGATGCAGCTTGTCACGCTGGCCACGTGACCCGGGAGTGTCTGCGGACAGCGCTGGCCCCGGCCTCTTAAGTGAGATGGGCGCACAACCCTAGAGTCGGACACGACTGGCCTGTACGGGCAGGGGTACCTTTACCTTTATTCCATAATATTGGGGACGCAGGTGGCGCTGTGGGTTAAACCACAGAGCCTAGGACTTGCCGATCAGAAGGTTGGCGGTTCGAATCCCCGCGACCAGGTGAGCTCCCGTTGTTCGGTCCCTGCTCCTGCCAACCTAGCAGTTCGAAAGCACGTCAAAGTGCAAGTAGATAAATAGGTACCACTCCGGCAGGAAGGTAAACGGCGTTTCCGTGCGCTGCTCTGGTTCGCCAGAAGCGGCTTAGTCATGCTGGCCACCTGACCTGGAAGCTGTACGCCGGCTTCCTCAGCCAATAAAGCGAGATGAGCGCCACAACCCCAGAGTCGGCCACGACTGGACCTAATGGTCAGGGGTCCCTTTACCTTTATTCCATAATATTAATGATATTTTTTTAAAAAATTATGCCCTGCTCATCTGATTGGGTTGGCCCAGCCACTCAGGGTGGCTTTCTATATATGTGTGTGTGTGTGTGTGTGTGTGTGTGTGTGTGTGTGTGTGTTGTTGTTGTTGTTGTTGTTGTTGTTGTTGTTGTTTAGTCGTGTTCAACTCTTCGTGACCCCATGGACCAGGGCACGCCAGGCACTCCTGTCTTCCACTGCCTCCCGCAGTTTGGTCAAACTCATGCTGGTAGCTTTGAGAACACTATAAAAGCATAATTAAACATTTAAAAACTTTCCCATACAGGGCTGCCTTCAGATGTCTTCTACAGGTTGTATAATTACTTTTCTCCTTGGCTCAGGGGTCACTGGAGGTCCATACCCTCCAACATTTATCCAATGAAATTAGGAGCATCCTATGGAAAAGCGGGACATTGCAGGATCAAATGCTTCCGTAAATCTGTGACTGTCCCTGGAAAATAGGGACACTTGGAGGGTCTGAGATCCTCTCTCACGCAATTCTTTGCTACACCAAAATGCACTGCAGTGGTCCATTTTTCAAAGACGTTTTGTGACGCCTGGAAGGAACCCAAATCCTGTGACTGGGGACTTAGCAATACAGCTGCAAATATGGCTTTTTAAGTGCATTATACAAATGGGAGACTAACTGGTGAGCTTATGGCAAATTCAATACAGTATGTTTTTCAAAACACATTTTTAAAAAAGCCTTTTCACAGCATTTTTTATTTGTGTCTAGATTCCACCCTAGAATTCCTATAGAGTTGCCACTTTCACTGCCCTGGCTCCTGAAGCTTCTCAACAGCACCCTGCCAAATAAAAGTTAACCAGGTGAAGCTTTCCCCCATCTGCTTCATGCCTCCTTGTCAGAAACTGTTTCACCTGCTAATGTCCCAATTGTGTGGTCGCTCTTAAAGGCGCAGGAACAGGGCCCTGGAGTGGTGTGTGCAGACATGGCAACCATAAATTTCTCCTTTTAACCCCAGAAAATTATGAGTGGACCTACCAGCTACTCAGTGATAAATGGAAAAGTACCGTACTTTCTCCTTGTCCATTACTGCTCATGTTCCAGGGCTGAAGCCTTCGATATAAGAAGCCCTGGAGGGGAGTGAGGCCTGGTTTATACGAAGCCCCCGAAGAATATTTTTGAGAAAGAAACCCCAATTCCACCACTCCCAGTTTTATCCTCCTCTCGTGCTAAGCTCGTGGCTGCGGCAGTGTGCTGTGGCATGCTGTTTACACCAAGAAAAGTCTCTTTTCTTCCCTCACTTGACAGCCACAGCTTCGGCATGCTAAAAAAAGAGGAAGAAGAATCGTGGAAACGTCCCATAATGTGCTAGATAAATAGCTCTCCTAGCCAACAGGCCTCCACCCATCCCAGGCCAAACCACAAACAGCCAGCTGGGGCCAGCTCTTGTTTTTTACCAGATGGGGAAGGGGGGTGAACGCAGGAGTGTTTTTGTAGGATTTCTGCCTGAAAAGGTACTGGAGAGGTCCAAAGGATTTCTGAAGCTTCAGTCTAGACTACAGGGGCTTATAGAGCTGACAAGCCTCATCACAAGTACAAAGCAAACAGCTGGAGCTTCTCCTGGCATAATGAAGGGAAAGGCTACACCTGTTGAATTGGTGCCTGTCCCACAGCAGTTAAAGGCACAGAGCCTCTTGACATTGGCCAACGTAACAAGCCTATTCTAGTGTCCCATTTTGCGCAGGCAAGGCTCCTATCCTGTTAGCAGCTTGGGGACATGGCAGTCCGAAATCTAACAGGTGAAGCCTTACCTCTCTCTCTCTCCCTCCCCCCCCCCCTCTCTCTCTCTCACACACACACACCTACTACTGTGTGCTCCCTGGGCTGGAGATTACTTCCTATTCACATAACAATGACACACACAAAAACCCTTTTTGTGGTTTTCAGGTCATGAGGATTTGATTAGGGAAATTTTTAATATTTAATGCTGTATTGTTGTTAACACTTGATTGAAAGCCGCCCAGAGTGGCTGGGGAAACTCAGCCAGATGGGTGGGGTATAAATAATAAATTATTATTATTATTATTATTACTATTATGCAGAATTGCACTTGCACTAGTAAAACCCCAAATAAGTCAATGGATAAACTACAAAGAACAATTTCTGCTGCCATCTGTGTTGGTGCAAAGGGGAAAAAATAGGTATATAAAAGGAGAATTCCTGGAAGCCAAGACCTATGTTTGGAATATGTACTTTGGTGAGAGAACCCTAGCAGAGACATGCAACAGAGTGAAATATAGGCTGTTAGACCTTTAAAATATGCCCCCTGTGAGATCAAAAATTTCCCTCTTCCCCCAGCAGAGAGGGGAAAAACCCATGTTTGGTAAACTAAAAATGGTTTACTTACAAACTCTTCAAAGGTCAGTTTCCTGTCCTCCAGAAATTTGCACAGGCAGTAAAACTTGGCTTAGTGGTGAAAGTTCCTAAATCACTAGTAGATGAACTCAAGAGCAGCTTCTGAGAGCCTCCTAAACACTTGAGCTTCTCAGGTAAACTGAACAACAGGCCTGATTACCCATTTCCTCCCAAGGTAAGGGGAAGTGACCTCACTAAGCTTGGCAGGACAGCTTACTCTATGGTATTAACCCCTTCATGCATCAATTAGATTGAACCATGTTGGTTATATGAGGCTGGCTATCCCACAAGCTGGAAATGCTCCAGCTGCTCCCCTTCCATTCTCTATCTCTCTTTCTCCCCCTTCCCACCTCACCTCTGAAATAAGACTTCTATTTTTGGACATAGAGAATTCATTCTACTGTGTTCAAGTTTGTCTCCTACTTTGCCTTCCCCCCACAACTATGGATCTTTTACAACTGCATGGTTTTATTCTTGTTAAAGTGTTTAACTTTTCTTCTGGTGGCCTCTCTTGTTTGGGTTGAGCTCTAAGCCTTTGTCTGAGTAATTTATCGCTGGAGATTAAAAAAATATAGACTTGTGCAACAGGCTTGAAGTCAAGAATTAATCAACATTGAGAGTGACCCCACTTCCTCTTACTTGATGCAACCGGTTGCATCGTTCTTGCTAGTCTGTATTCAGCTTACCAGTGTTTACTCTTGAACCTTACAATGTAAGTGATCATCTGTCACTGTCAAATGGAATTTAGAGCTGATCAACTTTGTGGTTGGGAATACTAGTTCACTGAAGTGTGTGCTTTCAAAAGAAACATCATGCCTGTAGTCAGATTCAATGCATTAATTAATCAATCAGTCTGAGAATGGTTCATGGTTCATTAAATTGTAGGTGCTAAGGTCATGTGCTCCATGGGATTCATTTGTTGATCTGCTATTTTGGGGGTGGAGGAAATCCTAGATGAGCTGTATGTTGCTTATGGGCTCTACAAAGCCTAAGGTTGCAGTCCAGTCTACTCAGAAGTAAATCCCACAGTGTTCAATGCTGCTCACTTCCAAGTTAAGTGTGCACAGGACTATGGCCTTTTGCTGCTTTTGCAATTCCCTTTAACCACAGTATCTCTTACAGCGCAGAAACGTGAAGCAATAGCACCACCTGCTGGCAATGAATGAAATGACGAAGCAATGATTTCAGCACACTTTGCTGCTATTCAACTTGCTCTAAAGCTCCTTGAACATAGCTGAGGAAATTGCTATTGTGAGAGCTGTTTGTGGTTCTGAAAGAGACGGAACTGGCTGCTAAAAATGACCTTAATCATTGCTGCACTTAAATTATAGCACAGGATGGAGAGGAGGGAAGAACGGGAGGAGGAGCTCTACTCAATAAAGGTGTGTTTTTGTTGTTGTTTAGTCGTTCAGTCATGTCCGACTCTTCGTGACCCCCTGGACCAGAGCACGCCAGGCACTCCTGTCTTCCACTGCCTCCCACAGTTTGGTCAAACTCATTCGAGAACACTGTCCAACCATCTCATCCTCTGCCGTCCCCTTCTCCTTGTGCCCTCCATCTTTCCCAACATCAGGGTCTTTTCCAGGGAGTCTTCTCTTCTCATGAGGTGGCCAAAGTATTGGAGCCCCAGCTTCAGGATCTGTCCTTCCTGGGAGCACTCTGGGCTGATTTCCTCCAGAATGGATAGGTTTGATCTTCTTGCAGTCCATGGGACCCTCAAGAGTCTCCTCCAGCACCAGAATTCAAAAGCATCAATTCTTCGGCGATCAGTCCAGCTTTCACTTCCATACATCACTACTGGGAAAACCATAGCTTTAACTATACGGACCTTTGTTGGCAAGGTGATGTCTCTGCTTTTTAAGATGCTGTCTAGCTTTGTCATTGCTTTTCTCCCAAGAAGCAGGCGTCTCTTAATTTCGTGGCTGCTGTTACCATCTGCAGTGATCATGGAGCCCAAGAAAGCAAAACCTCTCACTGCCTCCATTTCTTCCCCTTCTATTTGCCAGGAGGTGATGGGACCAGTGGCCATGATCTTCGTTTTTTTAGAAGGTTGTTATTAATAGACAAGCGTCTCCACTGGCTGTAAACCAGTCTCAGCCTCCCACTTATTTAATTTCTGCTCAGAATCTTTGCTACCATAATTGATTGTTCCATAGAGAGAGAACTTATGGTTTGTTACTCATGGGAAACAAAACCATTCTAAGTATAGGGTTTCCATGTGGTCAAGATGGATTCAAGAAGTTAACACTAGCACATACTCAACTGGCTGGAACTAACAAAGCTTGGGGAAGAAACAGGAAAACCGTAAAAACCTGAAAGGAAGTAATCCAGTATACCAACAAGTAGTTACTAAGAGAGATCAGTTGAGAAGGAAGGTTGCCTTTCTGTCACGTGTCACCTCTAGTGTTCAGCTAACTAACTGAAAGTATTTTAGCTTCACTCCCAATACCCATCACTTTCCAAATCTCAAAAAGTCAAGGTTTTCTAAATGTAGATTTATTGCACCTATAGTTTCAGGATGTACTTGAATCACTCCTGCAAAATACTGCTAGCCTGGTGGCATTCTGGGAAAAGCACCTTGTTTTGCCTCACTCCCTTTCTACCCCAGCCCAATTGGGGTTAATCTTTAATTTATTTATTTCTTTTTTTACATTTGTTTAAATCTCTGCTCTAAACATTTGTGGGCGAGCCTGCATAAAGGCGCACATGCAAGCATATTTCAAGCACTGTGAGTACACACAGGTCTGGGCGTCAGACATTTACAAGCCTGCGGAGAAAGAGGAAGTTGCTTCAGGGAGTTTAGACACTTGGGAGTTTTTCTCCTCTCAGCAGAGGCAGTGAGGAACCTTTATAAATAGCCGTCCAAAACGTAGAGGCACCCTATGGACATCAGGCATAATCTCTGGATCCAAACGCTCATCTTTCCCCGGTAAGTTGCTTAACATTCTTAAAGTTTCCATGCAAGAGAATCTAAAGTTTTTAAGTTGAAATATTTTGGTGGCTTTGCTGTTATTTTTCTGTAGGTCGCTCAGAGGTGCGTAGAGTTGATATTAACTTGCAAGTCTGGTTTAGTGCCATGGCTGCTTAGAACAGGGGTAGGGAATGTCGTGATGTTCTTCATGTGTTTTTAACTACATCATCCCTGATCGCAGACCGACATGATCAGGAGGACTGGTGGGAACTGTAGTTCATAGCACCCGGAGGTTGTGACATTGACTGCCCCTGGCTTATAAAGTTGTCTGCAATGGAGCCTTTTCTGGCACAGAGCTTAAACAAGAGAGTAAAGGCTTTATGGACTGTATTCCTGAGTGTGAAGCTGGTGTTAAAAGCCACAGCGGTGCAGTGAGGATGGGTCAAAGGGAGGAGGCTCATAACTGATCTCTTAGCCCTGAGAATGCTGTTTGAACATGCCCAGACGGCATGCTTTCCTTATTATGTTCTTCATTTATGGAGCATGGAACACTGCCCATGGAGACATCTGGCGCTGTATAATCTCCAGAGTAATTTAAGTTCAGTTCCAAGGTGGCTTGTTTATTGCACATTTATTGAGCCTCCGTCTTGATTTGTTTGTGCAAAGTTTGTGGGGAGGTCACTTGAATTAGAGCAAGGGTAAACAATGTAGTGCCCTATAGATCAGGCATAGGCAAACTCAGCCCTCCAGATCTTTTGAGACTACAGTTCCCATCATCCCTGACCAATGGTCCTGTTAGCTAGGGATGATGGGAGTTGTAGTCCCAAAACATCTGGAGGGCCGAGTTTGCCTATGGCTGCTATAGATGCTGTTGGACCCACAGCTCCCATCACCCCTAACCATGCTTGCTAGGACTGCTGGGAGTTTTAGTCCACAGTATATGGACGGCACTATGTTGGCCAGCTGCCTGTGATCATTCTAGAGCAGGCTTCCTCAATCTTGGCCCTCCAGATGTTTTTGGCCTACAACTCCCATGATCCCTAGCTAGCAGGACCAGTGGTCAGGGATAATGGAAGTTGTAGTCTCAAAACATCTGAAGGGCCGAGGTTGAGGAAGCCTGTTCTAGAGGCTCTAAGGTTGTCAGAATCTGAACTGTGACCTGCAGCTGTGCCTTTAAAAGGGGCTTGATTTGCAGTCCTTAATATGTAGCAATAATTATCTCCATGCCCCTCCACACAGGAAGCAGGCTTTTCCTGGTGATTTCTCCACACTGAGCCAATATATGAAGCCAGGCATAGGCAAACTCGGCCCTCCAGATGCTTTGAGACTACAATTCCCATCATCCCTGACCACTGGTCCTGTTAGCTAGGGATGATGGGAGTTGTAGTCCCAAAACATCTGGAGGGCTGAGGTTTGCCTATGCCTGTATTAAGCCAAGGGTTGGGGAAACATTTTCTTTCTTAACCTCGAGGGTGGTCACTGGGCAACCTTCCGGGTACCGCATGCCAGTGATAGAAGAAACACATGGAGCAGTGAATTTAAACTTCACCTCTGTACACTAGGCTAGTTCTCCACATGCTCACACATTCCTCCGCATTCCCTCCAACATTTATCTGCTGAAAATAGGGGTGTCCTATTCAATAATAATAATAATAATACTAATAAGATTTATACCCCGCCTATCTGACTAGGTTGCCCCAGCCACTCTGGGCAGCTTCCAACATACAAAATAATAATAAAAAATATTAAATGACTTCCCTATATAGGGCTGGGACGCGGGTGGCGCTGTGGGTTAAACCACAGAGTCTAGAACTTGCCGATCAGAAGGTCGGCTGTTCAAATCCCCACGACGGGGTTAGCTCCCATTGCTCAGTCCCTGCTCCTGCCAACCTAGCAGTTCGAAAGCACGTCAAAGTGAAAGTAGATAAATAGGTACCACTCTGGCAGGAAGGTAAACGGTGTTTCCGTGCGCTGCTCTGGTTCGGCAGAAGCGGCTTAGTCATGCTGGCCACATGACCCAGAAGCTGTAACCCGGCTCCCTCGGCCAATAAAGCGAGATGAGCGCCGCAACCCCAGAGTCGGCCACAACTGGACCTAATGGTCAGGGGTCCCTTTACCTTTACCTTTATATAGGGCTGCCTTCAGATGTCTTCTAAAGGTTGTCTAGTTACTTATATCCTTGGCTTACGGGTCACATCAACTTCATACCCTCCAACCTTTCTCCGATGAAAATAGGGACATCCTAAGGAAAAGCGGGACATTCCAGGATCAAATCAGAAACCGGGGTGGCTTCTGTAAATCCAGGGCTGTCCCTGGAAAACAGAAAGACTTGGAGGGTCTGCCCTCCTTCTTATTTCTTTATTAAACTTATTAGCCACTTGTCACTTAGCATGCACCCAGGTAACATAACATTGAAGAAGAAAGCAGAAATAATAGCAGGGATGCGGGTGGCGCTGTGGGTTAAACCACAGAGCCTAGGACTTGCCGATCAGAAGGTTGGTGGTTCAAATCCCTGCAATGGGGTGAGCTCCCTTTGTTCAGTCCCAGCTCCTGCCAACCTAGCAGTTCAAAAGCACGTCAAAGTGCAAGTAGATAAATAGGTACCGCTCTGGCAGGAAGGTAAACAGCGTTTCCGTGCGCTGCTCTGGTTCGCCAGAAGCGGCTTAGTCATGCTGGCCACATGACCCAGAAGCTGTACACCGGCTCCCTCGGCCAATAAAGCGAGATGAGCACCGCAACCCCAGAGTCGGTCACGGCTGGGCCTAATGGTCAGGGGTCCCTTTACCTTTAAATGAGAATATGAGAGAAGAGAAAAGAAAACATATAATCATGACCATTCCGTACAGCATTTTAAAAAAATCAGTCCCCACCCACTGGTAGCAAAGTAATAAAAAAGTAAGCTACATTCTTACCCACTAGCCAGTAGAGAAAAATAAAAGCTCAGACACCAACACCTCCCTTCCTAGCAACGGAATCCCCAGCACAGAAATCATTTATTTAACACTAGAGGGGAGAGCCAGGAGCCAGATAAGGAGGCCTGGAAGATCACTTGAGGTTTCACACGCTTGTGTTCGGCAGAAGATGAGGCCTGGCTTGGGGTCGCCCCCCCCCCCGCTGCCCGGTCAGTTGGCAACCCAAAGAAGTTAAAGAGCTAAGCAGAACGTGTGGCTACTTTTCATCATGAAGAGGGGGGCATGTGTGTGTGTGTCCATGTCCTACAATAATAGATCCATTAGGGCCGGTTGCACCTGTTTGGACATTCCCAGCTGCTTAGGATGACTACCTTATCTAGGGCTCTTTTGTGGGGGGCAGACGCCTGCCTTTCTGTCTCTACCTCCCCGGCACTCAGTCTCAAACTTGAAAGCGGAGACATCCAGGTAGAGGATGGTGCCTGTCAGGACCGATTTGGAGACGTCTGTTTCCGTGGCAACGTCCCAATTAGGCCTTAAAAAGGAAGGAATGGGGTTGCGCTTTGATCTCTCTCTCTTCCCTGGAGAAAGCCGGGATGCAAATGAGAGAGAGTCTTGCGCATGTTGAAACTCGCATGCGGCAGAGGCCTCAGGCTTCCGGCTGGCTGGCAAGGAAATCTTTTCTCGCTCTTGATACACTTCTCATTGGTTTCCAGGTCTTTCCGGCTTTCTTACACCATGGTGGCAACTGCTTAGCTGGGATGGGAGTCCTTTCACAGTGGCATGTGCCTCTTAGCCGCAAGTGGCATGTGCACTGTAACTCTAAGGCACATTTGAAGCACATCCTTTCCCTCAAGGAATTCTGTGGTTTTGTTGAGGGTTTTTGCTGGGAACGGTAACTCGGTGACAGGAAAACTACAGTGCCCAGAATTCTCTGAGGGAATGAATGTGCTTCGAATGTGCCTTAAAGGTATCGTGTGTACGCAGCTTCAGTAGCCCACAGGCAAGAAGCCTGTAAAGGGGGGGCAGGGAGATGAGGCAGAGATAAAAATAAAAATAAAAATTTATTTATACCCCGCCCACCTGGCTGGGCTTCCCCAGCCACTCTGGGCAGCTTCCAACCAAATATTAAAATACAGTAATACATCAAACGTTAAAAGCTTCCCTAAACAGGGCTGCCTTCAGATGTCTTCTAAATGTCAGATAGTTGTTTATCTCTTTGACATCTGATGGGAGGGCATTCCACAGGGTGGGTACCACTACCGAGAAGGCCCTCTGCCTGGTTCCCTGTAACTTGGCTTCTCGTAGCGAGGGAACCGCCAGAAGGCCCTCGGCGCTGGACCTCAGTGTCCGGGCAGAACGATGGGGGTGGAGACGCTCCTTCCCTTCAGATATACTGGACCGAGATCATTTAGGGCTTTAAAGGTCAGCACCAACACTTTGAATTCTGCTCGGAAACGTACTGGGAGCCAATGTAGGTCTTTCAAGACCGGTGTTATGTGGTCTCGGCAGCCACCAAGTCACCAGTCTAGCTGCCGCATTCTGGATTAGTTGTAGTTTCCGTGTCACCTTCAAAGGTAGCCCCACGTAGAGCGCATTGCAGTAGTCCAAGCGGGAGATAACTAGAGCATGCACCACTCTGGCGAGACAGTCCATGGGCAGGTAGGGTCTCAACCTGTGTACCAGATGGAGCTGATAAACAGCTGCCCTGGACACAGAATTGACCTGTGACTCCCAGGCTATGCACCTGGTCCTTCAGGAGCACAGTTACCCCATTCAGGACCAGGGAGTCCTCCACACCCGCCCGCCTCCTGTCCCTCCAAAACAAAAATGCCACAGCTTCCTCAGCACTTGGCAATGTAGCAGTGACTATGACTACTACCTGGCTTGGACAGACCAGAAGTGGCTTTTTGGGTGGACAAGGAGATCTGAAGTGGCTGCTGGGAAACTTTGTTGCCGTGACAACATTCTGTGCCAAAACATCTGACAAGTTAATTAGGTGTTGTTTGAAATATTTCCCTGTGCCAGCCTTGGAGTCAGTGCTAATTTGTGTGCTTGGAAGCCTGACACGCTTAAACTGAAATCTTTTTCTCTCTCATTTCCTTGTAGAGGTAGCATATTGGCCTGCTAGGTCCTGACCTTTCCACCAGAGGGCAGCATAGCCAATAACCACTTCCTCCCAAGATGGCGGATCATGCCAACAACTTCTCCTGCTACGACCCGTCCATTGTTGGCTACCGCTACGTGGCAGTGAGTTGGGGCATTGTGGTGGCCATCGTGGGCACCGTGGGCAACGCGCTGACCCTGCTGGCCTACGCAGCCGACGCCAAGCTGCAGACACGCTTCAACCTCCTCATTGTCAACCTGACTGTGGCGGACATTCTGTACTGCACCTTCCTGCAGCCCTTCTCGGTTGACTCCTACCTCCATCTCCACTGGCGAGCAGGGGCCGACTTCTGCCGTGTCTTTGGGATGTTGCTCTTTGTCTCCAACTCCGTCTCCATCTTGACGCTCTGCCTCATCGCCATCAGCCGCTACCTGATCATTGCCAACACCGCCCTCTTTGACCGCATCTTCTCCCGCCTCGGGACGATGCTCATCATCCTGGGCACCTGGGTTGCTGGCCTGGCCAGTTTTGCGCCGCTGTGGTCCGTCTATGTCTTAGTGCCCAAGGTGTGCACCTGCAGCTTCCACCGCCTCCGCGGACGGCCCTACACCACCATCCTCATGGGATTCTACTTTGTGGTGGGTCTCAGCTGCGTCGGGATCTTCTACTTCCTCATCCACCGCAAAGTCAAGAGTGCCGCCCGTGCCATGGACCAATACAAGCTGAAGAAGACCAGCTTGAAGAAGGGCCACGTGGCTGGTGCCAGTTCAGCCACACCGGGACGATACCAAGAGCTTGACAGCGGAGTGGACAGTGCAGGTCCTTCCCAGCACTCCTGTGAGGCTCAGTCCTCTGAGTCGACTGCCAGTACCAATCTCCCATCAGCTTCCCAGAATGGCGAAGCACCTCCTAAGAAAGCTACTCCGTGCCAGGCCAAGGACAGCAACTCAGAATTCCGCCGGGTGACCCGCATGTGCTTTGTGGTCTTCCTTTTCTTTGTCATCTGCTACATACCCTTCCTGCTAATCAACATCTTTGATGCCAAGAACCGGGCTCCAACCGTCTTGCACATGATCGCCGCCAACCTTACTTGGCTCAACAGCTGCATCAACCCAGTGCTTTATGCTGCTATGAACCGCCAGTTCCGCGAGGCTTACAGAGACGTGGTCTACAACTTCGCAAAGAGGTTCCGCTGCCACCGCTAACTAGAAGCCGGGCCACTCTCCATCACCAGAGGAGGGATACGGTCTTCCCACCGACCCTGGTTTGCCCTCAGGGCTGGAATATCGCCAGAAAGCAAAAAAAGCTAACTGGGTTTTCCACACTGGACTAGATTCCCAGTTCTTTAATCCAGGCCTTCACATGATGCGGGCCCTGTTCTTTTGCTACGGTATATTATTGTAAATTGTATTCCATATTCTGTTGTGGCACCTATGGGCAATAGGGAAATCAGACTGAACTGGTTTAATGGGCCCCGCCTTTGGCATATTGTTGAAGCTGGTGGCGAGGCCTCCCTTCTGGATTACAGAAAAACTGTTTGGACTTGCCAAGCTTCAGATACAAAAGCAAATGTTGTACCTCCACAAAGTCTCTCCTCCCTGGACAATCCAGTTTTAATAGGAGCTAAGAGGCTGCAGTGCCTGGTCTGCACTTTGCTGCTGATGGGTTGCATCCAATGCCCAATGTAGTTCCATCGATTTCAGTAGGACTAGCCTTGGATACAACCCTCTCTCTGTATTTTGAACCAATCTGCTTTGTAAATACGTATTTATATTTATCACAGCACCACTCTGTTGACAATTCACCTTCTCATGGATCTGATCACATGATGGCAGCTCCCTCCATAAACGCTTTCACTGGTTCGCCACTGGCTCCCAGGTCTTGCAAAAGAACTTTGTCTTTGCCTTCAAAGCCCTCCATGGCTTTGCCTTTCCTTATCTCTCTGCTTGTACACCCAGGCAGCCCAGTCAATGGTCAGGTGAGATGGGAGTTGTTGTCCAACAACGCTTAGAGCAGCGGTTCTCAACCTGTGGGTCCCCAGATGTTGTTGGACTACAACTCCCATCATCCCTGAGCTGTGGCCTTGCTAGCTAGGGGTGATGGGAGTTGTAGTTCAACAACATCTGGGGACCCACAGGTTGAGAAAGGCTGACCTAGAGGGACACAGTGATCCACCTGTCTATAGCCTTTGCTGATCCAGCACCACTATTCCCAGCTATCCAATAATCTTTTCGCCCCGCAAATGGCTCCACCTGTTCTCCCTGGCTGCCCCTCGTGTTTGGGACTGCCTCCCCAATCACCTCCATGATGGTGCCTCTTTCTCTCCTTCAAATCTCTCCTTCAAACTCCCATCTGTTCCCTGAAAACCTGCACATGCTTTGTACACAGCTTGCGCTCAGTCAGATCATTGGTCTCAACATAACTGACACCGACTGGCAACAGCTTTCCGGGTTTCAGACAGGGGATAACCCCAGCAGTGCCTGGAGATTCCAGGGATTGAATTTGGGACATTCTGCTTGCAAAGCACAAAGAAAAATGTAACAACCAGAACCTCACATGGTGGTTTGCATCAAGGGTGAGAAAACTGAGTTCTGCTGGGATTCCTTTTTCTATAAAAGCTTGAGTCCCTTCATTTCCTGTACATCTGGTCCCCTTTCACTGTCCCCACATTTGGACATCATAATTTAGACCATTTCAAAACCCAATATACCTGCACTATATATTATATTGGTTGCTGGCCTATTTAGAAAATGTTTCACTGTCGGATTATGGCATTTGCATAAATGTTGTCGTTGTAACCTTGAAATAAAACGATCTATAATAATAGCTTATTTATTTGGTATTTATAGACCATGCATCTGCACGCTGACCCAGAGCAGGTTATGTAGAGCATGTTACTAGTCAGTCATAGTGCATGTAAACGTTAACTTGGAAATAGTAGGGGTGTCCTGATCTCATTCTCCATACCCAGAGGCCTGTGGAGGGAAATGTGGGTTGGCTGGCATCAACATGTAGCATTGATGAGTCCAGACGCACCTTGGAGGGGCATTCCTGAGCCTGGGGGCCACCACAAAGAAGGCCCTCTCCTGTGCTGCCACTCCATGGATTTTACAGGGCAGTGGAACTGCAGATCTAAACACCTATGCAAAACAGCACTTCTTCAGGTCTTTGGGACCCAAGTCATTTAGATCCTGATCTCTAGACCTGAGCTGAGTTGCTAAAATGCGACAAATAGTAAGAAATAGACCACGTTTCTTCTGATCAGTTCCACTTTCCTTGTGGTTTGCTGGGCAATGGCATCTGTTAGATTGCTCAAGAGCTTTGCTTAGCGACACAGTTGCGGCGGCACATCAGGTTTAACAAAGAGTGCAAGCCTTTGCATGTACTTATTTGGGATTCTCATTGCACTCTGAACAGGATGGAGTTGCAGATCTGAGCTGCTAAATCGCACAACTTTAAAAATGCTCTCTTCTCTCCCGCGCCCCCAAAAAGACTCGCATGGTCTTGACAGCAGCCTGGCACACAGAAATTCTGGGGATCACCTTTTTCTTCCCCAGGGCAGCCACTTTCTGTTGCCTGTGTGCCATTACATTTGCTTATTCATTTTCTGGCTGCTAATGGCACAGGTGACTTTCCTGGAGCCCGCCTCATAAAGATGTGCTATGATACTTTCCAGTCCTGTCTCCACGATTTCACCTTCGTTTGGTTTGTTCTAGATGGGATCTAGGGACGCGGGTGGCACTGTGGGTTGAACCACAGAGCCTGGGACTTGCCAATCAGAAGGTTGGCGGTTTGAATCCCTGTGACGGGGTGAGCGCCCGTTGCTCGGTCCCTGCTCCTGCCAACCTAGCAGTTCGAAAGCAAGTCAAAGTGCAAGTAGATAAATAGCTACCGCTCCGGCGGGAAGGTAAACGGCATTTCCGTGCGCTGCTCTGGTTCGCCAGAAGCGGCTTAGTCATGCTGGCCTCATGACCTGGAAGCCAGTGGCGTAGCGTGGGGGGTGCAGGGGGGGCCGGCCGCACCGGGCGCAACATCGGGGGGCGGGCGCTCGCACTCGCAGCTCTCTGCCCCTACCTGGCTCACTCACTCTCTCTCACTGCAGTGCTGGCTGTGCGAATCCGATCCAAGCCGCTGGGTCGCCGCCCACTGTGGAGGGGGTGGGTGACAGGCGTGCGGTGCGGAGAGAGAGCGAGGGACTATCTGGGGGAGGGACAGTGCAGCGGCCGCCCAGCGCAGCGCGGAGCGCGGGAGAGAACCACACCAGACCAGCCCAGGCAGCAGCAAGAAGAAGCTGGCAGCGGCGGCAGGTTAGGGGTTAGGGGGCGCAAATTACTTGCCTTGCCCCGGGTTAGGGGGCGCAAATTACTTGCCTTGCCCCGGGTGCTGACAACCCACGCTACTCCGCTGCTGGTAGCTGTATGCCAGCTCCCTCGGCCAAAAAAGTGAGATGAGTGCCGCAAACCCAGAGTCGGCCATGACTGGACCCAATGGTCAGGGGTCCCTTTACCTTTACCTAGATGGGATCTGTATACCGCTTTTCTCTATGCCACAAATAGCTTTCCCTGCTTAATTGCTTGCTGCAAAAAGGGAAAGGAGCAAGGCCAAAGGGGGGGGGAGGACAAAACATTGTATTTTCTATCCACAAGGATAGAAAACATGAGAGCTACCAAGCCTCATATTCTTTGTGTACATGAACCAGGAGCTCAGTGCCACAAAACTGCGCCTCCAGTCTATTGCCTCCACATTTTTTTTAAGCTCTCCTCCTTGACTATAGCAGCCTATATAATTAACTTTCATTGCAATGCTCCTTATTTATTTAAGGCGTTTATAATATTTCATCACGTTTGTCCCGGGGCAGGTTTACAAGGTAAACTGAAAGAAAGCCAACAGGGGGGAAATTCGGTGAAAATCAATCAGCAACAATTCCTTGGTGTTACTGGTACAGAACACCTTGGCAGGTAATCGCTGGGTGTTTGCTTGGTGTCAGTTCGTGTGGAAATGTCTCTGCGTAAATGTTGACATGGCTGTGTGCAATGTCATAGTCCAAAATTGAGCATATGACCAAGGATCAGGATGTGGTGAAGGAATAGAAAGCCATTGTTTTCCTCCTTTATGCCCCAACTGTGCTTTTTCATTTTGTTCAGATTGTTCCTAAGTTTTTCCATTAGTTTGGACCCACATGCTATCCCTTCCTGCTGTGGATATCTATAAGAAACTCAGAGGTGCTAAACTGGCACTGGTTAGGGTTTACCATGATGCTAAGTACCTTACTGGGAAAGATCCTAGCTCAAAAGCAATGTGACAATGTGATAATTTTATCTAGAGGAGCTAGGAGCTGGGGGCACTGTTATACAGTGGTTCCGCTCCTTCCTCCTGGACAATGTCCAGAAAGTGGGGGGGGGGGGATGAGTGCTCAGACCCCTGGGCCCTCACTTGTGGGGTGCCTCAGGGTTCCTTCCTCTCCCCCATGCTTTTTAACATCTACATGAAGCCGCTGGGAGAGATCATCAGGGGGTTTGGGCTGGGTTTCCATCAATAAGTGGATGATACCCAGCTCTGCCTCTCTTTTAAATCGGAACCGGTGAAGGCAGCGAAGGTCCTGGAGCGGTTGGAGGATGGATGGCGGCTAATGGATTGAGGTTGAATCCTGACAAGATAGAAGTACTGTTCTTGGGGGACAGGGGGCAGGCTGGTGTGGAGGACTCCCTGGTCCTGAATGGGGTAAGTGTGCCCCTGAAGGACCAGGTGTGCAACCTGGGAGTCATTTTGGACTCACAGCTGTCCATGGAGGCGCAGGTCAATTCTGTGTCCAGGGCGGCTGTCTACCAACTCCATCTGGTACACAAGCTGAGACCCTATCTGCCCATGGACTGTCTCACCAGAGTGGTGCATGCTCTAGTTCTCTCCCACTTGGACTACTGCAATGCGCTCTACGTGGGGCTACCTTTGAAGGTGACCCAGAAACTACAACTAATCCAGAATGCGGCAGCTAGACTGGTGACTGGGAGCGGCTGCCAAGACCATATAACACCAGTACTGAAAGACCTACATTGGCTCCCAGTAGGTTTCCGAGCACAATTAAAAGTGTTGGTGCTGACCTTTAAAGCCCTAAATGGCCTGGGCCCAGTATACCTGAAGGAGCGTCTCCACCCCCATTATTCAGCCCAGTCACAGAGGTCCACCCCAAGGGCCTTCTGGCTGTTCCCTCACTGTGAGAGTCAAAGCTACAGGGAACCAGGTAGAGGGCCTTCTCGGTAGTGTCGCTCGCCCTGTGGAACGCCCTCCCATCAGATGTCAAAGAGATAAACAACTACCTGACATTCAGAAGACATCTGAAGGCAGCCCTGTTCAGGAAAGTTTTTAATGTGTGACGTTTTAATGTATTTTTAATCTTTGTTGGAAGCCGCCCAGAGTGGCTAGGGAGACCCAGCCAGATGGGCGGGGTACAAATAATAAATTATTATTATTATTATTATTATTATTATTATTATTATTTTCCTAACATGCAGAATGGGCCCATCCTGTTTCTTGCCCTGAGCTGCTTTAAATCCCCTGCAGTACAGAGCAATATAGAAAAAATTAAATAAATAGTACACAGATCATTAGTGGCCAACTTACATACGACATGAATCCCATTCCAACTTCATTGAAGTTTGTTTATTAAATCTTTGGGACGATTGATTGAAAGGTATCAGCTCTCAGGAACTCTTGACATGAACATTAGCGTCTGCCAGAACTTCAATTGATCCAAGATGGAAAACTTACAGACTTGCGACTTTTGCTTTGGTGTAAAAATATGTGGAGTTTAGCATTAGCTGGAAAAACCTCATAAATTATGTGTTGCCAAAGGCTCTGAGGATTCTGAAAAACCCCAAGTCAAGGAGATAAGTACGTAATTATAAAACCTTTAGAAAACATCTGAAGGCAGCCCTGTATAGGGAAGGTTTTTTAATGTTTAATGTCTCATTATGTTTTTATATACAGTGGTACCTCCGGTTACATACGCTTCAGGTTACAGACTCCGCTAACCCAGAAATATTGCTTCAGGTTAAGAACTTTGCTTCAGGATGAGAACAGAAATCGCGCTCTAGCGGCGCAGCAGCAGCAGGAGGCCCCATTAGCTAAAATGGTGCTTCAGGTTAAGAACAGTTTCAGGTTAAGAATGGACCTCCGGAACGAATTAAGTACTTAACCCTGTATGTTGGAAGTTCCCCAGAGTGGCTGGGGCAACTCAGTCAGATGGGTGGGGTATTATTATTATTATTATTATTAAATTTATTTAGGTCATCCCGATTTTCATTGGAGAAATCTTGAATCTGCACTGTCCATTTGAAGCCTAGTTGATGCCCATTTTTTCTCCCAAAGAATTCTGGGCACTGTAGCCTGTTAAGGGTTGCTGGGAACTGTAAATTTGTGAACGGCAAACTACAATGCCCAGAATTCTTTGAGGGAAAGACTTGTGTTCCCAAGGAAGAGTTTTTACACAGACAAGCACTTGTCCTGAGAACTCGTGCACTTCACTAGTGATGTTTTTCCCCACCATCTTGCTGCCATAAAGGGGGGGAAATTTCACACCTCGTGAAATTGTCGTATTTCCACTGCCAATATACCTACAGGAACTTTCTCCCTGAACCCGTCAACCTTAGATACACTATATGAGTTGGATCCAGATTTCATTAGTTATTGAAATCACTGTGACACATTAGTCATGCTAAGTGAAGTCCCATTGGCTGAAGTATGGATCTAGCCTGATGTTCCGTAGCAGCTCCTACATTTTAAAAGCCAATAAAAAGCGGTTATAACCTCATGAACTTTCATTTCTTCTTCTTCTTCTTTTTAAACCGCAAGGTGTATTTGCAATTGAGCCTGCAGTGATTCAAAGTTCAAAGCAATTCACATTATTGTCTGGGAGTGGGGAGAAATGCACAGGTCTTTCTATAATACAGGCTTTCTTTTCATGCCCGCCAAACAGATGGGGAATGAGCAGTTTTGTACTTTTAACAGCAGCAGTAAAACTGCTAGCACATTTGCAAAGCTAAGCAGGGTCCAGTATGGTTTCAAGTTGGATGGGGGACCATGCGTTGAGATTCCTGCATTGGAGGGGTTGGACTAGATGGCCATTGGGTCCCTTCCAACTTTACAATTATATGATTCTATAACAGTCAGAGACTGACTGATGAAGTTTTTTCCTAGCACAGATGTAAAAAAATCTTGATGTAGTGTTTAAGTGGTGCAGAGCTAACAACTTGCTCATAAATACAAGGAAGACAAAGGAGCTTGTGGTGGACTTCAGGAGACAGAAGAGCAACATCCAGCCACTTTTGATTGATGGGGTCTGTGTGGAGAGGGTAACAACGTTCAGATTTTGGGGCATTGAATTACAAGAGGATCTGTCCTGGAGTGTCAACACAAGGGGGCTTGTGAAGAAGGCGCAGCAGAGACTGTACTTTTTGAGAATACTAAGGAAAAACCATCTTCCGCAGAAACTGCTGCTTGCCTTCTATCACTGTGCCATTGAGAGCGTGCTCACTTATGGCTTATGTGTGTGGTACGGAAGCTGTACTACCCAGGACAGGATGGGGTTGTGCAGGGTTGTTAAGGCAGCAGAGAGCATTGTTGGCTGCCCACTCTCCACCTTAGAGCAGATTTATGCCACAAGGTGCCATAGGAAGGCACTGGACATAGTAAAAGATCCATCGCATCCTGGTCACTGTCTCTTCGAGCTCTTGCCGTCGGGACGGAGATACAGGACGATGAAGACAAGAACGAGCCGTCTTAAGAACAGCTTCTTCTCCAGAGCGATCTCGGCCCTGAATGGGAAGCCCGGACTTTGAAAGTCATCTAATCTCCCTTGCTGTATTATACTGTATTGATTAATTAGTGTTTTAATAGATCTGCAATCAACTACCTCGTCCTCCGCCTTAAAGAGCAATATGCCAAACACCACTCATCCTGGTAATCTGTCAATGTCCTATTCTTCTATGCCTGACCTGGAGTCCTCATCCAGTGCGGTCCAGGCAGATGACTGTATATCCTCGTCCTTTGCCAGTCAACCTCGTTTGGTAGAACCTCATGTATCCGCAACCTCTTCAAGCCAATATATAAACGTTAAGGAAGCCACTGCGCAAAGAGACAGCTCAGGCTTTATTGAAGACCCTGCTGGCCACATCAATCAAATTACCACCCCTTCGATACCTTCGGCTGTATCACGCCTGGCGCTGTCTCAGACCCTTGGCAATGCTTCTTCCACCAGCAACCAGAGTAACTGACTAGCACATAGTCCCTCCTCAAACTGCTTCAATGTGCTATCCTGGAATGTGGCGGGATGGACGTCCAAACAGGATGGCGGGGATATGATAGAGTTTTTAGCGAAATTCCAGATTATGGGTATACAAGAGACCTGGTGCTTAGAATCGTCACCCCCCCCTTCCCTACTGGGCTATGACGCCTTTGTGATTCCTGCGACCAAAACACATTTGTATGGGCGCCCTAGTGGAGGCCTGGTAACATTTGTTTCGCAGGAGCTTCAACTTAATATCTCTCCTCTCTTTTGGTTAGAGAGTAATTGTATTCAAACTTTGCACATCACTAACAGCCCGGTTGGGGACTTCATATGTGTTAACTTGTACAATCCATCTACCTACTCCTCTTCCCATACAAATCAGTTTTGGGAGGATCTAAGATTTATCCTTGATAAATCTGTGGCTGAATTCCCAAAGTCAGAGATCCTCATAATGGGGGACTTTAATGCCAGAATCGGAGCAGATATAAGCTCATTCACCGATAAGTCGCAACTATTCATAGAAGAGGAGTGGTTTCCTACGTGGAATTCACATGACAAGACCATTAATAGGGCTGGCATCATGCTGCTGGAGTTTACCATTAACTGCGGGCTGCACAGCTTGCATGGTACACCCAAAGACTGGTCCGGGGGATGCTATACTTTTCTAGGATCTAGAGGGGCAAGCGTTATAGATTATATCTGGTCCTCCTCGGCACTTAATGATAAGGCATATTGTTTCAATGTGTTCAACAGAACCGAAAGTGACCACCTTCCTATTGCCATCTCCTTCCACCACACACAGCTGGGGCTTCCCAGCTCACCCCACCTCCAGGATTCACTGACCTTAGCCCCCGGTCGTAAGAAGTGGGATATCTATCTGGAGCAAGACATAAAAGTCCTCCTAAATTCCCCTGAGATCCTAGCCCTGAAAGCTCAGCTGGTAACAATGAATGTGTGTTTTTATGGAGCAGTCAAGTAATTTCGTTGTCCCCGAAGGGGGCAATGACAATAAAGATATTTATTATTATTATTATTATTATTATTATTATTATTATTATTGGGGTTGGAAGTTCAAGTTCCCATTCAGTCACAAGGCTCACTGGGTACTTTGGACTTGTCACTCTCAGCCTAACCCTACCACACAGAGCCAGTGTGGTGTAGTGGTTAAGAGCGGTAGTCTCGTAATCTGGGGAACAGGGTTCACGTCTCTGCTCCTCCACATGCAGCTGCTGGGTGACCTCGGACTAGTCACACTTCTTTGAAGTCTCTCAGCCCCACTTACCTCACAGACTGTTTGTTGTGGGGGAGGAAGGGAAAGGAGAATCTTAGCCGCTTTGAGACTCCTTAAAAGGGAGTGAAAGGCGGGATATCAAATCCAAACTCCTCTTCTTCTTCTTCTTCTTCTTCTTCTGACATTACGATGTTAAGGGTTAGCTCCCGTTGCTCGGTCCCTGCTCCTGCCAACCTAGCAGTTCGAAAGCATGTCAAAAGGGCAAGTAGATAAATAGGTACTGCTCCAGCGGGAAGGTAAACGGCATTCCCGTGCGCTGCTCTGGTTTGCCAGAAAGGGCTTAGTCATGCTGGCCACACGACCCAGAAGCTGTACGCCGGCTCCCTTGGCCAATAAAGCGAGATGAGAGCTGCAACCTCAGAGTCGTCCGCGACTAGACCTAATGATCAGGGGGTCCCTTTACCTTTACCTTTACAAAGTGTTGGGGTTCTGTGGAGCTTGCACTCAGGAAAGCAAGCTTCCATAGCACTGCATTCAAAACCAATACGATGCCTGGAAATGGGTAGCACAAAGTCTGCTACCTGAGGTTGGCCGTTTCACCCCGCCTTATGAGAGGGCCGGTCTTGATTACATAAAAGTCTGCCCTTAATCATCATTCCCCCGTTTCTCCATATGGTATCATATGATTTCTTCAGAATGGAAGGAAGTGTCTTAGAAGGATTACCAAGAGACTGCAATAACTGGAGGGTCTTTCTGCATCACTTCCTCATCTTACCCAACCATTTCTTGTATGTGTGCTGCAGGCTGCATGTTCTAAACATAGGATGTCATTCAAATATTGCATCACAATGGAACATTCCCTCCCTCTTCTCCCCCCGAGTCCGCATCAAATGTGCTTGAGAGAGTTGGGGAAACCCCTAGAACAGATTTTGGGGGGAGGGAGAAAGTGCACCCCATTACACAAGTAGGGATGAGGGGGAAATTCCATTCCATTCACATTTACAGGTGAATTTGGACTTTCTGAAGCAATATCTGAACCAAAACACAGCTATCCTTTGAAATCCGTGCTTCTTGGAAATTTGCAGTGCCTTTCTCCAGCCAAGTACAAGATACACCTACTGGAGTAAAGTGTGCTTTATAGAAGCATACGTGGGTGAAAATAGCACATTAAAAATTGGGGGAATTTGCGGGCAATGGCTGCAGGAATGTGTACATTAGACAAAAGGGCATGCAAGAATGTGTATTTTAGGAGAAATTCACACTAAAAATGCTGGACCGTTTTCACGTGGACTCTCCTTTTTTTTTTAGAACTAATCCAGAATGCGGCAGCTAGACTGGTGACTGGGAGCGGCTGCCGAGACCATATAACACCAATCTTGAAAGATCTACATTGGCTCCCAGTACGTTTCCGAGCACAATTCAAAGTGTTGGTGCTGACCTTTAAAGCCCTAAATGGCCTCGGTCCAGTATACCTGAAGGAGCGTCTCCACCCCCATCGTTCTACCCGGACACTGAGATCCAGCGCCGAGGGCCTTCCTGTGGTTCCCTCACTGCAAGAAGCCAAGTTACAGGGAACTAGGCAGAGGGCCTTCTCGGTAGTGGCACCCGCCCTGTGGAACGCCCTCCCACCAGATGTCAAAGAGAACAACTACTAACAGACTTTTAGAAGACATCTGAAGGCAGCCCTGTTTAGGGAAGCTTTTAATGTTTGATGTATTACAGTATTATAATATTTTTTTTGGAAGCCACCCAGAGTGGCTGAGGAAGCCCAGCCAGATGGGTGGGGTATAAATAATAAATTATTATTATTATTATTATTATTGAAAACTGCAAGCTGATGTGGAAATCTGGAGAGCAGAACAGAAAGGCTGGAAAAATAAGAAGCTGAATTTGATGGATATGACCATTCTTTAAGGCTCTCATGCTGTGTCATTGAAGGTTCCATATTAGCAAAAATTCAACCAGTGTGTCCTTTTCTGGCTCCCTGGGCATGGCTGCTGCTGAATGTCATTGTCATTTATGCTTTATGAGCAAAAAATAAAAATAAGGGATGTCCTGCTTTGAACACAGTGTTCTGTGTTGCTGGAACACCCTGTTCTCATCTGAAGAAGGAGAAGAAGGAAAAGCACCTAACTTAGGGATATCCTGTTGTCAGTAAAAGGCACTGATGCAATCTGGAGCTCCTTCAGCAATTACTGCACTTTCCTCGATTAAGACAGGATGTGGTGTGTAGAGAATGGCAGCGGCCAGGCATGGGGAGAAAGTGAAAGAGACTTTCTGGGGTTTGTGGAGAAGTTTGCAGCTGGCAGCTGCCTACAAATGGCAGCGGGGACCCAGAGCTGCTGGTTTTCCAACCAGCCCACATACAGGACTGCATGGTGTCAGATTTACAGAACTGAAATCTGTGGGGCTTCCCCCGGACGGCTGGTTTATTGAGCAGTCACCCTGATTTTCTTGTACAAAGTGTATCATCTATGCCATCCATATAAGGCACATTGACATTTGGTGAGGAGGATGGGGAGGGCTTTTATTAGAAGTATCAGGAGTAGTTTTGGCAAGAAGGAAGGGGGTGGCTTTGGCAAGGAGTAAGGAGTGGGGTGGCTGGCTTTGGGGAGATGCAAAGGGGGGGGGGTTGCAAGCAAAGACAGCGGGGTGCAGCCTCTAATATGTCTCATAAGAATGATTACAATACAGTGGAACCTTGGTTCTTGAACAATTTAGTTGATGAACAAATTGGCTGCCGAATGTCAAAAACCGGGAAGTAAATGTTCCGGTTTTCAAACATTTTTCGGAAGCTGAACATCCGACACGGCTTCCGTTTGAGTGCAGGAAGCTCCTGCAGCCATTCAGAAGCCACGCCTTGTTTTTTGAACATTTCAGAGGTCGAACGGACTTCTGGAACGGATTACATTTGAGAACCAAGGTACCACTGTATTTCCAACATAGGTTGAAAAGTATCTTTCCTTCCTTCCTTCCTTCCTTCCTTCCTTCCTTCCTTCCTTCCTTCCTTCCTTCCTAAACAAAGGGTCTTGTACAATTGGCATGCATAGTACACAAGCCTGCTACTATATCACACAACCAAGATATTGACCAGATATATAGGTGTTTCTGAGAAATAATCACAGGGACACTGTTGGAGTCGCCAGTCCTGCTTTCACACAATGGCACGCCTGCTCTTTGCTCTCCCCCCACCCCACCCCACCCCGCATTTGCTATTCCTGCCTGTCAGAGATTTTTGTAATTTCTGTCTTGTTACGCAGTTTCCCCTTCCCTTCTAAAGGTCTAATGGTGACTCTAAGCAAACCAGTCACTTCCAGTTTCTCCAAAATAACCGACAGGAAGTAGAAGCTCAGGGCTTGGGTAACTGCAGGCTATGCAAGTCTTGTGAGGGGGCCTCACCAGGGGTGGGGATCTGGGCAGAAAGAGGGGGGGGGGAATTCCCCAGATTTTAGCATCAGGGTTTGCTCTGGAGGTCAGTCAGACTTTCCCCTTTATCAGAGGTCAATGTCTCCATTGTGGTGATGCTCTGCTGCAGCACAATCTCCTAAATAGTAAGGTAAAGGGACCCCTAAACATTAGGTCCAGTCGTGACTGACTCTGGGGTTGCGGTGCTCATCTCGCTTTATTGGTCGAGGGAGCCGGCATACAGCTTCCAGGTCATGTGGCCAGCATGACTAAGCCGCTTCTGGCGAACCAGAGCAGCGCACGGAAACGCCGTTTACCTTCCCGCCAGAGCGGTACCTATTTATCTGCTTGCACTTTGACGTGCTTTTGAACTGCTAGGTTGGCAGGAGCAGGGACCGAGCAACGGGAGCTCACCCTGTCGTGGGGATTCGAACCGCCGACCTTCTGATCGGCAAGTCCTAGGCTCTGTGGTTTAACCCACAGCACCACTCGCGTCCCAATCTCCTAAATATCAGGGCTCTAATCTGAATGAGTTCAGCAGATAGCATGCCTGCTCTGTTAGACAAGAGAGTCTTCAATTTTAATTAATTTATTCTTTGGCAACACAGCTAGATGGGCAGAGAAAAATAATTAAAATTAAAATTATTATGTTTAATGTTTTAACCTGCAATGGGATCATAAACTGATGAGGAACAGGACTGAAATGGAATATATCAGGCATGCCCAGTCGATTGATCTATCAGTCGATTGCGGAGCGCCCCCGGTCGATTGCGTCATCCTGATTGCCTGATTGATGCCCCCCACAAAGAAAACCTCACAACTTTGTGTTTTCCTACCCCAACGGGTAGATCACTGTCAGTTTTTTTATAGCGGAAGTAGATCACAGTCTCTTGGGAGTTGGACATGCCTGGAATATATGAATGAATGTATAACCAAACTTCCTTGGAGCGCAGACCCGGGACCTGTTCTGATCTGAATGCCAAAGTTCACTACTGGAGCAGAGAATGCCTCTGAGCAAATGCAGAGTCCCCAGAGCACTGCTACTATGAGAACAGGATGCCGGATGAGACCTGATCCAGAAGGCTCGTCTTATATTCTTATGCCTGCAATGCAGATGCGAAACCAACATTAACTAGCACATTCAAATCGCGGGTGCCCTTCTTGCGCTTTTTAATCTCCATTAAGAACGATTACACGTCCCTATTAGATGCTTATAGGCTATTGAGGACTTAAAAATAGCTTTTAAGAAAGGCTCCGATAAGCGGGAGATGCATCCACTGGTGACTAATGAGCAGATGGTGCCACCTTGTGGCAGAGATGCTTAAAGTCTGACTCTGTGCTTACCAGGCAAATACAATCTCACCCCTCTTTCACCGCCACCACTGATAACAGGTTGGGATGCTCAGAAAATAGAAAGGAATTGTAGTCCCTGTTTCCTGAGTATCTCAGCTTCCTAGCGTGTGGGGGCTGCAAAAGGAAGGAGAGGGACATTGCAAGAGGGAAAAGAATTGCCACCAATTTTCTAGGGATGGGCCCTTTGAAGTGGCTTGGTAAGTTGATCTGGTCCATGGTCTGCAGGTTTGGATATCTGAATAATTGAATATTTGGAGCTGGAGAGGAGAGCAGCAGGAGATTGTTCCTGGCCTCCTCTGGAGGTGCAGTGAGAGGTCAGGGACTAGCACCATGCGCAAGTACTTGGACTCAATGGGATTTGCTTCAGAGTAGGCATATGCACGTGGCGCTGTGGGTTAAACCACAGAGCCTAGGACTTGCTGATCAGAAGGTTGCCGGTTTGAATCCCCGTGACGGGGTAAGCTCCCGTTGCTTGGTCCCTGCTCCTGCCAACCTAGCAGTTCGAAAGCACGTCAAAGTGCAAGTAGATCAATAGGTACCTCTCCGGCAGGAAGGTAAACAGCTTTTCCGTGCACTGCTCTGGTTCGCCAGAAGCGGCTTAGTCATGCTGGCCACATGACCCGGAAGCTGTACGCCAGCTCCCTCGGCCAATAAAGTGAGATGAGCGCTGCAACCCCAGAGTCGTCCGTGACTGGACCTAATGGTCAGGGGTCCCTTTACCTAGCCATATGCAACTTGGTACAGTACAATTTCAGTCTTATATGTGAACTTATCTAGAACTGAGCCCCATTGCAGGGGTCACCATGCATGTGATTTCACCAAAGAGGGTGGCCCAAAATTGTGACCCTTTGAAAGGACAAAGGCTTAAATGGAAATAGCATAAGTTTATTGAAATCACTCCAGATCAAAACAAACAAATATATATTAGCATAAAGCTACAGAGAGAAAGAGAGTATATAAAGCTTGTGGGGGGAGGAAAATGTTTCTAAACTGGTGTAGAGAAGCATTTGCGGTTTACAGAATAATAGAGTTGGGAGGGACCCTGGGGTCATCTAGTCCAACCCCCTGCAATGCAGGAATCTCAGCTAAAGCATCCATGACAACCTCTGCTTAAAAACCTCCAAAGAAGGAGTGTCCGCAACCTCCTGAGGGAGACTGTTCCACTGTTGAACAGCTCTTACTGTCAAAAGTTTTCCCGTATCTTTGCATGTTTCAACCCTAAAGTCTGATATCCTCTCAAAACTTCCCCAGCCATGGAAATGTAAAGAAAAGGAGGGTACCTTCTATCATATGTGGTGGACCTGCCCCAAGGGGAAAGACTTCTGGGAGAAGATTTATAATGAATTGGAAAAAATGTTGAAATATACATTTATTAAGAAAGCAGAGGCCTTTCTTCTTGGAATAACAGGTTTGGAACTGCCCAAGAAAGATGTGAAATTATTTTTCTATGCCACAACTTCTGCTCGAATTTTATTAGCTAAGAATTGGAAAACACAAGAAGTACCAACAGTAGAAGATTGGCAGATGAAGATGATGGATTTTTGGGAGCTAGCCGACCTGACTGGAAGAGTCCATGACCAGAAGGAGGAGGATTATCAGGAAGAATGGACAAAAGTTAAAGATTATTTAGTTAAATATGTTAAGTTAAATTAATTGGAGAAGCTTGCAAATACCAGGTAGGCTTAAGACTTACATATGTAATGTGATGAATTAATATGTTTAATTGCCGAACTAAAAAGAAAAAAAAAGATGTTAAGTGACTAAGTTAATTTTATAAGAATATTGTTTTTGGAAAACTGTTAAAATGATATACATTGAAATTCAACCAGGGGGATGCGAGGAAGTTACATAACAATGTTAATAAGTTTGGTTTAAATACCGTTGAGATTTTTGTTTGTTTGTTTATTTGTTTTTGGAAAATCAATTAAAAATTTTTTGGGGGGAAACAAAACAAAACTTCCCCAGCCAAAGTTTTGTATTAGTTTTCTGACATAAACCCTGAATTTGTACTCGGAAGTATGCTTCTGAATACAATTGCATCAGAACATGTGACTGGCCACTGAGAGAAGAGGATGCTGGAGGAAATGGGCCATTGGCCTGATCCAACAGGATTCTTCTTGTGTTCTAAATTCCAAAAGTCTGCCACATGAGACAGAATTTGGGAAGATTTCCTACCATGTGGGTTGGGGGGGGGAGTAGTTAGGTGGTGCCACCTGCTGGCCATTTTCCAAATAGCAGCACATTGGCACAAGCAGACACAATACAGTGGTACCTCGGGTTAAGTACTTAATTCGTTCCGGAGGTCCGTTCTTAACCTGAAACTGTTCTTAACCTGAAGCACCACTTTAGCTAATGGCGCCTCCTGCTGCCGCCGCCCCGCCGGAGCACAAATACTGTTCTTATCCTGCAGCAAAGTTCTTAACCTGAAGCACTATTTCTGGGTTAGTGGAGTCTGTAACCTGAAGCGTATGAAACCTGAAGCATATGTAACCCGAGGTACCACTGTATTTGTTGTTGTTTAGTCGTGTCTGACTCTTCGTGACACCATGGATCAGAGCATGCCAGGCACTCCTGTCTTCCACTGCCTCCCACAGTTTGGTCAAACTCATGCTGGTAGCTTCGAGAACACTGTCCAACCATCTTGTCCTCTGTTGTCCCCTTCTCCTTGTGCCCTCCATCTTTCCCAACATCAGGGTCTTTTCCAGGGAGTCTTCTCTTCTCATGAGGTGGCCAAAGTATTGGAGCCTCAGCTCCAGGATCTGTCCTTCCAGTGAACACTCAGGGCTGATTTCCTTCAGAATGGATAGTTTTGATCTTCTTGCAGTCCATGGGACTCTCAAGAGTCTCCTCCAGCACCAGAATTCAAAAGCATAAATTCTTTGGCGATCAGCCTTCTTTATGGTCCAGCTCTCACTTCCATACATCACTACTGGGAAAACCATAGCTTTAACTATACGGACCTTTGTTGGCAAGGTGATGTCTCTGCTTTTTAAGATGCTATCTAGCTTTGTCATTGCTTTTCTCCCAAGAAGCAGGCGTCTTTTAATTTTGTGACCATTGTCACCATCTGCAGTGATCATGAAGCCCAAGAAAGTAAAATCTCTGCCTCCACAATATAAGTTTGTTATATATCTGACAATTGAATTATTCCCTATATTAGTACAGTGAATATGCGTTCAAAGCCTAAGCACTGGAGCAGTTCCATTCAGAATGGATCGTGTGTGTGTGTGTGTGTGTGTGTGTGTGTGTTTAATTAGACTTGGAGAATGCCTAACCCTGCAGAGCTATTCTTCTCAGCCCAAACACCTCCTATCCTTTAAGCTGCAGTGGCACAATTAGGTCATTTTGGACTCTGGGCTTAATGCTCTTATGTTTGCTCCCATTTTTATTTTTTTAAAGATAGCAGAGCTATTAAGCTTCAAAGGATTTCTTGATTTTGGCACAACCAATCATCGCTTACCATCAGAGGCTTGTACTGACTGACTCAATCGTGGCCAAAGGTCTTCCAGAAGATCAGTCTGAAACAAACCAATAAAACCAATATGTTTATATCATACTCACAGCACTTTGTATCATACTCATACATTATCTCAGCTACCTGTACAGCAAACCTAGAAGGTAGGCTGGTATTGTTAATCCCACTGTGACAGAGAGAAGACTATCTGAACCCAAGAATTACCAACGATAGAAGAATGGCAGATGAAGATGATGGATTTTTCGGAGCTAGCCAACGTAACCAGAAGAGTCCGCAACCAGAGAGAGGAGGAGTATCAGGAAGAGTGGATTAAATTTAATGATTACTTAGTTAAATATGTTAAGTTAAATTAACTGAAAACAGCTTGCAGATACTTAATTGGCTTAGGATTTTATTTATGTTAAGTGATGAATTAATATGTTTAATTTCATAATGTGAAGATTTAAGGATGTTAATGTTTAAGTTAAATTTTATAAGAACTGTGATTTGGAAAACCGTTAAAAGGATATGCAATGAAATTCAACCAAGGGGATGTGAGGAAGTCACTTAACAATGTTAATAAGTGTAATTTTTAATAAGGCTATGATTTATGTTTGTTTGTCTTATGTGTTTGTTTGTTTATAATGTTATGAAAACCAATTTAAATTTTTTTTAAAAAAAGAGATTTAAAAAAAAAAAAATTTTAAAAAAGAGAGAAGACTATCTGAGTTCACACCTCTGAGATATGAACAGCAGGCTTCCAGCTCATAGCTTATGCCCTTAACCATTCCAGCACACCGCCGTTGATACTGTAAAAACCAATAAAATTTTTGTAAAAAAAATAACCATTCCAGCATACCAGCTCCAGTCTGTAGGCGAGGCTTGCACTGTTAGTTAAGTTGGACAAAAGAGTTCTCCCAACACACACACCCCAGTATCTCCCACTTAGTTGTTTTTTTTTTAAATGATATTTATTAAAGTTTCCATAAAAAATTAAACATAGAACATAAAAAAGAAATACACAATTCAAAAAATACACAATACATAATCCAAAAAACAAAAAAACAAAAGACAAAAAAAAAACAGTTAAAAACAATATCACCTTTTCATCTCCATTTTTAAATTTACTTATTTTCTGGACCTCCTCATACCTCCCTCTTTTGTATTCCAGTTCAAATTGTTTGTCCAGCAATTTCTTTCCCTCTTTTTTAATCCCAATCTTTAGTCTTAATATAATATAACATTAAAATTTTACCTCTTAAAAACCAAATTTCCATTTCCTTAAACTTTTTTAATCCTAATCCTTAATCTTAATCGATCTATAACTTTAAATCCTGTACAGCTGGAAGCCACTTATTTTCAATCCAACATCACTCTAACATTCTTTAATTTTGCAATGTTTCTGCAGATAGTCTTTGAATTTCTTCCAATCTTCCTCCACCGACTCTTCTCCCTGGTCACGGATTCTGCCAGTCATTTCCGCCAGTTCCATATAGTCCATCAGTTTCATCTGCCATTCCTCCAGTGTGGGAAGCTCTTGTGTCTTCCATAGTATCTCCCACTTAGAAAGCAGCTCATCCCAGCCACAAGCTGCCTTGCACAGACAATGGCAGCCAGAGGAGGGGTGGGCGGGCTTGACACCTCTTCCTGTCATGGAGCATTGTGACATCAGGACAGATTAACTGTTTCATGCCTGGTGACACCCACAGCCTGGGAGCATGCTAGCTCTTAATCACGATGACACACTGCACTGTGAAACATTTGACCCGTGTGGTCAGATTCAGGCAGCGTTCAAGGGAGAGGGAAGCTGTGATGGACAGTGCTTTAAGTCAACCCCCCTTCCTGTTTTTGACTCCACAATGGACCACAGAAGGAAGGTACTATATCAGAATGGGCTTTTGAGTTTTGTCTCCCTTCCCCCTCCACCGTGCCCCTTCAGTATGCAGAAGCCCTTAACTTTAGACCCAGGAATAAGGAACCTATGTCTGTTTAAGGGTTTCTGAACTGAAAATCCCACTGCCATCGGCCATGGTGAGTGGGACTGATGGGAGTTGTTGACAGTCTAACATCTGAAGGGCCACAGGTCTGTCGCCTCTGTTTTCCTGCCCTACCTTAGTGGTTTTACAAATTATGGTGACAATATATATTTACTTCCCATCCTTCACCATAAGGTCCCAGGGTGCGTAGCCATCAAGTTTGCCATTATTTCTAATTTCTTTATTAATCAAATATGAGTTAGCTCAGACAGTCATTAAAACACCAACACCACCTTGGTGAATTTTATTGTATACTGGAAGAATCATGGACTTGAATAAGAATGATTTAATAAATATCCATATATAGAGAGAATCTCTAGCATTTTTTGGTGTCACATATCTAGATTATGAAATATATTCCTTAGGTTTAGCTTTCTCTGTTTACTTGATGCTATTATGGATAGTTTTAATGGCTTAATTAAAATTCTCCACCTTGTACAGAAGATTTGGGCTAGGATCCAAACAGCTAATATGCATTGCATACCCACTGGGTTTGTAGATGCTCAGTGATTGCCTTAAAAAAAAAAGTTCCTTTTTGAACAGCAGGTGCCGGGGCCATATCACAAAATGCATCTCAAATTTTTCAAACATTGGTTTGCCATAGATCACAGGGGCATCTATGTATAACTTGCTGTTGAAATGGAATACTCAGGATGAAACGGTGAAATCTGCTATGATTAAATGGGCACAAGATGTTGGACATAATATTATGTTTGCTGACTGGGAACAGTTATGGACCACAGGTATGAAGTTTACGGCATGTAATGTCCTAAGAGAGAATATTATGAAAATGATATACAGGTGGTACATGACCCCAGTCAAGCTTGCAAAAATCTATCATTTGCCCGACAATAAATGCTGGAAATGTAAAGAAACTGAAGGTACATTTTTTCACCTTTGGTGGACGTGCCCAAGGATTAAGGCCTTCTGGGAAATGATATATAATGAACTGAAAAAGGTATTTAAACATACCTTCTTGAAGAAACCAGAGGCCTTTCTCCTAGGCATAGTCGGCCAATTGGTGCCAAAGAAGGACAGAACTTTTTTTTATGTATGCCACAACAGCAGCAAGAATACTCATTGCAAAGTATTGGAAGACACAAGATCTACCCACTCTGGAAGAATGGCAGATGAAGGTGATGGACTATATGGAACTGGCAGAAATGACTGGCAGAATCCGAGACCAGGGAGAAGAGTCGGTGGAAGAAGATTGGAAGAAATTCAAAGATTATCTACAGAAATATTGTAAAATTAATGAATGTTAGAATGATGTTGGATAGTAATTAAGTGGTTTCCAGCTGTAATGCTTTAAGGGAATATGAAAAAAGGGTTATAAATAGGTAAAAATTTAATATTATTACTTTTAAAGGATTTGCTGAACCAACAGATTGAAGTGGAATACAAAAAAGGGAGGTATGAGGAGGTCCGGGAAATAAGTCAAAGGAAAATAAGTAATGGAAAATCTGTGTGTTTTTAACTATTTTTATTTTGTATTTTTGTCATTTTTTTTTTCATTTTTATTGTAATATTTTAAAAAATCTTAATAAATATCTTATATTAGATCACAGGGGCCTGATACGTTCAGAACCAGAGTCCAAATGTCCTTTAGGTGTGCAGAATTGAAATGTTGCTATCCTTTGGGTCCCTGTCTCGATTGATCTTGGCATAAATTGGTAGGTGCTGTCCTTTGTGCTGAAGACAAACTTCCACTATTCAAAAGTGGGTTCTTTCTGGCTGACTCAGTGGCAGGCACTGTAGTGCAATGAACTGTGTGGATCCAGAGCAGATTCTTTCCCAACAGAGGGACACAGAACATGGGGATGGACTATTTAACCCAACGTTTCTCAAAGCTGGAGGCTGAGGACCACTATGTTCACCCTCTTTCTGGTGGGCTTCACTGAGATGACTTTGCCTTTCAGTTGAACCAACACCAGTACCAATAGCTCTTTGCATGCACAGCACATAGGTTCATGAGAGTAGGTGCTTGGCTAGAGAGCAAGGTAGGAGTCTGTCTGTCCCAGGCAAAATGGGAGGGGAGAAAAGGAAGGAAAGGGGAGAACAAAGAAGTTGGTCACTGCAGTAAAGAATGAAGTATTTCCAAAGGGAAATAGATATCAGTGGAAAATAATAAGCCAATAAGAAAAGTCCTGTTGGATTAGGCCAAACTGTGATGGCTTGGGATTCGGACTTGGAGGCTGAACCTGAGGAATCCCAGCCTGCACAGGAGTCCCCGCCTCCAGAACCAGCTGAGTCCGGGCTGGGACTTGAGCCTGAAGGGTCCTCACCTGTGCTGGATCCTCAGGTGCAGGCACCAGCAGAGTCTGCTCTGGCCCCTGAGGTGATGGAGGGCCCATTGCCTGCAGGTGCTCCACTCTCAGCCCCGTCAGGGGAAGGTGAGGTTGCCTCTGGGTCCGGTAACCCTCCAGCCTCTCCTGAGCTGCAGAGGCTCAGGGCAGAGAGGCGGAGGGAACTAAGTTCTCGCAGGAGGAGTGCTCGCCTCCAGGCCAGGAGAGGCGAGTCACCTGTGGATCGGAACCGCCCTATGCCTCGGGGCAGATAAAAGCCAGCCAGCCCAGTCCCAGGTTGCGGGAGCAACATTGTTGGTAGCCTGTTCCTGCCTGCACCCTGTCCTGCTCTTCTGCCAGAGTTCCTGACCTCACCCGACTCCCTGCCTTGGACCCCGCTTCAGCCTTGATGGACAGCCTCCATACCACACCCTCGACCTCGGACTGGACTTGGACCTCGCCGCATGGTTAACCCTTGGGACCAGCACAGTATCCTTCTGTTCTCAGAAGCCAGCCCAGAGACCTGTACTTCTCAAACATTTAACTCCCACAACTGATACTTAGGTGAATACTGCCGCTGGCAGTAACATTGCCCTCGATAGCCTTTACCTCCATGGATCTGTCTAATCCTTTTTAAAGGATTAGTTAGTGGTCATCACAGAGTTCCACAGTTTAACTATGTGCTGTGTGAAGGAAGTAATTTCTTTTTTTTGTCCTGAATCATCCAAAGTTCAGCTTCACTAAATGGCCCTGATATCTAGCTTTAGGAGAAAGAGAGGAAAAATTCTTCCTGTTGTTGGGAAACTGTGTATGTGCAGCTACTCACACAGAGTCAATTAAGGTTTGGCAGAAAGCCAGAAGGCAAACATAAGGAGTAAGTCTGCCTGGTGATAACAGAGACATGGAGAGAGTTCCCTGATTGGTCAAGCTCTCTCAAGGGAGTGATAATTAATGGCCTACTAACTGGAATGCGTTAGTTCAGAGTTCAGAGGTTCAGAGTTCTGTGTGTCAGTGTAGGAGTTGTGAGTCGTGTCAGAGAGAGCTAGCAAAAGATCCGTGTTCTGTTCCTGTAAATAGTCCACTGTATATAATAAACACCTAACTACAAGTTCCTGGTTCCTGCTTCGTCTATCCTGTCTGCAGCCAAGTTGCCAATTGCTTCCGTGGATTCTGCGTGTACTCTGCTAGGTCTGGCTAAGGTCCTGCAACTAGTTGGAAAGTTGCGAAACACCAATAGGTTTTGCCAGTACTGTTTCCTTTCTTCACCCCTATACCTGATCAGCAATGTCAATAATGGGCAATTCACTATGCCAAACTTTAGTGCCATCTGCCATTGTTTTGTCATGGTCTCCGTCCCCACACTGCCATTTTGTGACTCTTAGGCCTCAGGAAAGTTCACCACTCTCAAGTCGGAGATAGAAACCCTGATTTGACCCAAATGGGAACCTCTAGTGTTGCTTCCAGAGGTATGATTCACATCTATGATTCATAGCTGAAATTTGACCTTTTTGCATCTTGGAATGAGTCACTTCCTTGGTCTTGCCTCTTTCCATTCCAGAGGCACGCTCAGAGCAGTTAGTCACAAACAGAAACAAATAGGGTGGTGAATTCCTCTGATGGTGAACCCATTTTCCAGCCAAGGGCCACATTCTCAATTGGGCAACCTTCCAGGGGCCACATGATGTGAGTGGTGGATAGACTGGGGTGGCTAGAAGCCTAAACAGCCACACCTTACAATCTGTTGACGGTCCCACTTTATATGCAAATAAAAGCAAATATTACAAATAAAAGCCACCCATCGTCAGTGCTCTCTCGCCCAAAGGGAAGGAAACATGGGGTGACACCGACCCTGGAAGTTCTTGCCACTTAGGGAAGTTGGGGAGCCTGTTTGTTAAAAGGGTTCAAGTTTGTGGTGGAACTCTCATTGAATGTGTGCTCTTTCACTACTGTCTGGCTTGGGAAACTGAGTTTGCAGTTGAGACTTGGCTCCCGTTGAGCTCTCTGATCATATTTTGGGTGGGGTGGTGATCAACGCTGAGTGGGAAAGCACAACATCTTGGTTTCAGTTCTAGATATGATTGAATACCACAAGTGTACATTAGAGGGCATCGTTTGCCTGTAAGTCAGAGTCTAGGCTAGCACATCATCTTCAAGCTACAGCAAAGTTACTCCAGAGATGATACCCGCCCCCTACAAGAATCTTCACGTGAAAAGGTTTTTATGCAGAGAGTGTAGTATTCTGCAAGGTGTAAACTGTGTTGGCTGCCCATTCTGTGCATCCATAGCAAAATGAACACAAGTGCCATACTTCACACTTGACGAGATTATCACAAGATATAAGCAATCCACACACAACTGCAGCAGCAGCAACAACAGCAACAACAACTACTACAGGTAGTAAGAGGGAGCTCATGGTGTGTGTGTGTGTGTGTGTGTGTGTGTGTGTGTGTGTGTGTGTTTTCTGGCCCATGACAATTTTGGGCAAAATAGGTTTTGGCGCTTCAAAAACCTGCTGAACTTGTTTGACCTGAGATTGGCAAACAAATGTGTGCCAATCTGTGTACACTGTGTACAGCTGCACTGGCTCCCGGTGGAGTACAGGGTCAGATTTAAGGTGCTGGTTTTGACCTTTAAAGCCCTTCACGGCCTAGGACCCTCATACCTACGGGACCACTTCTCCCGGTATGCCTCAAGGTCCATAAATAGCAAAACCCTAGTGGTCCCGGGCCCTAAGGAAGTTAGATTTGCTTCAACCAGAGCCAGGGCCTTTTCAACACTGGCTCCGGCCTGGTGGAACGCTCTGCCTCATGAGACCAGGGCCCTGCGGGATCTGATTTCTTTCCACAGGGCCTGTAAGACAGAGTTGTTCCACCTGGCCTTTGGCTTGGAGCCAATTTGATTCCCTCCCCCCCTTTCTTTTTCCTTTCTCCTCCTGTGATGAGGCTGCATTTTAATATTTTAATCTTTCAATATTTTAATTGTTGCATTTTAATCTTGTTTTTAAGTTGTATTCATTCAACTTGTTTTTATTATTGCTCATTAGCCGCCCTGAGCCTGGCCTTGGCTGGGGAGGGCGGGGTATAAATAAAAATATTATAAATAAAAATATTATTATTATTATTATTATTATTATTACTACTACACCATGGAACAATGTCGGCCCTATCATAAACCATTGAAATCTCTATAAAACCATTGCTTTGCACATCAGTGTGGCGTAAACAACATATGAAAGTATCCGCAAGATCTTTCACGCTTAAGCTACCTTTGGGAAAGAAGTGTTTTCTGTGGAATAAGAAAATGGCTCACCTTTCCACAAATCATGCCCAAGAGATTGGTACTGTACATGATCCAGGGTGCTCCTGGATCCAACTCTGTCATTGGAGGCCCAAGTGACTTCAACAGCAAGGATCCAATGCCAGTTTTGGCTGGAACACCCACTATAACCATTCCTAGAGAGACATAGCCCTGCTGCTGCGATCCATGTGTTGGTAACCTTAAGGCTGGGTTATTCTAATGTGCTCTAGATGGCGCTCCATTAAAATTGTCGTGGAAGCTGCAGCTGGAGCAGAAGGAAGCTGCTAAGTTGTCCAGTGGAGCACCCTAACACACACACACACACACACACACCATGCTGAAGGAGCTGCACTGGCTGCCAATTAGTCAAGGCGAAGGGGTTGGTTTTGGTCTACATACAAAATCTTGTTGTTTTGTTGTTTAGTCGTGTCCGACTCTTCGTGACCCCATGGACCAGAGCATGCCAGGCACTCCTGTCTTCCACTGCCTCCCGCAGTTTAGTCAAACTCATGCTGGTAGCTTTGAGAACATTGTCCAGCCATCTCCTCCTCTGTCGTCCCCTTCTCCTTGTGCCCTCCATCTTTCCCAGCATCAGGGTCTTTTCCAGGAAGTCTTCTCTTCTCATGAGGTGGCCAAAGTATTGGAGCCTCAGCTTCAGGATCTGTCCTTCCAGTGAGCACTCAGGGCTGATTTCCTTCAGAATGGATTTCCTTCAGAATGGAAATCCTATAGAAATCTTATAGAAATTTTATAGAACTCTAAAAGGCCACATTTGGCCAACAAAGCTTAGCAGCGTTGCTAGCCGCTCGGGTGCCCAGGGAGGCATGCGCACCCTGCGGCCAGGGGCAGAACGAGCCACCCATGGGGGCGAGGTGAGTCAAGGCAGAGTGTGCTGCGTGGAGCTTCTCCACAACCTCCCCCTCAGCTGTAGGGCGGCTGAGGTGGTGGGCAGACGCAAGCCCTGCGCTGATCGAAAAAGCAATGTATAGCTTGCAGACAGTCCACCAGCCGCCTCCCCTTCAGCAGAGACGCGTGGCTCAGGCATGCTGCAGGCCCTGCGGTGTGGCACCCAGTGCCCCCCGCCACACTTAGCTATGCCTCTGGATTAGGCAGATTCATGGAGGAGAGGGTTGTCGCAGGCTACTGGCCATAAAGACAGCGCTCTGCCTGCAAAGTTGGAGGCAGCAACTGGTTTCTGGAAATCACTCAGTGCTCCTGCAGCGGTGTAGGAAGGGGGGGTGTAGTGGGTGCGGGAGTTATTTTTCCAAAAACATATTTTTGCCATTTTTTCACACACACACCCCCAGTGATGACACCCGGGGCAGTCTGCACTCCCGCACCCCCCTTCCTACGCCACAGGCAAAGCCTAAGGTTCACCCACCTCTGTTAAATATTAAAGTAATTAATTAAACCCACTGAAACAGATGAAGGGATGCGGGTGGTGCTGTGGGTTAAACCACAGAGCCTAGGGCTTGCCGATCAGAAGGTTGGCGGTTCGAATCCCCGTGACGGGGTGAGCTCCCGTTGCTCGGTCCCTGCTCCTGCCAACCTAGCAGTTCAAAAGCACGTCAAAGTGCAAGTAGATAAATAGGTACTGCTCCGGCAGGAAGGCAAATGGCGTTTTCGTGCGCTGCTCTGGTTCGCCAGAAGCGGCTTAGTCATGCTGGCCACATGACCCGGAAGCTGTACGCCGGCTCCCTCGGCCAATAAAGCGAGATGAGCACCGCAGCCCCAGAGTCGGCCACGACTGGACCTAATGGTCAGGGGTCCCTTTACCTTTACTGAAACAGACACAGCTATAATGCTGAGTTCAAGCTTCAACACTGAAACCCTTATGTCCATTTTTTAAGGTCAAATCTAGCCATCAAATTTTCAAAATTTTGTAAGGTAAGCCCAGCAAGCTCGCACATGACACTGTTGCCTTGAAATTTACTGACATCATGGGCACAGCTAAAGGGGATGGTGGGGCAGCTGCCCCCCTAAATCTAGTCAATAAATAAAAATTCTTAACTGACCAGTCGTGTCACAGATACCTCAGTTCTGTCCCTTCTAACTTAAATCTGGTCCCTCCCACAACATAAATCCTACCTATGCCCAGCACTGACTTAACTTAAAATGGAAGCTCTGTTTTTTTTGAAAGCCATACTTTCATATATGAATTTTGAAGTGAAATCTGTAAATGTCATTATTTTGAAATTTCCTATTTTTAAAATTTCAAAATTCCCCAGCAAATTTTGAATGTGGTGTCAATTTCTCCTTTTGCATATAATTCCCACACAGGAAGATCTCCCACCCAAAGCAAAAGAGAAGTGCTACTGGAAGAAATCCCAGTGAGACAACACTGATCAGAAAACAGAAGCAGTCTTACATCACACACCTGATGTCATTCACTCCTTTGTGATGTCACACCTCAGCATCCTTGGCAGCATTACTGAAATAATGAGGGGTGTTTCCTAGACATAGTGATGTTGAAGCCATGGAGCCTGCATCTGACCGGTCTTAAGACAGAACCAGGCAGAAGGTGGCAGACATTCAAATACAGTGGTGCCCCGCAAGACGAATGCCTCGCAAGACGAAAAACTCGCTAGACGAAAGAGTTTTCCGTTTTTTGAGTCGTTCCGCAAGACGAATTTCCCTATGGGCTTGCTTTGCAAGACAAAATGTCTTGCGAGTTCTTGCGAGTTTGTTTCCTTTTTCTTTAAGCCGCTAAGCCGCTAATAGCCGCTAAGCCGTTAATAGCCGCTAATAGCCGTGCTTCGCAAGACGAAAAAACCGCAAGACGAAGAGACTCGCGGAACGGATTAATTTCGTCTTGCGAGGCACCACTGTAAAGCTTTTTATGTGCTATGCAGCTATCAGGGTACAAGTATAAAAATGGAAGGGAATGGCTCATTTTGTATTCCTGATAATGAGGGATTTCCTGCAGCCAATCAGAAGCCGCAATTTGGTTTTCAAATGTTTTGGAAGTCAAACGGAAGTTTTGGAAGTTTGACTTCCAAGGTACGGCTGTATATTTTTACTATTCCACAAAACCCCAAGTACAGTGGTACTTCGGGTTAAGTACTTAATTCGTTCCGGAGGTCCGTTCTTAACCTGAATCTGTTCTTAACCTGAAGCACCACTTTAGCTAATGGGGCCTCCCGCTGCTGCCGCGCCGCTGGAGCACAATTTCTGTTCTCATCCTGAAGCAAAATTCTTAACCCGAGGTACTATTTCTGGGTTAGTGGAGTCTGTAACCTGAAGCGTATGTAACCTGAGGTACCACTGTATATTTATTTCGCCTATAGCCGCTTATAGTCCATTGAGATCACCAACTGATCCTCAGACCATGGCTGTGAGAGGTGGGTTAGGCTGAGAGAAAGCGACTGGTCCAAGGTTGCCCAGTGATCTCCATGGCAGAGTGAGGATTTGAACCATGGTCTCTTACCATGCTGAAGCATTTGATGTTGCTGCTCTCAAACCCCACCCCTCAACTCCCTCTATTCACTTAGCATAGGAACATGGGAAGCTGCCTTATAATTGGTCAGGTCATTTGGTCCATCTAGCTCTGTATTGTCCACAGTGACTGACAAGAGACCCTCCAGAGAGGGTACCTTCCCAGCCTCACCTGGAGATGCTGGGGGTGGAACCTAGGATCTCCTCCATGCAAAACGGAAGCTCTACCATTGAGCTACAGCCCGTCCCCATCATCGAGTTTAGATGAGCCTGGGGGGGGGGGTCCAAACATATGTTTGTTCTAACTGAAGACATCACAGGGACAGCTCCATTCTTTGCTTGTCTACACGGCCTAGGACCCTCGTAACTACGGGACCGCCTCTCCCGGTATGCCCCACGAAGGACCTTAAGGTCCATAAATAGCAACAGCCTAGAGGTCCCGGGCCCATCACCTCCTGATATGCAGATGACACAACCTTGATGGCAGAAAGTGAGGAGGAATTAAAGAACCTTTTAATGAGGGTGAAAGAGGAGAGCGCAAAATATGGTCTGAAGCTCAACATCAAAAAAAGGAAGATCATGGCCACTGGGCCCATAACCTCCTGGCAAATAGAAGGGGAAGAAATGGAGGCAGTGAGAGATTTTACCTTCTTGGGCTCCATGATCACTGCAGATGGTGACAGCAGTCACAAAATTAAAAGACGCTTGCTGCTTGGGAGAAAAGCAATGACAAACCTAGACAGCATCTTAAAAAGAAGAGACATCACCTTGCCGACAAAGGTCCGTATAGTTAAAGCTATGGTTTTCCCAGTAGTGATGTATGGAAGTGAGAGCTGGACCATCAAGAAGGCTGATTGCCGAAGAATTGATGCTTTTGAATTATGGTGCTGGAGAAGACTCTTGAGAGTCCCATGGACTGCAAGAAGATCAAACCTCTCCATTCTTAAGGAAATCAGCCCTGAATGCTCACCGGAAGGACAGATCCTGAAGCTGAGGCTCCAATACTTTGGTCACCTCATGAGAAGAGAAGACTCCCTGGAAAAGACCGTGACGTTGGGAAAGATTGAGGGCACAAGTAGACAGGGATGGCAGAGGACGAGATGGTTGGACAGTGTTCTCGAAGCTACCAGCATGAGTTTGACCAAACTGCGGGAGGCAGTGGAAGACAGGAGTGCCTGGTGTGCTCTGGTCCAGGGGGTCACGAAGAGTTGGACATGACTAAACGACTAAACAACAAAGAGGTCCCGGGCCCTAAGGAAGTTAGATTAGCCTCAACCAGAGCCAGGGCCTTCTCAACACTGGCTCCGGCCTGGTGGAACGCTCTGCCTCATGAGACCAGGGCCCTGCGGGATCTGATTTCTTTCCACAGGGCCTGTAAGACAGAGTTGTTCTGCCTGGCCTTTGGCTTGGAGTCAATTTGATTCCCTCCCCCTCTTTCTTTTTTCCTTTCTCCTCCAGTGGTGAGGCTGCATTTTTATGTTTTAATTGTTTTACTGTTGTATTTTAATCTTGTTTTTTAAGTTGCATTTCAATCAACTTGTTTTTATTATTGGTTGTTAGCCGCCCTGAGCCCGGTCTTGGTTGGGGAGGGTGGGGTATAAATAAATATTATTCTTATTATTATTGAGGAAAGTCTCATCCCCCCCCCCCCAATTGAGTTTACTCTTACACCACAGCCTCTCTCCAGCAGGGGCCTTGGATTTCCTCTTCATTGTTCTGCCCAGTGATGCATCTTAAGCTATCCTCCCCAGCAGCAGCAGCAGCAGATTGGATATATCACCAGGCAGTTCACACTTAAGGGCCATAAATCTCCCTTTCCCTCTTCAAGCTCTCCAGGAACAGCTCCCCTAGCAGAGACTCTTCCAAGAGAGGCCTCTGGGGCTGCAGAATTCAGAAGAATCTTTTTCTTCTAATCAGCACAGGGGTGTTGCTTCAGGGCATCCCCCCCCCCCAATATGGCTGTAATTTGCATATGATTTCCTTATGCAGTGATGCAAGTTTAGGTCTCTGAGCAAATTAAGATGGTGTGTGTTAGAGGCCTCCCAGGAATTATGTGTTAAAGCACGTTCAGCAGACCTGTAAGCAGTGTGTGTGTGTGTGTGTGTATTACAGTTTAGAAATGGGGTGCAGGGTAGGAGATCTGAGCCCCAAAAGACTCAGGGCTTAGGCCCCCATGACTCACAGGAGGCAGGCTGAGGACTGTCTTGAAGCTGAATGTTGAAAGATTCAGGACAGATGTCACACAGTGCCCAGTTAAACTATGGAACTCACTGCCACAGGAGACAATGAGGACCACCAACTTAAAGGTAAAGGGACCCCTGACCATTAGGTCCAGTCGTGGCCAACTCCGGGGTTGCGGCGCTCGTCTTGCTTTACTGGCCGAGGGAGCCGGCGTACAGCTTCCGGGTCATGTGGCCAGCATGACTAAGCCGCTTCTGGCGAACCAGAGCAGCACACGGAAACACCATTTACCTTCCCGCCAGAGCAGTACCTATTAACCTACTTGCACTTTGAGGTGCTTTCGAACTGCTAGGTTGGCAGGAGCAGGGACCGAGCAGCGGGAGCTCACCCCATTGCGGGGATTTGAACCGCCGACCTTCTGATCGGCAAGTCCTAGGCTCTGTGGTTTAACCCACAACGCCACCCGCGTCCCGTACCACCAACTTGGATGGCTGCAAATGAATATTAGACAAATTCATGAAGGATAAGGCCTCATCAGGAAGCAGACCTGTCACAAACCCAGACACAAACATTACGCATACAGTCTTGGGTGTGGTGTGCAAGTGTGCTTGCTTGTGCCTGAGAACTGGCAGTTGTGTCTGGTGCATTTCCTCTCTCTCCTCCCCAATGGCCTTCTAAACATTTAAGGCAGTGTGGGGAACCTCTGGCCCTCCAGATGTTGCCGACTGAACAACGACTCCCATCAGCCCCAGCAAGCATAGCCAATGGTCAGGGATTATGGGAGTTGTAGAGCAGCAACATCTGGAGGGCCAAAGTTTGGTGGGCACAAAGGGTTGAATAGAATGCCTGTCCAAATGCACATCTCAGTGCAGAGCTGGTCTCTACTGCATTGCTTTCTCTTGAATGCACACACTCTCAGAAGTGCATCCAAGCATGTCTTCCCATCAGGATACTCATTGACAGTAATGCAGTGTTCACAACCTGGACACTCAGCCAATTTAAAGCCTACCTGTGCGAGGTAGAACATCTGTGTGCTGGTCCCAGGGGGTTACCATGCGGCATGGTCCGAGTCCAGTCCGAGGTCAAGGGTGTGGTATGGAGGCTGTCCGTCAAGGCTGAAACGGGGTCCAAGGCAGGGAGTCGGGCATGGTCAGGAACTCTGGAAAAAAGCAGGACAGGGTGCCGGCAGGAACAGGTTACCAACAATGTTGCTTCCACAACTTGGGACTGGGGCTGGCTGGCTTTTATCTGCCCCGAGGCATAGGGCGGCCCCGGTCCACAGGTGACTCGCCTCTCCTGGCTTGGAGGCGAGCACTCCTCCTGCGAGAACTTAGTTCCCTCCGCCTCTCTGCCCTGAGCCTCTGCAGCTCAGGAGAGGCTGGAGGGTTACCGGACCCAGAGGCAACCTCAGCTTCCCCTGACGGGGCTGAGAGTGGAGCACCTGCAGGCAATGGGTCCTCCATCACCTCAGGAGCCAGAGCAGACTCTGCTGGTGCCTGCACCTGAGGATCCAGCACAGGTGAGGACCCTTCAGGCTCAAGCCCCAGCCCCGGCTCAGCTGGTTCTGGAGGCGGGGACTCCTGTGCAGGCTGGGATTCCTCAGGTTCAGCCTCTGAATCCGATTCCCAGGCCATCACAATCTGCTTTGCATTTGAAAGGTCCCAGGGTTGAAAGACCAGTATCTCCAAGAAGGGGTGGAAATGACTCCTGCCCGGAACCCTGCAGAACTGTAGACAATACTGAGCTAGGTGGATCAGTGATCCAACTCAGTAGAAGGCAGCTTCTCATGTTCCTGATCCAGCAAGTGACAGGGTCTCGGAAACCTCCTTCCCTCCACATCTCCTTGGTTGGATATTGGCAGGAAAGGATGAGTTGGAAGTGGTGATGAAAGGGGTTTCCCTCTCTATCTTCTGGAGTGGAACGTAACAAAAAGAGGCAGCGATAAAATAACCGAACTGCAAAAATGGGTGGAAATTTTTATATTCTCTGTTTGATCCTTTCCCTGTGCAGCACTCCCATTTGTAAAAGAATGCTGGTGTTAGGGATAAAACAACCCCCACCCAAAGTGTAAACATACTGTATTGGGACAGTCGGTTCTAACAGAATTGCCTTAATATTCATCATTAGCAACAAGATTGTGCAGCCCTGTCAAACTGAAGCCCTGATATCTGGGAGAGGCCCACGCTGAACTCACCCTTTGAACCCAGTAAAATATACTTTAATTTGCTCAGATAGTTTATTTATGTTTGTTTAATGAATTACTCAATAAAGGTAAAGGTAAAGGGACCCCTGACCATTAGGTCCAGTCGTTCCCGACTCTGGGGTTGCGGCGCTCATCTCGCTTTATTGGCTGAGGGAGCCGGTGTACAGCTTCCGGGTCATGTGGCCAGCATGACTAAGCCGCTTCTGGCGAACCAGAGCAGCGCACGGAAACGCCGCAAGTCCTAGGCTCTGTGGTTTAACCCACAGCACCGCCTGGGTCCCTACCAAATTGCTCAGTGCTGAACCTTAAAAGCAAAGGAGGACAATTCTTTCAAGACCAGAATTCTGAAACGCTGGCTTGGCTTTTATCTGGAAGGGCTGCAGCTCAGTGGCAGAACACAAGCTGTTCCAAGCAGAAGGTTCAATCGCTTGCATTTCCAGGTGGCTCTGAGAAAAGCCCCTGTCTGGAAAACCCTGTTGCCAGTTGTGTAGACATTATTGAGAAAGGTGGAGCCATGTTCAAGACAGCCTCCTCTGTTTGGTTCTGCTTCAGCCCTGGGTTGTTGGGGTTTTTTAATGACTTTACTCAAAAGTGTCACTAGATGGCAGCCTCGCCACTTATTGGAGATGGAAGTTGTTGAAAATTAAGAGAAGGTAAAGGGGATGGAATGTGCCCTGCTCCAGGGCTGGTAGTTTAAAGTCTATTTGAGTTCTATAAGGAATGCGGGTGGTGCTGTGGTCTAAACCACAGAGCCTAGGGTTTGCCAATCAGAAGGTCGGCGGTTTGAATCCCCCACCTTGCAGTTCGAAAGCACATCAAGTGCAAGTAGATAAATAGGTATTGGGAAGGTAAATGGCATTTCCGTGCACTGCTCTGGTTCGCCAGAAGTGGCTTAGTCATGCTGGCCACATGACCCGGAAGCTGTCTGTGGACAAACGCAGGCTCCCTCGGCCTATAGAGCGAGGTGAGCACTACATCCCCAGTCGTCTGTGACTGGACCTAATGGTCAGGGGGTACCTTTACCTCTACCTTTAAGAACTTTTATACTTGGCTCTATAATTCACTGGTTCTTTTATTACACTCTCTCCTTTCACTGCAGTCACAGAAACAGGTATACAAGGAGGCAAGCAAGCAGGGGAAAAAAATTCCCCTCCTGCTAATAGTGCATAGTCGTATCTTGGATCCCGAACGTCCTGGAACTTGTCTGTTTTGGCTCCTAAATGCTGCAAACCCGGAAGTGATTGCGAACATTCTTTTGGAACCCGAATGTCTGATGGGGCTTCTCCGGCTTCTGATTGGCTGCAGTAGCTTCCTGCAGCTAACCAGAATCCACGATTTGGTTTTTGAACGTTTTGGAAGTTGAATGGAACGTTTTAGAAGTCGAACGTTTTGGAAGTCGAACAGAACAGATTCCATTCAACTTCCAAGATACGACTGTACTTGCAATGTTCCACAACTTCTTAGGCAGACTAAAAAGGTAAAGGTAAAGGGACCTCTGACCATTAGATCCAGTCGTGCCCGACTCTGGGGTTGCAGCGCTCATCTCGCTTTATTGGCTGAGGGAGCCGGTGTACAGCTTCCGGGTCATGTGGCCAGCATGACTAAGCCGCTTCTGGCGAACCAGAGCAGCGCACGGAAACGCCGTTTACCTTCCCGCCGGAGCGGTACCTATTTATCTACTTGCACTTTGACGTGCTTTTGAACTGCTAGGTTGGCAGGAGCTGGGACCAAGCAACGGGACCTCACCCCGTCACGGGAATTCGAACTGCCAACCTTCCGATCAGCAAATCCTAGGCTCTGTGGTTTAGACCACAGCACCTCCCATGTCCCACCCACGTCTTAGGCAGACTAGTGGTGCTTTATTTTACCTCTCCCTCCTCCTGATCTCTGAACCTGTTTGGAGAGGAGAGTGCCTCTGGGCATATGCAGAGAGCTGCCTGTTGTAGTCAACTTTCAATGCCCGGGACAAGGGTGCTAAATATGTGATGACTCGTCTGGCTTTGGTAAGAATATCGCCTCCAAGAAGAGCATTCTTTCAGTTGTTACCCTTTGTTTCGACGGGGTTCAGTATAGAGATACACAACAGGAAGGGGTATAACTCAGTGGGATGGTATCAGCCTTGCATGCAAGAGGAACCAAGGGCCACAGGTTCCCTATTCCTGAAAAAGAGGGGGAATCCAACACATATTTGCCTTGTTGATGCAGCAGACATGCCATTTCCCCTATAGCCGGAGCTTTCCCTTTTTGCAGCACAGGAGATACAGTCTCTGTTGGTTGCCCGCATTCTAGCAAGCCACAGCTTCTCCTATTACGAAGAGAGATTGGGCCTCTTAGGTCCACTTTCTTAACCTTCTAGATCAGGGTTTCCCAAACATGGGTCTCCAGCTGTTGTTGGACTACAATTCCCATCATCAATGACGGCTGGTCCTCTAGCTAGAGGTAACGGGAGTTGTAGTCCAAAAACAGCTGAAGACCCGACTATATGGAATTGGTGGAAATGACTGGCAGAATCCGAGACCAGGGAGAAGAGTCGGTGGAAGAAGATTGGAAGAAATTTAAAGACTACTTACAGAAATATTGTAAAATTAATGAATGTTAGAATGATGACGGATTGAAGTTAAGCGGTTTCTAGCGGTAATGGTATAAAAAAATATGGAAAAATTGGTTTTTAATATGTAAAAATTTAATGTTATAATTTATCAAGATTAAAGATTAGGATTAAAAAGGAGGGAAAGGAATTGCGGGATTAACATACTGAATTGGAATACAAAAGAGGGAGGTATGAGGAGGTCCGGGAAACAAGTAAATGTAAAAGAAGTGAAGAAAAGATGGAATTGTTTTTAACTGTTTCTTCTTTTTTGTATTTTGTATTTTTCTTTTTTATTGTTAATTTTCTTATTAATGTGATTTTTCTTCTTTTGAAATTTTAATAAATATTATTTAAAAAAAAAAAAAAGCTGAAGACCCAAGTTTGGGAAAGTCTATTCTAGATCAAGGGCAGGGAATCTGTGGCCTCCCAGATGTTCTTGTCCAACCCACCCACCCCCCTGGCCGGGCCCAACCAGCATGGCCTATGATCACCATTTCCTACTTACTTTAGATTCCTAGGAATAGGAAACCTGTGACCCACCAAATGTTTTTGGACCACAGCTCCCATAACCTCTGGCCACTGGCCATACTTTCTGGGGCTGGTGGGCTCTTAAGTCCAACAACATCTGAGGGCCACAGGGTGACACCACTAGGAGGGAACCCAGTTCTGCTAGCACAAAGCTACCTTTTTTGCCTGTGCAGGTGGCATCTAGATTTCAGAAAGATCTGCCGAAAATTGGAAACTGTAGAGGGAGAAAGAGGGAGAGTGTGTGAGAGAGATCCACCAGGACATGAATTTTAATTCAGCACTGGATAGATGCCGCAAGATGACTCCTATCCCAGGGGGAATACTCCCTTCTGGCCTTGTCAGAAGTGAAGTCCGCCAATGGCGACAATATTTTGTGCCCTGAGCTCATAGGAGGCACCGTACTGTGGGTCCTGTCAACTCAGCCCATGACCTGGCTGGGCTCAGAGACGTCGAGCCGGCAGGACAACGCCAGTCCTAGCATCTGTGCCAGGCAGCTGTGATTTATGCCTCACCTAATTATGCCCAGGCAGCTGCTGAGGTAACGCTGCTGCCGTGGCAACAGCATGAACCTAAGTCCCGAGCAGAGAGACTCATGGGAAAGAGCAGCGTTCTTTGGCTTGACCGTGACACGAAACGCCCTTACGTCCATCCTCCCCTCCACCTTTCCAGGAGAGCTACCAATTAGAGAGGTTAGACCCAGAAGCCCAGACTCCTTGGGGAGTACAGACTCAAAGCTTGTGTGCCCCATCCGGAGCTGAAGACATAACCCTGGAAATACCAGCAGCTCTCCTCAAAATCTTGGATGCTTCTCTCATTTGAGAGGTGGGAGCCAAGAGTCCAAGCTTGATGGGAGAAAATCAAAGGCTAGCTCTTGTTTTCCGTAAAGGGTGTAATTAACGTGGGAGACAGAGGAAACCTATCTCAAATAGGGTATAATATGGACCCAGGAAGAACAGCTAAAATGATGGAGAGGTTTGGGTTGCCTGCCCTACAAGGAAAGGCCAAATGGAGACTTTTTAGCTTGGAAAGAAATTCCAGAAGGGGACTTCAGATTGTAAACAGGTCTTTGAGATACTACAAATGGGTTGTAGGCATCACACCCCATTTATCAGATTATCCTGGAAAGGGTAGTCCTAAATTAATGGGGTGGGATGGAGAGATGTAGGCTGGTATTTTAATGATGATAACATCATGTGGCCATGGCAAAAATATATGGATGAATGAGGAGCTTCAGTCCCACAATAAACGCCCACCTGGAAGAATCCTAAAGGAGGGTTTTATAGACAATTATAATATTTTGAACTAAGTGAAGACGGAGACAAAAAGGAATCTCTCCCCACTCCCTTCAATAGCACCAGTTACTCAGGTAAGCTGGTCAGCAGCAGGTTCAGGAGAAAGTTTGGACTGATTCACACAACCATTTGCTGCTACTGTCTGTATGTTGATTCGCCACAGAGAACCTCATCCTTTGAGTGGTTGTTGCCTTCTTTGCCATTTAGCTCTGACCTCAAAGGACTTTTCAAAGAAGTTAATAATAATAATAATAATTTATTATTTATACCCCGCCCATCTGGCTGAGTTTCCCCAGCCACTCTGGGCGGCTCCCAATCAAGTATTAAAAACAATACAGCATTAAATATTAAAAACTTCCCTAAACAGGGCTGCCTTCAGATGTCTTTTAAAGATAAGATAGCTGCTTATTTCCTTCACATCTGAAGGGAGGGTGTTCCACAGGGTGGGCGCCTCTACCGAGAAGGCCCTCTGTCTGGTTCCCTGTAACCTCACTTTTCGCAGTGAGGGAACCGCCAGAAGGCCCTCGGCGCTGGACCTCAGCGTCCGGGCAGAATGATGGGGGTGGAGACGCTCCTTCAGGTATACAGGACTGAGGCCGTTTAGGGCTTTAAAGGTCAGCACCAACACTTTGAATTGTGCTCAGAAACGTACTGGGAGCCAATGCAGATCTCTCAGGACCGGTGTTATGTGGTCCCGGCAGCCACTCCCAGTCACCAGTCTAGCTGCCACATTCTGGATTAATTGCAGTTTCCGGGTCACCTTCAAAGGTAGCCCCACGTAGAGCACATTGCAGTAGTCCAAGCGGGCGATAACTAGAGCATGCACCACTCTGGTGAGACAGTCCACGGGCAGGTAGGGTCTCAGCCTGCGCACCAGGTGAAGCTGGTAGACAGCTTCCCTGGACACAGAATTAACCTGCACCTCCATGGACAGCTGTGAGTCCAAAATGACTCCCAGGCTGTGCACCTGGTCCTTCAGGGGCACAATTACCCCATTCAGGACCAGGGAATCCCCCACACCCGCCCGCCCCCTGTCCCCCAAGAACAGTACTTCTGTCTTGTCAGGATTCAACCTCAATCTGTTAGCCACCATCCATCCTCCAACCGCCTCCAGGCACTCCAGGCAAAGCCACAAACTTCCAACAACAGCTATTAAGCCTAAAGTCTGCAATTTCTGTATCACAAGAACAGTGGAGGCTGGTCAGTTAGGCTGAATGGGGCATTGCCCCACCAGCCTTCATCTGCCCTCAACCACCACCTGCCTGTCTTACTTACAACTGGTCCAGAGGGTACTTCCTGTCAGCTTCCTCCTCCTTAGTCCCAGTGTTACCCTTGTGGAACTGAGCAGGAGGGAAAGTGGCAATAAAACTAGAATGTGTGGGCTCTGCTTGTCATTGGCTTTCTGGCTCCACCTCCTGTTGGTCTCTCTGCTTTCCACCTCATCAGCTCCAGTGGCCACCAGCCAGCTTATTCTGCATTATATGTGTTTTGGCTCAGAGTCAGGGTGCTGTGGAGGCTCAAGCCAGGCTAAAGGTAAAAGGTAAAGGGACCCCTGACCATTAGGTCCAGTCGTGGCCGATTCTGGGGTTGTGGCGCTCATCTCGCTTTATTGGCCGAGGGAGCCGGCCTACGGCTTCCGGGTCATGTGGCCAGCATGACTAAGCCGCTTCTAGCAAACCAGGGCAGCGCACAAAAATGCCGTTTACCTTCCCGCTGGAGTGGTACCTATTTATCTACTTGCACTTTGAGGTGCTTTCAAACTGCTAGTTTGGCAGGAGCAGGGACCGAGCAACGGGAGCTCACCCCGTCACGGGGATTCGAACCACCGACCTTCTAATCGGCAAGTCCTAGGCTCTGTGGTTTAACCCACAGTGCCACCCGTGTCCCTCAAGCCAGGCTAAAAGGAAGCTAATGAAAGGCTTTACACACAAAAAACCACAAAAAAACCCATGGGTAGATTTTGAAGGGATGGCACTGGAAGGACAGCATGAAGAGGAGAGAGATCAGTTTGACTATCGAAGAGGAGGAAGATGAGCAGAAGGCACAGAGGTTGGGGGGAGTTTAGGAGAGGCAGGCTGTGGCTGGAGATCTTGCCCACACTTCTATGGTCAAAAAGATGCTTTGAATGCAGAAGGTCCCTAATTCAATCCCATGCATCTCTGGTTAGAAGGAACAGCCAGCAGGTGATGTTCAATATTCTCTGCCTGGGATGCTGCCAGTCCGAGTGGACAGCTCTGAGCTAGAGGGGCCAATGTACTGACCTCCTGGACCAATGACCTGACAACCTCCTGTGTTCAGACTTGGACATCTGTATTTTTCAGGCTTGGGGCTGCTTTTTATCTGTGACATGAGACTCAATACACCAAGGATGGGGAACCTGTGGCCCTCCAGATGTTTCTGGACTACAGTTTCCATCTGCCCAAGCCAACATGGCTAAGGGTCAGGGAGGGAGAGAGATTGAGTCCAGCAATATCTCTGGGGCCACCGTCTCCCAGCTCTGATTTAGACCCTAACATTTTCTGATTGTGGTCATTTTTCTCTTCCACCATGGGCATGTTACTACATATTGCTTTTGTTGTACAAAAAAGAGTATTTAAAACTTATTAAGACATCTTGCTGCTAGGGATGTATCAGGGATAATGCTCCTCCAAAACATATCTTTGTACAATGTCCTATATTGATAATTTTTTGGCAAAAGGTAATAGAGACGATTGAGGAGACGATGTATGGAATAATTTTAAATTTTCAAAGGAAAATATCCTTTTGAATTATATACCCAGTACATGGAATCTAACAAAGGGACAATATGAAAATACTCTCTGCGCCCTTACTACGGCAAAAAGACAGGTATTGATGAACTGGAAAAATAAAAATGCAGCTCCCTGACCCAATTCGATTGAAGATATGTCAAAACTCACTACACATGAACAAGTTGTGTATAAACGTAGACTTGCCACGGACAAATTAAATTATATTTGGAATTCGTTTTCATAAAAACCATATTAGGTCTGGTTAACCATAATAACATTTTTTTGTAACCTTTACAGTTTTTTTTGTTCTGATTTATTTTCTAAGGTAAAGGTAAAGGGGCCCCTGACCATTAGGTCCAGTCGTGGATGACTCTGGGGTTGCAACGCTCATCTCGCTTTATTGGCCAAGGGAGCCGGCGTACAGCTTCTGGGTCATGTGGCCAGCATGACTAAGCCGCTTCTGTTGAACCAGAGCAGCGCACGGAAATGCCGTTTACCTTCCCGCTGGAGTGGTACCTATTTATCTACTTGCGCTTTGAAGTGCTTTCGAACTACTAGGTGGGCAGGAGCTGGGCACCAAACAACGGTATACAATAATATGTATATTGTATAATATGTATACAATATGTATTATTACATGTTGCTTATTCCACGATTTCTCCAAGCAGCTGAGGGCCGTGTACATGGTGTGCGCTGTCCTACCACTTCATGCTCCCACAACATCACCGCGAGGCTAAGCAATGACAACTGGCTGGCCCAAGATCACCCAGTACGTTTTGTGGCTGCTTGGGAGATTTGAATCCAGGCTCCCTCTGGTCTTACCCAACACTCTGATCATGACACCACTCTGGCTGACCCTGAAGTTACCTTGTCTACTCACCACCTGCCACACTGATAGGAACTTGGGGGAGATGATTGCTGAATTAAAATGCAACATGCACACTTGCCAAAGCTATTCGAAACAGCCTCCTGAAAGCTAAAACTGCCTTGGGATCTCTTAGAGCAAAACAAGGTGCTATATGCATTCAAAAGCACATAAGGAATTATTAGAAGCTGTTGAGATTTTCCTATATTCTTACACCCACTTCAAAGGAGATGGGAGAGAGAGAGAGAGAGAGAGAGAGAGAGAGAGAGAGACAGACAGACAGAGAATCCCTGGGGAAACTTGTGTTCAGGACACCTTGCCTAGCTGTGTAGTCCAGAGGTGACCATTAGGTGTCTCCCTTCCCCTGCTCGGAGGGATCTGTCCAGGTGGCAGAGAGCACCTACTCCCCATGCCAGGCAGGCTGCGGTGCCCGTTATTTATTCCTTTAATGGCTGCGGTGCCATCTGCTTGGCCCGCATTAGTGATGCACGGCAAGCACATATTTCACCGGCAGTGTCGGAATGGTTGCGCTGAGCACCCCGCAGGCCATGAATTGTGCAGATGCGCTGCTCTCCATCATTGAAAAGCTGGGTAGAAATGACACTGCCCTAGACACACACGCACACACACACACACACGTCCCGCTTGCATTGCCCAACCCCCAGCCCCATTCCCTCCACCCCACATGCAAGAAATTCACTGACTCTGCAAGATTCCCAGCTTCCATTACTAGGGGAACAACGAAGTTGTGGGCAGGGACTTCTGTGCATGCACACTTTTTCTCTCCCTAGTCACAGTCTCCCTGCTCGCCTTGCCCCATCGCTACCTCTGCAGCTCACTCCACCTGCTGAGAAAGGATGCTCCCTGCAGCCTAATAATAAATAAATAAAAATAATAAATTCAGCCTAGTGAAGCAAACCTCCTCCCCTCCCAGGGAGCCAGCTGAGGGGCACTTTGCTCCCCAAGAAAAAGAGGACGAGAAGGTGGCAGCCGTGGAGTAGCCAGCTGAAAGTGTTCAGGTGGGTGCTTTCGGCTCAAACCTTAGAAGAGAAGATGCCACATCATTTCCCAAGGATTCCCCCGAGGTGGGCTTGCCACTGATAGAGGAGAAATAGTTTTGTTCCTCCCACCCACCCCCTGCTCCATGTCTATCGACTTAGGATGCTTCCAGATGGAAGGCTCCATAAGAGAGCCAGTGTGGTGTAGTTGTTAAGAGCGGTAGACTCATAATCTGGTGAACCGGGTTCGCATCTCCGCTCCTCCACATGCAGCTGCTGGGTGACCTTGGGCTAGTCACACTTCTTTGAAGTCTTTCAGCCCCACTCACCTCACAGAGTGTTTGTTGTGGGGGAGGAAGGGAAAGGAGATTGTTAGCCGCTTTGAGACTCCTTAGGGTAGTGATAAAGCGGGATATCAAATCCAAACTCCTCCTCCTCCAAGAGCTGCCCAGCTTTTGCAATCCTGCTGTAAATAGAACTGCAGTTTGCTTTCCTCCACACTAGAATGCATTAGCACTCTGTGTCTCTCAGTGTATATACAATATGCTGTGTTCTCACCACTGCCTTCTCCCCCACCCTTCCTGATCTTATAGGACAAATTACATGGTGCATGTGGTTCAGCCCAACATACACGCATTCTTTAAAAAACCCAAAAACACCCCTAAAGGCAATCAGGTTGGGGCTCTGGTGTGGGGGAGAGGGGCCTGGTCCCCACTGTGGTCCTGATTAGAAATCAAAACCTCTCAATATGCCTGCTTCTCCTGACACCAAAAGTGACTAGGAGTGGGGAGAGATGCAGTTCAAAATAGCCTTCTGCTGTTTTAAAATACTGTATTTTTTGCTCCATAAGACACACTTTTTTCCTCCTAAAAAGTAAGGGGAAATGTCTGTGCGTCGTATGGAGCAAATGTATGGTCGGCCGCTGGCTCCCTTTCCGGCCCTGGCCCCTATAAAAACAGAAATTTTTCCCCTTTGCAAAGTAAGTTCAACAACTGTGAGCTGATCCTCGAAAAAGGGGGGCTTTTCCCCTTTGCAAAAGAAGCTGCACAACTGTGAGCTGATCCCCCCAAAAAACATGGCTTTCCCCCTTTCCTCCTCTAAAAACTTATGGTCAGGTGCGTCTTATGGAGCGAAAAATACGGTAAATGCTAGGGCTTCCATTTGCACAGAAGAGGTTGCAGCTGGATTACATCATTTGGACAGTCCAACAGACTATCTGTGAGCAAGGCATCTCACGAGAAGCATCTCACTCAAGGTAGCCAAAGGAGGGTTTTCCCGCAGTAAGAAAAAAACGGACAGAAGCAGCACTGGGGAAATGTGGGTGGGTTATTATGTCATCTGGACATCACCATCAGTAAAATAGAATGTGCATGAATGAGGCATGGTGATCACACCTGAAATATACTCGGAGTCGAGGGTGGATTTCATGCTCTTTATTCAGCTCACAGTGGTGAGGAGGAATGAAAGTTCCCCCAAAATATCTGCTTTATATACATTATTTACACAATGGGCCACACGTGATTGGCTAATTCCGGGATCCTCCTGTGGGCCAATCAGGTTGCTGATTCACTTCCACCTGGAGCTGGATTGGGTGGCTCCTGCGGACCAATCATACTGCTGCATTGTTCTAGGACCAATCAGACTGCTGCATTCTGAATCCTATTGTTCTAGGACCAATCAGACTGCTGCATTCTGAATCCTATTGTTCTAGGACCAATCAGACTGCTGCATTTTGGATCCTATTCAACTCAGTACATAACAACATCCTAACTTCCTTATCTGAAAGTAGTCTTAATTTCCCCTGCAGCAGTAGCAGTAGCAAAGGATCTCTTCCTGGCGGTGATGGTGTGGAGGCCACAAGTCTCCCCCAGCCCACCCCCAAGGCTCTGGACATAGCATCATTCTGCAGCACCGGGGCAAGAGTCCACAAGCAAAAAAAGAAAGAAATACATAGGGGGAAAATATTAAAGGAGCAAGAGAGAAACATGCACAACTTGCTGCCCTGGTAATATCCTCCTAATAAAGTCTATGGCATGCGCACCCTCAGGGAAATGACAGGAATTCTTTTTCAGCCATGGGCCTGTCCACCGTCCCTCAGACCATGTGGGGGGCTGGACTATATTTTTTGGGGGGGAAATGAACAAATTCCTATGCTCCACAAATAACCCAGAGATGCATTTTAAATAAAAGCACACATTCCACTCATGTAAAAACACCAGGCAGGCCCCACAAATAACCCAGAGATACATTTTAAATAAAAGGATACATTCTACTCATGTAAAAACACGCTGATTCCCAGACCGTCCGTGGGCCGGATTAAGAAGGTGATTGGGCCGCATCTAGCCCACGGGTCTTAGGTTGCCTACCCCTGGTCTAAAGGATGTTGTTATTGCTGTTGTTGTTTAGTCATTTAGTTGTGTCCGACTCTTCGTGACCCCATGGACCAGAGCATGCCAGGCACTTCTGTCTTCCACTGCCTCCCGCAGTTTGGGCAAACTCATTCTGGTAGCTTCGAGAACACTGTCCAACCATCTCGTCCTCTGTCGTCCCCTTCTCCTTGTGCCCTCCATCTTTCCCAACATCAGGGTCTTTTCCAGGGAGTCTTCTCTTCTCATGAGGTGGCCAAAGTATTGGAGCCTCAGCTTCAGGACCTGTCCTTCCAGTGAGCACTCAGGGCTGATTTCCTTCAGAATGGATAGGTTTGATCTTCTTGCAGTCCATGGGACTCACAAGAGTCTCCTCCAGCACCATAATTCAAAAGCATCAATTCTTCGGCGAACAGCCTTCTTGATGGTCCAGCTCTCACTTCCATACATCACTACCGGGAAAACCACAGCTTTAACTATACGGACCTGGACTCCCCAAATCAGGGAATGCCTGCTTGCTCTCTGGAGCCAATCCGCTACACAGTTCTGTGGGAATCCATCCTTCACATTACACTACTTGTGTGAACAGACCAGTGCTGTGGACTGCTTTGTCAAGCACATGTCAGCTGAGGAGAGGAACCTTCGGTCCAGCTGTCCCTTTGCATCTGCAGTTGCAGTTCATCAGACCAGCAAGAAGGAGCTGTCTTAGTTTGGGGTCCCCCCCCCCCTCCTCTGGGTGTGCATCAATATAAACAGTTGCAACAGGGAATGTTCCTGAGCGTTACTGTTACAGATACGAAATAGAGATGAATATCCTCCCATCGTTGCAAAGGCTTCCAGATGGTTGTAAAGCAGAGAGCTATCAACAAACTCTTTGAGGACTGGTCGATTGCTTATCACTTGCCCATGGGCTGCCAGTTATTTGGTACATATGCGACCTTGCTGCTGCTTCTAGATTTGCTAGTTGTGCCAGTGTAGTTTTCCTTTTCTCTGGTGGGATGATCGTTTTTAGGACACAACACTTCCGTGCTTGCAACTCGCTTCCCAGGAATTTTCTCTGATAAGCCCCAGCTGCTCCAGTCACAAAAGCATGTTCACAGCAATCAGAGAAAGGAAGCGAGATGGGATAAGAAGACCGCAGAAAGAATGCACACATGGAAGTGTGTGAATATCTTTTGCAGTATTCATTTAGATCTGGGCTCCTTAGATCCGATTTCCTCCCATAGCAAGCCACAGAGGAAAAACACCTGTTTGGAGCCTTGACTGTAATGGAGCTGGAATTTAGGGAATATTTTTTAATTGGTTGTGTTTTTTATTTTGTAAAACCACTTTGGGAAGAATTCTTTTATTGAAAAGCGGGTTACAAGTTGAGAAGGTGTTTAACGCAGATGCCTTCACCTCGGTTTCTTATTTATCAAGGGCACTTTTGCAGGTCAGGGGCTGATCATTCCTTCTGCAACATCTTAGGAACATAGCAAGCTGCCTGCTGCCAGGTCAGACAATTAGTCTGTCTAGCTCAAGTATTGTCTACACTGGCCCTACCTGGAGATGATGAGGGTTGAACCTAGAATCTTCCACATGCAAGGTAAATGCTCCACTGCAGAGCTTTGGCCCTTCATCCAAGTCAGGCATAGGCAAACTCGGCCCTCCAGATGTTTTGAGACTACAGTTCCCATCATCCCTGACCACTGGTCCTGTTAGCTAGGGATGATGGGAGTTGTAGTCCCAAAACATCTGGAGGGCCGAGTTTGCCTATGCCTGCTCCAAGTGTTCATCCTCCCTCCGTTCCAGAGCCACTCCTACCATGAGGCAGAGTGAAGCAGTTGCCTCAGGCAGCAAATACTGAGGCGTGCAGAGCAGACATTACTGTGTGTGCCACACGACCTGCCCTGTGCCCCCTATGCTGCCCTAAGGTACAGTGGGGGACCCTGTCCCATGAGCACGGTCAAAGTAAGATTTGAGCTGCCAGTCTGGTCAGCTTTTGAACGTGGAACACGGGAACAAAGGAGGCGCCATCTTGTCTTCTGCCTCAGGCAACAAAGGATCTGAGGCCGGCCCTCATAATTCCTAACCCACATTAGACTCATCTTACTTGGCTAGGGAGGGCAGCAGCTAAACTTTCCACACATTTCAGGCTGAGAAAGACAGTTTACAGCCAAAGAAGACCAGACGAGCTGAAACCGAGGCTTTCAAAGCAGACAAATTCCATAACTCCCCAGCTTCCTGGGCAGGAAGGGAAGGCTTTGTGCGTGACAGCCAAAAGCTCTATAAAAACAGTTACTCTGGGTCAAAAAGTAATTTGAGAAGGGAGGAGGGGATGCTGAGTCTGACAGTTTATCAGAGGGGTTTGGGGAGCGGGGGGGGGGGCAATGAAAACAAACCTCTGAAGCCCCAGAGCTGATTTTTGGGAGGCATGAATATTTCAAATAGGGAGATGAGTTGAGCCTCAACCATGGCTCTTGTAGGCTCCATCAAAAACATAAATAAACATTGAGTGCCAACAAGTCTGCCTTCTCATCTTGCAGGAATCACCAGCCATCTCTGAATAAAAACAGTTTGTTGAGGGCTGTGGACTCCCCACATCTCCCATTCCAGGGCAGAAGCACACACCACCCATGAGTGGATGGGGAAAATTCAGGGACGATTCAGGGCAGATAAAAGGAGCTCATCCAGGCAATCTATTTACTGAGCGTCCACTCTAATTTTCCCATGTAAAGTTTACACAGAGTTTAGATTTTACCGGTACCTGGTCTTTAATTGATCATTCATTCTGATTTGTTTGTGAGCCAACAAGGACCATTTTTACAGCATCCATCCTGGTTTGCTTACGGGGTGTTTATACATCTTGCCATTAATCATGTGTTCATTCCACGCTTTTCAAAGCATCCCTCTGTCACTTTCCAAACCACAAAAAGCCTGATGCTTTTTAAAAGTGGGTTTGGATGCCTCCAGACTGTCAGTAATTTGCAGGAGGGATTCAAGGGCACACCAGAAATTTAGGTTTGCACAATTAAAGCGGATTACAGCATTCTGTCATTCCTAGCGCAGCTTATCCAACTTAGAAAAATGCAACCAGGCTTTCTGGAAAGTAATGGGAAGTTCACTGGAAAGTGTTGCATGGATAAACAACTAATGGGAAGACATGTAAACATCCCACAAGCTAATCAGGATGAATGCGCATCATATAACTGCCCCAGAAACAAAGACTAGCCACTTTCACACCATACATTTATAGCACTCAGACAGCACTCTGGTCTAAACAGTCGTTGCTTCCCACAAAGAATCCTGGGAACTGTAGTTTGTTATGGGTGCTGAGAGTTGTTGTTGTTTAGTCGTTTAGTCATGATGTGGGGTTACTTATGCTACAGTTGATCTAGTTTTCTCTGCTTTTGTATTTTTGCTATTAATATCGCATTAGGACTTTCAGAAGCACAAACAAGGCATATGCACAGCTTAAAGTTGTAATCCTGCCTCTTTTGTTGTTTAGTCGTTTAGTGGTGTCCGACTCTTTGTGACCCTATGGACCAGAGCACGCCAGGCACTCCTGTCTTCCACTGCCTCCACAGTTTGGTCAAACTCATGCTGGTAGCTTCGAGAACACTGTCCAACCAACTCGTCCTCTGTCGTCCCCTTCTCCTTGTGCCCTCCATCTTTCCCAACATCAGGGTCTTTTCCAGGGAGTCTTCTCTTCTCATGAGGTGGCCAAAGTATTGGAGCCTCAGCTTCAGGATCTGTCTTTCCAGTGAGCACTCAGGGCTGATTTCCTTAAGAATGGAGAGGTTTGATCTTCTTGCAGTCCATGGGACTCTCAAGAGCCTCCTCCAGCACCATAATTCAAAAGCATCAATTCTTCGGCGATCAGTCTTCTTTATGGTCCAGCTCTCACTTCCATACATCACTACTGGGAAAACCATAGCTTTTACTATATGGACCTTTGTTGGCAAGGTGATGTCTCTGCTGCAAAGTGATGAGAGTTGTTAGGAGACCCCAATTTCCCTCATTTGATTGTGGAGCCATTCTGGGAATTGTAGTTTGGAAAGCATCCAAGGAGCCACTGTTAGGAGTTTGGGGTGTTAAGCCCAACCTTTCTAATCCCTGGATCTTAAAAGGTAAAGGTAAAGGGACCCTGACCATTAGGTCCAGTCGTGACTGACTCTGGGGTTGCGACGCTCATCTCACTTTATTGGCTGAGGGAGCCGGCGTACAGCTTCTGGGTCATGTGGCCAGCATGACTAAGCCGCTTCTGGCGAACCAGAGCAGCGCACGGAAACGCCATTTACCTTCCCGCCGGAGCGGTACCTATTTATCTACTTGCACTTTGATGTGCTTTTGAACTGCTAGGTTGGCAGGAGCTGGTACCAAGCAATGGGAGCTCACTCCGTCACAGGGATTCAAACCGCCGACCTTCTGATTGGCAAGTCCTTTGTTCTGTGGTTTAACCCACAGTGCCATCTTAGCAAGTTTTAAATGCTAATCAAGCCAAGCTAGTTTCCTGGTGACGTGATGGGGGATTAACAGGTTCGGTGTGAGATAGCAAATAGGTGGTGGGCCCTTCCTTCAACAGACAAAGAGTTTAGAGCAGAGTTTGGTAAGTGACCTGGAAGTTTAGAGCAGAGTTTGGTAAGTGACCTGGAAGTGAAGCAGCAAGTTGGAAAGAGAGTCAGAGCAATGTTTGAGGACAATGTTAGATTTCTGTTTGAATCCAAGGTTGCGGCTATGGGAGAAACAAGACCCTTTTGGGTGTGAACTCCTCCATTGTATGCTCGAGCTGTATATACGGTGGTACCTCGGGTTACAGACGCTTCAGGTTACAGACGCTTCAGGTTACAGACTCCGCTAACCCAGAAATAGTACCTCGGGTTAAGAACTTTGCTTCAGGATGAGAACAGAAATCGTGCTCCGGCGGCACGGCAGCAGCAGGAGGCCCCATTAGCTAAAGTGGTGCTTCAGGTTAAGAACAGTTTCAGGTTAAGAATAGACCTCCAGAACGAATTAAGTACCACTGTATGTGTAAATAAAACCATATATCATAAAGACACCACAGTCTCCCCTGTGCCCCATTCCCAAAAGGAAACATGAGTCGTGGGTAAGAGTCTGGAAATCCTGGAATCTCGCATTGCGTGGAGATTAGGGCGGCGTGCCACATTATGGAATTTGCTACTACAAGATGTAGTGATGTCCACCAGTTTGTATGGTTTCAAAGGGGGATTAGGCCACTTCATAAAAGATAAACCTATCAGACTAATTATGGAGGCTGTGTAGTACTTTTGGGTTAAGAGGTAGTATGTCTCTGAATGCCAGTTACTGGGGACCATTAACAATTAGAGTTATGCTGTTATGCAGGCATAGGCAAACTCGTCGCTCCAGATGTTTTGAGACTACAATTCCCATCATCCCTGACCACTGGTCCTGTTAGCTAGGGACAATGGGAGTTGTAGTCCCAAAACATCTGGAGGGCCGAGTTTGCCTATGCTTGCTTGTATTTCGCTTTTGAGCTTCAAATAGGCAACTGTTGGCACCTATGGGAACAGGATACCAGATGAGATTAGTCTTTGTTCTGACCCATGAGGGCTGTTCTTATGTTCTTCATAAGGCTGTCTCCCAGCACTATGTGACAACCGAGATGGATTATTCCAAGGTCTCCACCATGCTGCAAATATCTGTTGACTAGCTGCAGATAATAGGTAACTCAAAGTTCGCAATTGTCTATGAGTGAAAAGCGATGGCAGGCAGCACACACACAAACGGCCACGCAGATGAAAAGCACAACAGGGCAATATCTAGAGAGACAGGAGAGAGAAGTTAAAATCCAGCTTTGCTGAGCATTTGGATCATGAGGCCACACGGAAGGAGAGATGAGAGGAGGAATACAAGAAATAGCATCTCATTATTTCACTTTATAGGTTAAGTAATATTGCATTTAAACCAAGGGGCCAGTGCTTACATGAGTAGCATTAAGATCATCAGAGTGATACACATCTTAGTCATAGATGCATGTTGTGCAAAGCTGCACAGAAATGGATAAAGGTAAAGGGACCCCTGACCATTAGGTCCAGTCGTGACCGACTCTGGGGTTGCGGTTGGCCGAGGGAGCCGGCGTACAGCTTCCAGGTCATGTGGCCAGCATGACTAAGCCACTTCTGGCGAACGAGAGCAACGCATGGAAATGCCGTTCACCTTCCTGCCGGAGTGGTACCTATTTATCTACTTGCACTTTGACGTGCTTTCGAACTGCTAGGTTGGCAGGAGCTGGGACCGGGCAATGGGAGCTCACCCCGTCGCAGAGATTCGAATCGCCGACCTTCTGATCGGCAAGCCCTAGGCTCTGTGGTTTAACCCACAGCGCCACCCGCATCCCTACAGAAAAGGAACAGCAACCTAATTAAAATGTGGAGCCGGACATGTTTGTGTATGATTTCCAGCCCCAGTGTCACATGTAAATCATACTTGAGCTGTACTTTAAATAGTGCAACCAGAATATGCAACGGAGGGTAAGGTTCCTGTACCTTGCATAGCGAGCTACTCAGTGCTGAAATTCCTTCTTCTATCCAACCATTCAAGGTGCAGAAGCCTTGCTCTTATTATATAGGAATTGATGGTCTTAGGCAGCTACACACACACATTACTGAGCAAACCTATGGTAGCAGCTTGATAGCTCAGCTGGTTAAAGTGTGATGCTGATAACACCAAGGTTACAGGTTTGATCCCTGTGTGGGACAGCTGCGTAGGTTGGCCTAGAATGATCCTCAGTGTCCCTTCCAATTCTATGATTCTGTGAACACTCTCAAGCACGATACAAATGCTTAGAGCCACCCTTGCTCCCAAAACTTTAATTGCAGTCTGCCACGTGGAAATCTAGCAGCTGGAGAGGAATGCTGGGGAAATCTTTGCCCATTTAATGTTCATATCAGCTGTTAGGAAGGGTGCAGGGCTTATAAAATGGGCAGTTAGATTTGTTCTTTCCAACTCTGCATTTCTCTCTCTCTCTCTCATTTTAATCAGTCCCATCATTAAGAAGCAGGGTTTTTTTTTATGTAGGTGTGGGTTTGGTTTTTAAAAACACAAAACATGGGCCCCCCTCACCCCACCCAAGATTATCTCTTACAGAACAGGCCATAATTCCCCATGGAGCCACAAATCAAAGCTGCCACATCGGTAAAAGGCATAGCATGCGTTGGAAGCTATAAAGTGTAACAGGCGCTGGATTTTTTTTTTCTGGAAAACCCGAATGGAATTTTCACCAAATATGGGGGAACTAAAGCCTTACAATCCAAAGGGATAGGGAATAGGATGAGCTCTATAAGAACAGGATCAGCCCTGCTGGGAACCTTGAGCCAAGGAGAACGTGGCTGCAAAGCAAATGGCAGCTATATATTGTTACGAGTTTGGCTGTAATGCTGTGTGCCAGACCTCTCTAATCCCTGCATTCAGCAAGTGTTAGAATTTAATCCTGGCTTAATTCTTGGAATAGCCAGACTAGCCTCCTGGCGAGGTGATAGCCTAGGTGATGAGCCATTAAGGGGGATTAAGGGGCTCAGTGCAAGGCAGCAAATGGGTGGAGCCCCTCTCCTTCAACAGACAAAGCCAGACAAAGTTTGGAGCCGAGAACTTGCAGTGAAGTGACCTAGAAGCAAAGCCAGAGCAATGTTTGAGAGCAATATCTGATTTCTGTTCGAATCCAAGGCTGCAACTATTAAAGGTGCAAGTGCCCCTGTTGCGTCTGACCACAGCTTGCGAGGGACTGAAGTTCTTCATACCTCTCTCACTTAAACAACTGAATTGTTCCAACTGCACCTGTTGCAGTTCCCTTAGTGGCAGATTTATGGTCTGTGGGGCTCCCTTTGGGGGACCCTAAATAAACGTGACTGTGACAAAATCAGAGGTGCATAAAGAGACGGTAATAATAATGCTTCCTGCCCTCAAACAACTTGGGAACAGTGCCTGCTGTGGATCAGGCAGGAAGAAAAGGTGATGGTAAGGATGATACTTTGAAATGGGTAGCCCCCCCCCCCGAAAAAAAACCATTGGGAGTATCAGGGAAAATGTGGTGGTGGTGATAATGGTGATGCCTCAGCACTACACCACCCACCACCCAAAAAACCTTGTAAACAATCTGGGGAAAAGAAGTGATGATCATCATACCTCTGTGCTGCCGCCCCCCCCCCCAATATTTTTTTTTTTAGAAACAATAAGGAAAAGGAGATAAGGATGATGCCCCTCCACTAGCTCTGGAGAAATCTCTACTGTATGGCATGAAACAGAAATAAGAAAGGGTTGCTATAATTCTCCCCTCTCACACATATTCAACTGAGATCCCTCTCATGTAGCTGCCTGCTCCACATGCTGGCAGGCAGCAAATCAAGCCCAACAATAAAGAGATGATTCCAACGTTTCTTCCTTCAGTACCTGCGCTTTTCAACACGTGGCTAGCAGGTGGCAGAATGAACCACAAGTAATTTCCATGCACTCCACTAAAACACACTTTTTTTAAAAAAAGTAGCTGCCTGCTTACTGCTCCATGTGGCTGGCAAGCATAAAAAAAGCACACACAAAACAGAGCAGCAAAATGATGGACCCTGTGCTTCTTCCTCCACCACTACAAACACACACTCCTCCATGGTCAGAACAGCTGCCCGCTACTTGCTCCACCAGGCCAGCAAGCAGCAAAGAGCAGACAAATGGGCACAGCATCTTCAAAAAGTCCTTCCATGGGCAGCCAAAGGTGGAGCAGGTGGAATGGCCTCAGCACTTCCCCCAACCCCAACATCTCCCCAAAACCAAAAGGCTTGACAATTCTCCTACCACAATATTCGTTCCCCCTACCTGGGTCAGGTTGGTGATGCCTTGGCTTGGAAGGTTGCCTGCACATTATACTTCACAACTTTCTTTCCTTCTTATTTTTAAATAAAAACTTAAAGAGTCTGGAACCCCTGCTGGCACAGGCCTGGTGCAATTACTTCAATTGCACCATTATAAATCTAAGTCTGTTGGAAATCCAGGGAGTCCTATTGCCTAGGGACCAAACAACTCACAGCTCTGACATCACTCATTGACTGACTGACAGGAGAAGCTGGGCTGGCTCATTTAACAGAAATTGTTTAGAATGTCACCTATACATTCTGTTTCATAAACATATTTCTAGAATGGCTAGAGACCTACTTTCTTAAAAAAGTAAACCCTCTGAGTCTGGCACTCACATTCTCTTTTTCAGTTGGTCACACCACCAGAGGCTCCCTTTGGCCAATCCTGTCCTGTCGGCCCCTATAAATGACAATTGCAGATCTTGGTATCTCTTCCTCTATTGATTGTGCTGACTTCGCTACTTGTAAGAGGGATTCAATTGCACACCAGAAAGTTCAGGTTTGCGCAATTAAACTGGATACTCTGGAACAACAAACCTGGGTCCAGTGCTTTTTTTTCTGGAGGGACACAGAGGTACTCATACCCCTAAACATTTTGTGAATCTTTATACAGTGGTACCTCAGGTTACATACGCTTCAGGTTACAGACCCCGCTAACCCAGAAATAGTACCTCGGGTTAAGAACCTTGCTTCAGGATGAGAACAGAAATCGTGCGATGGCGGCGTGGCAGCAGCAGGAGGCCCCATTAGTGAAAGTGGTGCTTCAGGTTAAGAACAGTTTCAGGTTAAGAACGGACCTCCAGAATGCATTAAGTACGTAACCAGAAGTACCACTGTACTTTTGTCCATTTATTGTATTTATTTTTCCTGATTTGAACTATATAAAATGAGAGTACCCATAAACATTTTTGTAGGGGAAAAAGCACTGCCTGGGTCTATTTTTAAAAAACGGTTTTGCAGTAAGAAAACGGATAGGGAAATGCATTAGAAAGTATGGGACAATGATTGATGAGCAGTCGTATAACCTCTGCAGAAAGACATTGGAGCTACAGCTCAATAAAGAGCAGACATTGTATAACTTCTGTGCAAGCTTTGCGCAAGCAAATCAAGGCAAAATGCTCAATAAACAGATAATCTGGAAGCAACCGAGCTCTTAAAATTTACTGTTGCCTCATATCCCTCCTTTCTGCCAGTAGCCCTCTCCCAGGCTTGGCCATCTTTCCGTTCCTTTCTGAAAGGCAAACTGTTGAGAGACAGCCTCTCTCTCTCCCCCAAACTCCCGCCTGCTGCTGGGAGTGTTCCTCTGCTCATTTTGTCTGTGCTGCAAGAAATACGATGGAAAGGGGGGAGGCAAACATCCCTCTAAGCATCCGTGTTTCACAGCTCTTGAGGCCCAACAAAGGGGAGTCTCTGCACACTCCCGTGGATATAGGGCCAAGGAGACAGCCTGACCTCCAAAATCTGGAGGTGAACAAGGAGTCGGAGTCCCTTAGCAAAATATTTAAGCGCCATGCCCCTCTCCAGTGCACCGGATCTAGCCCAGTAACTCTTCACATCATCCCTTGTGCCTTGAGCTTTGCTTGAACATGTATGGATATTCTCGTTCTTTGTCTATCACACACACATTGGCACTGAAAATGAAAACTCAAGTGTCTAGTCACAGGGTTCTGCGGCTCTTGGGATACAGCCACATACGATGCCCTGCAAATGTTGGACTCTCAACACCCACTGGCCCCAGCCAGCATGACCAATGGTCAGGGATGGTGGGGTTGCAGTCTAATAACATCCGAAGGACACCTGGTTGGCTCCCCTTTATGCACAATACAGGTGAATTAGCCAATCACGTGGGGCCCATTGTGTAAATAATGTATATAAAGCAGACATTCTGGGGGAACTTCCATTCCTCCTCACCACTACGAGCTGAATAAAGAGCATGAAATCCACTCTTCACTCCGAGTATGTTTCAACTTCAACTCCCATCAGCCCCAGCCAGTAGGGCCAATGGCCATGGGAGGTGGGAGTTGTAGTCCAACCGCATGCAGAGCACACCCTGTTGGCTATATCTGCCTTAGGAGATGAACACTATTAGGACATGTTTCATTTAATAGATTCCCTGCTCCCAAAGTCCAGATGTACCAGATGCTGAGCTTGTGCGCTGGTCCGTTCACAGCAGCCCACACAGCTGACTATTGCAGGTATTGACTTGAGCAGTCGAAATAAAAAGTTGCAATGGAGATGAGTGAAAGGTGAGAAAGGAATGGAGAAAGGCTGTGTTGGAGAGAAAGCCAAGCCACAAGACCCCAGAAAACAGAGCTGCAGTTGCCTATTTTTAAAAATCCAATGTTTATCCTGTGCTAAAATTTGGAAAATAAGAAAATACTAAAGTTCAAAGCTGCTTACAGGGCCCTACTTCCTAGTAATCCTTCTTATCCCACAGAGTTGTTCAGGTGGTTTGTGTTTAACACTGGTCTCTGCTTTGCGCAGCTCAGAAGGCATGGCTGCCAGGTGGGGAAGGGAGGATGGGAAGAGAGAAAAAGCAGCACATTCATGTGATTTAAATTGAGGTTTCAGGGCTCTGCACTCAAATGAAGTACTGGTTTTTACTCCTAAAGCCTTTAAAAAGAAAATTTAAAATATTCTATGCCACATTTTCTAAACGCTCAAGGTAGCTTACACTGGAAAATCGCTGTGACTGGGCTAGGGGTGATGTGCAGACTACAAAACTGAAATCAAGAGATATATTAATCCAGTAGCAGCACAAAAGATTCCCAGCCATCCATAATCACAACCGTAAGGAACCATGGAGGATTGATAGCAGTTATCCGTGCTCAAGGATCTCCTAAGCAGATGGGCTTTTTTTTACACAGCTGCCTGAAAGCTGGGGCGGAAGTACACAAGTGCGTAAGACAAAGGAATGCAAGGCTCCCCCGTGCCTCAAAAAATATGTAGGAACTTGTCTCACAGCATCAAGAAAAGCGGCACCTACCGTATTTTTCCCTCTATAGGACGCACTTTTTCCCCTCCAAAAATGAAGGGGAAATGTCTGTGCGTCCTATGGAGTGAATGCAGGCTCCTTGGCTTCAGCGATAGCAATGTGAAGCCTCCGAAGCACAGAGAGAGCACTCCCTCCACACTCCGGAGGCTTCGCGTTGCTTTCGCTGAAGCCTGGAGAGCGAGAGGGGTCGGCGCGCACCGACACCTCTCGCTCTCCAGGCTTCAGGCAGCTATCCGCAAGCCTTCGGAGCGTGCCCCCAGCCCCGCAAACTCCCGGAGTGGCGGCAAGGATGCGCGCAACCTTGCCGCCGCTCCTGGACCTGTTCTGGGGGCTGGGGTCGGGGGAAGCTTGAGCTTCCCCCGCTCCAGCCCCGTGGCTAAAAACGAAGCCAAGACAGCAAGCAGGATCTATCCCGCTCGCTGTCTTGGCTTCTGCCAAAGCCACGCGCAGCCTCTCCCGCCTGGAGAGGTTGCGCGCAGCTAAAGAGGAAGCCAAGACAGCCAGCGAGATGCATCCCGCTCGCTGTCTTGGCTTCTTTGCTCTTTGGGGCTGGGGGGGGGGAAATAAAATGTTTTTCTTTATTCCACCCCCCCTAAAAACTAGGTGCACCCTATGGTCCGGTGCGCCCTATGGAGCAAAAAATACGGTACCTAAATCCTCACTTCTACACAAGTATTGCCGGAAACTAAACAGAGCCCACAAATATGCATAACAAAATCCGAGGGGCTGAGTTGAGGTTTTTATCAGAGAAAAATCACTGTTGATGAAACTAAAAAAAAAATTAAAATGACTTGGGCCCGCACAGGAGCCTTGCTCGAAAAGAAGAGAAGGAAACATTGGCAACCCTGTGCGTTGCCTACACAGCCAAGGAATCCCAGGGCGTTTCGGTTCCACAATTCACCGACTTGGGTCATTCACAGGTCACTTTGCTTCTCCACGGAATTGTGAAATCCACCCACCAAAGATAATGTCCCTGTTGCTGGTCACACATAATCATATATCCTGGATTTTTTTTAAAAAAGAAGCGCATCAAGAGCCTTCTGGGTCCCTCCAGACTGGTGTTTTACTGCGGCTGTGTCCTGCAACATGTTCTTGACACAATAGGACTGTGTTAGGGTCAGATTTATTCTGCTTTATTAGCTGCTCTGCAACACTACCACATTATTGCTCTTCGGAGAGACCACGGCACAACAAAAGCAGGCCAAAAATAAACCAGAACGTTTACAGTATAAGAAGATACGGGATTTCAGCAGGGAGTGACAGGTTGTGCACCAACTGGAAGTGAAGTAGTACAACTGCCTCCAAAACTCCGCAGGTGCAAATAGTGTTGAAAGCACACATGGATCACCTCAGTAGCATCATGAATGTGCAATAAAAAGGGTGCCTGTAGGGGCCCGCTAACTTGCCAAGGATATTCTGTATTTTATTTTATTTTTATTTTTTTAAATAATATTTATTACTTTTCCAACAATTTAAACACACACACACACAAAAATAAAAAATAAAAAAGAAAAAAGAACAATACAATCCATTACAAAAACACTACATAACACCTTAAACTAACAAAACAAAACAAAAACAATTTAAAAAACATCAAACAATCTAAATATCTTATCTTTCATTCACTTATTTCAGTGACCTCCTCACACCTCCCTTTTTGTATTCCACTTCTGTTGATTGTTTCAGCAATTCCTTTCCATCTTCCTCTGCTTTCTATCCTTTAATTATCTTAACAGATTCTAACCTTATTTTTCCCTTTAATACTCTATTGATCTATTTATACTTAATTCCTTATAACATTTCTACTAAAGCCATATACCTTCATTCCAACATTTTTCTAACATTCATTAATTTTACAGTATTTCTGTAAATAGTTTTTAAACTTTTTCCAGTCTTCTTCCACCGACTCTTCTCCCTGGTCTCGGATTCTGCCAGTCATTTCCGCCAATTCCATATAGTCCATCAACTTCCATCTGCCATTCTTCCCGAGTGGGTAAATCTTGTGTCTTCCAATACTTCGCGATGAGTATTCTTGCTGCTGTTGTAGCATACATAAAAAAAGTTCTATCCTTCTTTGGCACCATATTCTGTATTTTATTTTACAGTTCTCCCATTCATTCATTTTTATAGACAAACATCACATAAAAGTCACTCACAGCTTGTCTTTCTAAAAAACAACACTCTTTTCAACTTAAAAGACATCACAGAGCTGACTCTGATTTGTTTCATTTACTTCTATTGATTCAAACGAATTACCAGTATATACCGCTTACCTACAATAGTTTGTAAGCAGTTTACAAAGATACCATACAAAAAATAAAGAGCACACACTCCAAGACCATTAAGCCCAGAGTCTAGCATTAGTTAACTACACCGCCACAGCCGGGACGACAGACAGAGACTGTGTACAGTGGTACCTCGGGTTACATACGCTTCAGGTTACATACGCTTCAGGTTACAGGCTCCGCTAACCCAGAAATATTACCTCAGGTTAAGAACTTTGCTTCAGGATGAGAACAGAAATCGTGCTCCAGCGGCGTGGCAGCAGCAGGAGGCCCCTTTAGCTGAAGTGGTGCTTCAGGTTAAGAACAGTTTCAGGTTAAGAACGGACCTCCGGAACGAATTAAGTACTTAACCCGAGGAACCACTGTACACACCAGAGTGTTAATGGGCCACACAAATCCAATTTTCCCACACATGAGAAATTTCACCGATACACAAAAAACTGCCTCATCACTGCATTTGCAGTGTGTTGTTATCCTTCCCCTCAATGAGCCCTTCACTCAATATCCTGAGTTCTAGAAACCAGACAGCCGTCGTGGACACTTACACAGGTACTTTTTTTTTGCACAAAAGAGCAGGTTTTAAAACAATCTGTGTGTGCTGCTGATGTGCTTGTCCCTACCTGCCAAGATAGATGTCCCTCTTTTCATCGGAGAAATGTTGGAGGGTATGCAGGTGGCGCTGTGGGTTAAACCACAGAGCCTAGAACTTGCCAATCAGAAGGTCGGCAGTTCGAATCCCTGTGACAGGGTGAGCTCCCGTTGCTCGGTCCCAGCTCCTGCTAACCTAGCAGTTCGAAAGCACAAAGTGCAAGTAGATAAATAGGTACCTCTCCAGCCGGAAGGTAAACGGCGTTTACGTGCGCTGCTCTGGTTCGCCAGAAGCGGCTTAGTCATGCTGGCCACATGACCCGGAAGCTGTCTGCGGACAAATGTCGGCTTCCTCGGCCAATAAAGCGAGATGAGCGCCGCAACCCCAGAGTCAGTCACGACTGGACCTAATGGTCAGGGGTCCCTTTACCTTTATGCCAGAAATGCCTCACCCACAGAAGTAGAGGGGCTGTTGGCAGATGGCACCCATAAGAACGTAAGGAGAGGCCTGATGCGTCAGACCCAAGGCCCATCTCGTCCAGCATCCCATTCTCACAGCGGCTACCCAAATGCCTGTGGGAAACTGGCAAGCAGGATTTGAGCACAATAGCACTCTTTTCTCCTGTATGTTCCAGCAACTGGTATTCAGAAGAACTGCTGCCTCCAACTGAGGCAAAACATTACCACACGCTTTTTTAAAAAGCACCCACAAAATGCACTTCAATACATATGCAGCTAGGCAATGTGCAATTTCTTGCTGGGAATTTTAAGGTCTTCGATATATAATAAATGTTCATAAATGTACCAAGCAAACACGTACATAAATATATAAACCACATGTCTGAAGCAGCACAGGAAGACAGTCCTGGAACCGTTTTTGACTCCCAAGCTGACCAAATGTTTCTCTGCAAGGAGGGAGGAGGTGAAAAACACCTTCCTTGTTACAGGAATTTAGTAATCACCATTTCAAAGGGTGACAGACTACCAGGAAAGGCAATCAGATAAGACATTATCAGATAACCTGGCAGATAGGAAAAACAACAACATTCAAATTTCTGTTGTAGACCACCTTGTCTGTGATGTAGGTATGATGTTTGTGTGGGGTGGTCTTGGGTTACACCCCTTCTGTGATGTATGTATGATGTATGGAGGGGTGGTCTTGAACTCCAGGGCAGGGAATTTGAAAGGTCTACATAAGGCCTTGCACGCCATTGTTCGAGGTCCTCCTCCTTTCCTGCATGTGATGGGAGCACCCTGTTGCAACAGATCAATAAAGACCAGGCTTACTAGCTGCTTTGCTTCTCAATATTCTCTGGTTGGCCTCTGTTATTTTCTCCTACCAATAGGGAACCCACGTAAGGACTCTATACGGGCTCCTGGATACCCCATAACGGAAAAAGGGCAGATTTTGTTTACAACAGAGTCCACAGCATCGTGGACAATGCAAAAAACATGCAGGCAAAGGATGCACTGAACCTACTTTAAACTGCAAGCAGCAGCCTGCACAAGCCCATAATGGAGCTAGGAATATTATCCTTGATAAATTGACTGTACGGCTGTCAGTGAGGATTTCTTTTCCTGCAGGAGCAATTGAATTTACCCACTTCTCCCACAGAGTGGCAGGGTTCTGTTTCGGCATCCCGTCTTGCCGTTATCTGCTCTGCTGCATCAGCACAGCTGCCTCTTGTCCCTTGGAAGTTGCCGGGCTCTCAGGTTGTGACGTGAGCAGACAGGCAGGTGCTGCATTAAATCACTAGCTAAGAGCAGAAATGGATTTTCACATGAGTCATATTTACATTGAATTGGAGGCCTGATTTACAGCCAGCGGAGCAATTACCGGGCGTGTTACTGCTGCGGAGCACAACTGGGTGGGACCAAGAAGAAGATCCATCAGATCTTGTCATGCGGCGCAAGTTAAGCAGGGGCTTCGGGGGAGACGCAGCCTGAATTTGAACCAGGGTTTGCTGATGTTTTTCTTCTTCTTCCAGAAGCCACTGGGAATCACTCACACTGCATACAGTGGTACCTCAGGTTACATACCCTTCAGGTTACAGACTCCGCTAACCCAGAAATAGTGCTTCAGGTTAAGAACTTTGCTTCAGGATGAGAACAGAAATCCTGCTCCGGCGGTGCAGCGGCAGTAGGAGGCCCCATTAGCTAAAGTGGTGCTTCAGGTTAAGAACAGTTTCAGGTTAAGTACGGACCTCCGGAACGAATTAAGTACTTAACCTGAGGTACCACTGTACTTGATAGGGTTTTCTCCATGCCTGTGAAATTGTTGGGGAACGGAGGACATCTAAGCACGTACAGAGTGCCCTTATCATATCACAGAGTTCCCAAAGTCAATAACTGACATGATTTGTGCTTCCACAGAGAGAAGGGTGAATTGGTGTTGGGCCTTCAGTGCCTCCCTCAACCCCATTTTCTAGAGGTGGTTGTTGGGCCCGGAGCCTGTTTTTCAACACTGAGGATCTCTAGGCAGCAGGAGCTGAAGCCCCAGTACCCTGGCAGGGCCTACCACAAGATGCCTATTCTGGACGGACAATTAAGAGAAAGAAAACCGGACCCGGTACTCTGAGCGGCTGGGCCTAGCTCCTATTTTAGCTTCCCACAATGCCCCCAGCATAGCATAGCTCTGGGGCACTTTGGGAAATGACCATGGCAGCTGCCAACCACCTGGTGCTGCTGGGAGGGCTGCTGTCACCTGCCTACCACCATTGCCAGGTAAGCCCACCAGGGCCCACCTGTAGAGGTGGCTCTACAGAGGACACTTTGCCCAGATCCCCCTCAAACCAGGAGCCAGCCATGGATGGGCATAATAAATGACCCATACAGTGGTATCTCGGGTTAAGTACTTAATTCGTTCCACAGGTCCTTTCTTAACCTGAAACTGTTCTTAACCTGAAGCACTACTTTAGCTAACGGGGCCTCCTGCTGCCAACGCGCTGCCGCCGCGTGATTTCTGTTCTCATCCTGAGGCAAAGTTCTTAACCCAAGGTACTATATCTGGGTTAGCGGAGTCTGTAACCTGAAGCATCTGTAACCTGAAAAGTATGTAACCTGAAGCGTATATAACCCAAGGCACCACTGTATATTGGGGGGAGGGGGAAACCTCAGGCCCAGAGGCCAAATGTGGCTCTCCAAGCTGCTCTATCTGGCCCCCAAGCCCTCTCCCTAGGATTAAGCACCCCTCCCTCCCTCCCACCCACCAACCAACTACTGCAAGAGTCTCTCCCCCTCCTAATATTCCCATTCTCTCAACACTAGGCTGGGACCATCCGTTTGCTGAAGCAGCATCTAATTCTCTCTGGAAACTGATTTCTTCCATGTATGCATTTGGGCTAGGGGTGCTGTGTGTCTTTCTACCCTCTAAACACCAGCAGTTCTAGATTTTCTTTCTATCCTCTAAATACCAGGAGTTCTTACTTTTCCTGAGCCGCTTGGCCGCTGCTTCCATCTGGCTGCTTCTCTCTCATGCAATGCCAGGAATGTCTGACGCATCTCCTCCAACAGTTCTCCAATGAGAATAGGGACGTCCTATTCAATAATAGGGACGCGGGTGGTGCTGTGGGTTAAACCAGAGAGCCTAGGACTTGCCGATCAGAAGGTTGGCGGTTTGAATCCCCGCGACGGGGTGAGCTCCCGTTGCTCGGTCCCTGCTCCTGCCAACCTTGCAGTTCAAAAGCACGTCAAAGTGCAAGTAGATAAATAGGTACCACTCTGGCAGGAAGGTAAACGGCATTTCCATGTGCTGCTCTGGTTCGCCAGAAGCGGCTTAGTCATGCTGGTCACATGACCCGGAAGCTGTACGCTGGCTCCCTCGGCCAGTAAAGTGAGATGAGCACCGCAACCCCAGAGTCGGTCACTACTGGACCTAATGGTCAGGGGTCCCTTTACCTTTACCTTTATTCAGTAATAGTTTACAGACCGACAACTCTCTGTGCCCTCAACACACTAGAATTCTCAGGAATCTTTGGGGAAAGTTGCGTGCTTTGAAAGCATGGGGAGTAAACAACCTAAGTCTGCCGTCTTCTACACATGTACTCTGGCAGTAAGTTCCACTGACGCCATGGCTTACTTATGGGCAGGCATACATAAGGCTATGGTGTAAATAAACCAGCAGCCCTTTTGTCCAAACCCAATTTATGCACAGTTTTAGCAACCAGTAGCGTCCTCAAGCCAAATAGGAAATCTCTGCATTACATATTTTGCAAATACAAAACCATTACTGCAGGATGACTTATTTCACTAATAAATGTTTTATGTACGCTGCAAGTACCAGTAAACTTTCATACCAAAATCAAGCAGACTATAAAAAGAGCTTGGATGCTGAAAACATTATAAGTGTGTTTGTAAAATTCAAAGAATATGGATGATGATGCTGGCTTTTTTCTGGGTTTGTTTGTTTGTTTGTTTTTACCAAATGAACAGAACTGAGGATTCTTTTTTACAGAAGATACATATAGAAAAAGCTCCTGTCTGTCCCTTGTTAGGCAAGTTATCATTTCTTTCCTGTGCCACTTCTGTCTTTGGCAAACCAGTTTGGTGAGTGCTTCACGAAGTATTCCCCGCCGCCATGAAACACAGTCAGTAGTACTACATGAGTACGCGTGTGTTTGTTTATGTGCATTGTGTGTGACTCTTAACCTTGGAATAGTGTTTATGACATACACATCACTGTGCAATGCAGTCGTTTTAGCAACAGGGTATAATGAAGCAATTGGGACGCGGGTGGTGCTGTGGGTTAAACCACAGAGCCTAGGACTTGCCGATCAGAAGTTTGGCGGTTCAAATCCCCACGATGGGGTGAGCTCCCGTTTCTTGGTCCCAGCTCCTGCCCACCTAGCAGTTCGAAAGCACATCAAAGTGCAAGTAGATAAATAGGTACTGCTCTGGCGGGAAAGTAAACAGCGTTTCCGTGTGCTGCTCTGGTTCGCCAGAAGCGGCTTAGTCATGCTGGCCACATGACCTGGAAGCTGTACACCGGCTCCCTCGGCCAATAAAGCGAGATGAGCGCCGCAACCCCAGAGTTGGTCACGACTGGACCTAATGGTCAGGAGTCCCTTTACCTTTTATAATGAAGCAAAGACGATGCAAAGACAAAAGGCTGTTTCCATATGGCAAAACTAGACCCCTCCCCTCCCCACTGACATTCCCCAGATCAGGAATTTTTGGCACCTCTGGTCCTCCAGATGTTGCTGAACTCTCTCATCCTACCGTACCTGGCCATGCTGGCTTGGGCTGACTGGGTCTTGTAGTCTTACAACATGGATGCTTTAGCTGAGATTCCCTCGGGGTCCCTTGCAACTCTACAATTCAATGGTTCCATGATTCTAGCATCTGGAGGGCTCAGGATGTTCCCCACCCCTGCCATAGATGAAAACAGAGACACACTAGTACCACTCTCATTCTCAGGGTGCTTCAATACTGCAAATAGGTTTCTGAGTTATCAGAAACGGGTTGCTGGCAACCACTGTCGTCGTTTTTGTGCAACTTTTCCGATTCTCTCTCGAAATAAACAGCAAGCCAGAGGTACTTTTACACTAAGGATTACTACCCAAGGTGCTCCCTCCCCCAGTTACACACTGCGAAAGGTTTTACTCCAACTGGTCTTTTCATGTGCTTCCTGGTAGCCTGTCCTCCATTTATTTTAAAGGCCAGGCGGGTGTTTGTTCATTGGTTTAAAAATACACGGCTACGACTACTAAATCAAAAACAAAACAAAACCTCTCATAGTTGTCATAAAATCTTTTATCAACGATTCAGCTGGTTTATCAACAAGTCAGCTTGAGCAGCTGTAACCTATGAAATGGCGCACGGCACAAGTGTCTGTTTTTATGCATTGAAATGCATGCGCACAAGAGAACATACACAACACTATCAAACCTATAGTTACATAAATCCAATTAACAGTAACACCCACAACGTAACTGGCTGTGTTTAACTATATGAATTCTTTATACATCATATAAACATACCTCTATTCACATTATCAAATTAAGTAGAAGCAATTAAAGACCAACATATATTGAACAGGAAATACAAATAGATCAGTTCTTATACATACGTAATGCCTTTTTGTGTTCCACAAGAGAACACAGGCATCAATCAATCAATCAATCAATCAGTCTCATCATTGGCCCTTCAAACTCCCTGTTGTCTATCTGCCTCTTAATTCCGCCTCGATGGGCACTTGGAAGGTAGGGGACTGGAACCTGAAGACACACAACTCTAGCCACTAACTCACACTACCAACACTTCAATAAGGCATCACCCAAAATGGCGAGGGGATTAGGGACAGTGGGGTCTCAAATTTCAGTGACACCCTGTGCACTGCTGACATTCAGTGCCCCCCACCTTTCACCTTCCATTCTACATCATAGTTCTGGCACTCCTTGGGGCAGCCCTGAAGCTGTACACCCAGGGGCAACCGAACCAGTCACACTCCCCTAAATCCATCTCAGAGTCTACCAAGGACAGTCAGAACAAGAAAGTAGGAGTGGTGAAAAGGTGTAGTTGGAACGTATGAAACCCACTGCAGTAAGGCTTCTCTCCTGCTATGTTTTTACATTATTACAATATTGCAGGATCAAGGTTGGTAGCACTAAGTGAGGGGGTGAGAAGTGAAGGGACCAGCTAGGTGTATGGGTTGGTGGAGACCCACTCACTGTACAATGGTTTCCTGGAAGGAAACATGAAGCACTCTGTAGTACCAGTGCTCTTCAAGCTTGGGTCCCCAGATGTTGTTGGACTACAGCTCCCACCATCCCTAAGCATTGACTGTTTCTGCTTTTGTTTTATTATGGATTTTGTGTTTTCATTTTGTATTTTTCTACTGTGAACCTCCCTGGGATATTTAGATGAACAGCAGTATATGTTGTTGTTGTTGTTGATGATGATGATGGCTGGAGCTAATGGGATTTGCAACATCTGGAGACCCAAGGTTAAAGAACACTGCATACTAGCAAGACACTTTCAAGAGCCAACATAGTGGTTAGAGGGTTGAACTTCAGTTATGGAGACTTAGGTTCAAATACCTGGTTGTCTGTGAAACTCAGGGGCTATCTATATGCTACACAAGCAGATGGGAGACTGTGTCCCGAAACCAACTTCAGGAGGAGGGAATTTAGAGTGGGAAAGTGCTGAGGAAGAGGGGGGCCGGTCACTGAACCCTTTTCTCACCCATAAACTATTTTTCTGTCCCAGTGTCTCCACAAGCAGCTCCTCTGGGGTGTGTCTTAAAAATAATATAACGGAGAAAGGGCAACAGACTCAACACACAGTTACTAGTTGCTCCCACATGGATGGGTGTAAACATCTTGAAACTGAGAGCTGATGCTTTATCTTTCTTAATTCATTTTCATAGATCACACCAGTTCTATGCATCCAAGTTCTCTTCTACCTTTTAGAAGACAAAAAGCATCCATGCACCTTAAAAACATCCTGTGTGCAATTGGATGGTGCATGTTTGCAAAGGCATGCATTTTTACTGGCACATGAGATGGAGAGACAAGACTGACTTGCCTTTTGCAGGGAAGGCAGTTGAAAACCAAATTATTTCAGAGCCCAGTGTACAAACTCCCATTTGCTCTGCATCCAGCGTGCTCCCACCACGGGTTTGAGAAGCTGTGCACGCATTACGTTAACCACAATCCACATCTATCCTGTAGTTTCTTATGAAATGCTACGATGATGTGTCTTCCCCAAACCGACATCCAACAGAATTGGGGAAAAGAATGACCTAGCTGTATTTTAAGCCAGAAATGTATACACAGGGGCCCACATGTGTTGCCTCCATTGTGACTGTGTGACAGACACATACAAGACCAGCCTTATGAGGTCCAGTGAATGACTTACCATCTCAGACCACTTCCCCCTCCCCAAACCAATTTGGTCCTCTCTCCTTATGTCTGAGAGGAGAGGAACAGTGGGGTCAGGAGGTGACTGGTTAAGGGCCTGGGTGTGTGGGGATGGGGGAAGCTGGGGAGGAGCAGGAGGGCAAATGTCTTGGTCCTCTGGGGATGGACGGAATGGGCAGTCACAAAACCTTTTGCCCCTTCTCCTTTCTCACATTCCCCTTGCAGTGAGACTACCAGGAGCCTTTGCACAGCTTCCTCCTCCTCCTCCTTCTCACCCCACCCATTGCAGCCAAGCAAATGAAAAGGCTGCAGTGATTTCACTGTGGTCTAAAGCTCTGAGCCTCCTGGGCTTGCCGATCAGAAGGTTGGCGGTTCGAATCCATGAGACAGGGTGAGTTCCTGTTGCTCTGTCCCAGCTTCTGCCAACCTAGCAGTTCGAAAGCACGCCAGTGCAAGTAGATAAATAGGTACCACTGTTGCGGGAAGGTAAATGGTGTTTCCATGCGCTCTGGCTTCCGTCACAGTGTTCCGTTGCGCCAGAAGCAGTTTAATCATGCTGGCCATGTGACCCGGAAAAGCCGTCTGCGGACAAACGCCGGCTCCCTTGGCCTGAAAGTGAGATGAGCGCCACACCCCATAGTCACCTTTGACTGGACTTAACCGTCCAGAGGTCCTTTACCTTTACCTTTTATACCCCTGCTGTGAACAGATTATCATTAGCCCCTGCACCTCATCAGACAAGTCCTCACAATCCATGCGTCCAAGTCTCTAATTCTAGTTAGTTTCCCATGGCTCAAGTCCTGGAATAAGTGAGATAACAACAGCAACAACATGTGTGCTCTGAGCATGAGCAGAGTGCACCCCAGCAGGACACCTCTGGGCATGGAGACAAAGGGGCAGGACTTTCAAGTCACCAGCGTCCCATCAGATTTGAGTCTGGCCTCTCCCTGCCTCTTGTTTTTTCAAAAGTAAGGTAAAGGTAAAGGGACCCCTGACCATTAGGTCGAGTCATGACAGACTCTGCGGTTGTGGTGCTCATCTCGCTTTATTGGCCGAGGGAGCCGGCGTACGGCTTCTGGGTCATGTGGCCAGCATGACTAAGCCACTTCTGGTGAACCAGAGCAGCACACGGAAACGCCGTTTACCTTACCGCTGGAGCGGTACCTATTTATCTGCTTGCACTTTGACGTGCTTTCGAACTGCTAGGTTGGCAGGAGCAGAGACCGAACAACGGGAGCTCACCCTGTGGCGGAGATTCAAACCACTGACCTTCTGATCCTAGGTCCTAGGCTCTGTGGTTTAACCCACAGTGCCACCTGCATCCAAAAGTAACTTTCAGAAGTAAGTTACCTGCTAAATTTGTGTCCTACAGGACCAGTCATCGCTTCTCCTTGGAGGATATGGAAGATGGCTTCTCCGCCAACCTTATCCTGGCTGGACCAGTCTCACATTTGTTGATGGAATGATAGAACACCTGCTGAACCTCACAGCTGAACCCATTGGGACCCAATACAACCTACAGCCCAGTTTTAAAGGTGGGGGGAAGACATTTCTGATCATCATTTTTCATTCGCTCCAGCTCGCTCAAGAGGGTATCGGTCCTGGTCACCCCAGCAGAGAGGATACTTGTTAATGTCACTGTGGAAGAGAGGAACTTGTTGACTCCTGGGGCTGAGAGAGGGTGGTGTATAAATAAGGTGGTTTATGGGGCTCGGGGAAAACGTGCGCCCCGAGGACAGAATCAGCGATGCGCCATTTCCCGCTCCCACCAGCCCCTCTCCCATTTTATGGCTTAATTAAAGGCTGCCCCATAAATCCTGACGCAGCAGCCAAGCCTTCTCTCCCCCTGCTGCCCCCTCCTCTAGCCCAGCGGGGTCCAGAGGCTCTATGCCGCCTTTTAATGAAGAGTGTGATTCATTTGGGAGCAGACCTTTCCCTTCTCCAGAAATGGAGGAAGGAGGCGGCAGGCTGGGTGGGGGTGAGGTTGCTAGCTTCTTGTTCTATCCCCTTCCCGCCCAGACACCCACCCTGCCGCCACCACCAAACCATGGTATCTCTCTCTCTTGCATTCACTCTCACTCAAGAATAAAAGCCCAAATATATTCAAGGCCTGGGTTAGAAGATGCCTAGTGAATCAGGCAAAGGCTCCCAGGCTCCGCGAAATCACTGTCATGAAATACACGCCCCCCCCCTTGCCCCCCAAGTCGTGCCTTTGCTGGAGGCAAATTCCTCAGCTGCCTTTGTGTACAAAAGGGCAGAAAGGGGAGCCCCACTGAATCAGCGCACTTGACCCCAGCTGCCCTCCGTAGCAAGCCTTTGTCAACTTCACCTTACAAATGTAAGCAGGATTCTTTACTGGTGGAGTAGACACTATGGTGATGAGATAGCCTGTGCGTGCAGATATCCCAAGACTTCCTACAAACAGCATTTGAAGGATAAATATTTGCTAAAATAATCGGAGCCAAATGCAAAGAGGAGGACAAGTGCAGCAAATTCCCATCTCTGAGTCTCTCTCTCCTGCTGCTTTGTGCAACACGTAAATATTCAGAATTCCAAACTACTCCAATATGCAAACCAAGAGAAGCTCGCTCACGTTTGAAAAGAAAGGTCGCTTCCGATGGAAGAAATGGGGGAACTCCACCAGGTCTATGACTTTATGACAGGGCTCGTTAATTTCCAGTTCAGGTCCCCTAACGGCAAGTCAATTTTGCTGTCCTTCTAGGTAAAGGTAAAGGTAAATGACCCCTGACAGTTAAGTCCAGTTGCAAACGACTCTGGGGTTGTGGCGCTCGTCTCACTTTACTGGCCGAGGGAGCCGACGTTTGTCCACAGACAGTTTTGCCGGGTCATGTGGCAAGAATGACTAAGCCGCTTCTGGCAAACCAGAACAGCGCATGGAAACGCCGTTCACCTTTCCGCCAGAGCAGTACCTATTTATCTACTTGCACTTTGGCATGCTTTCGAACTGCTAGGTTGGGCAGGAGCTGGGACCGTAAACGGGAGCTCACCCCGTCGTGGGGATTCGAACCGCCGACCTTCTGATCGACAAGCCCTAGGCTCTGTGTTTACACCACAGCGCCACCCATGCCCCTTCCTTCTAAGGTCCCCCCCAAAGAAAAAGGAAATTAAAGTACAGTGTCTGATGAGGTCCATCCCATGGAGCATGCCTGCAAACAGGCCTTTGCCACTTTATACAAGCATTCTTATACCACTTTAAACCGTTGTGGTTCCCTGCCCCAAAGTACACTGGGAACTATAGTTTGTTCAGAGTGCAACGCAGACCTACAATTCCCAGCACTCTTAACAAACTACAATCCCTGGGATTCTCCATGACTGTTGAAGTGATAGAAATGTATGGTGCTTTAAATGTTTGGTGCGGACGTGACTTGGGTGTAATGGTGTAAAGGGGCAGTAACGTGGGGTGGCAGGAGAAATAACAGTTCCATTACTGGAAGGTCGGCTACCACTCAGTGGATTTGTAACTGGCTGACTGACCGAACCCAAAGGGTGCTCATCAATGGTTCCTCTTCATCCTGGAGAAGAGTGACTAGTGGGGTGCCACAGGGTTCTGTCTTGGGCCCAGTCTTATTCAACATCTTTATCAACGACTTGGATGATGGACTCAAGGGCATCCTGATCAAATTTGCAGATGACACCAAACTGGGAGGGGTGGCTAACACCCCAGAGGACAGGATCACACTTCAAAACGACCTTGACAGATTAGAGAACTGGGCAAAAACAAACAAGATGAATTTTAGCAGGGAGAAATGTAAAGTATTGCACTTGGGCAAAAAAAATGAGAGGCACAAATACAAGATGGGTGACACCTGGCTTGAGAGCAGTACATGTGAAAAGGATCTAGGAGTCTTGGTTGACCACAAACTTGACATGAGCCAACAGTGTGACGCGGCAGCTAAAAAAGCCAATGCAATTCTGGGCCTCATCAATAGGAGTATAGCATCTAGATCAAGGGAAGTAATAGTGCCACTGTATTCTGCTCTGGTCAGACCTCACCTGGAGTACTGTGTCCAGTTCTGGGCACCACAGTTCAAGAAGGACACTGACAAACTGGAACGTGTCCAAAGGAGGGCAACCAAAATGGTCAAAGGCCTGGAAATGATGCCTTATGAGGAACGGCTAAGGGAGCTGGGCATGTTTAGCCTGGAGAAGAGGAGGTTAAGGGGTGATATGATAGCCATGTTCAAATATATAAAAGGATGTCACATAGAGGAGGGAGAAAGGTTGTTTTCTGCTGCTCCAGAGAAGCGGACACGGAGCAATGGATCCAAACTACAAGAAAGAAGATTCCACCTAAACATTAGGAAGAACTTCCTGACAGTAAGAGCTGTTTGACAGTGGAATTTGCTGCCAAGGAGTGTGGTGGAGTCTCCTTCTTTGGAGGTCTTTAAGCAGAGGCTTGACAACCATATGTCAGGAGTGCTCTGATGGTGTTCCCTGCTTGGCAGGGGGTTGGACTCGATGGTCCTTGTGGTCTCTTCCAACTCTATGATTCTATGATTCTATACTATTTTCCCAGCAAGACCAATGTCGTGGAGGGTTATTTTCCAGCTTTGTAAACTTGGAGGATTGGAAGCAGGCCTGTTAAATTGGCTAAGCTCAGACTGGCACAAGGTCACTCAGTAAACTTCATGGCTGATCAGAGATGTGAACCCAACTCTCCCCAGCCAAAGTCCAACCTGCTAATTGCTACCCCAAGGCTGGATAACAGGATTCAGCTAAGCAGACTGGATCCTAACTTCCCCAACTCCCCACAGGCCACTCTGACGGGCAGTGATTTATGTTAAGTTGTGGGTGAACATATCAGACGACACAGCGATTCTTCAAACAGCTCTTGTTTATTCACAGGCCAGGACAGAACAGAACTGAAGGCTCAGTCAGCCTGCTTATATAGCGCTCCAGTACCACGTTACTGTAACAACTTTCTAAAACTATTCAATCACTGAACGTCACTTTCGATCCTTCATTTGCATAACTATCTACAGTATCCCCCTGCTGGCCCAGGGTGAGAACTTCAGTACATAACAGTTTAGCTGCAGTTTAAAGACGCGGTAGTACACTCCTGGTTCTTTCCCTTCTTCCTTTTGTAGGTGTGGTATGGTTCCAAATTGCGCCTGCGCAGGAAGATGTTTTCCTTTGCAGCTGTGGCTTGAATTGAGCTGCATCTGCAAAGAGCCAATCCTTGCTGCAAGCGGAGCTTGCATTCTGCTCTGACTTTAAATTACCGTAAGCTCTGTGCTTTCAGCAGGGCCTTGTTCTACTTGGGAGCTCCAACTGGGAGGTCTCAAACAAAGCTGATCCCAGTACAGTGGTACCTCAGGTTAAGAACTTAATTCGTTCCAGAGGTCCATTCTTAACCTGAAACTGTTCTTAACCTGAGACACCACTTTAGCTAATGGGGCCTCCCGCTGCCGCCGCCACGCTGCGATTTCTGTTCTCATCCTGAAGCAAAGTTCTTAACCCGAGGTACTATTTCTGGGTTAGTGGAGTCTGTAACCTGAAGCGTCTGTAACCTGAAGCATCTGAAACCCGAGGTACCACTGCAGACTTGCATTTACCTCCAAATTTAAAAGATGGTAAGTGCAAGCTCCAATTGTAGATGAACCACCAGGACTCCCAATTGCTCCTTTGCAGCCATGCATTTACCAGCCCCATACCTGCTACTGGGTGTGGTATTAAAGTTGTGTAAAAAGGTAAAGGTAAAGGGACTCCTGACCATTAGGTCCAGTCGTGACCGACTCTGGGGTTGCGGCGCTCATCTCGCTTTATTGGCCGAGGGAGCTGGCGTACAGCTTCCGGGTCATGTGGCCAGCATGACTAAGCCGCTTCTGGAGAACCAGAGCAGCTTACCTTCCCGCTGGAGCAGTACCTATTTATCTACTTGCACTTTGACTGCTAGGTTGGCAGGAGCAGGGACCGAGCAACGGGAGCTCACCCCGTTGCGGGGATTCGAACCACCGACCTTCTGATTGGCAAGTCCTAGGCTCTGTGGTTTAACCCACAGCGCCACCCTTGTCCCTTATTAAGGTTGTGTACATACTCCCATTTACTCTGCATCCAGTTTGTCACCCCCCTTGTTTCAGGAAGCATTGTGCACACAATGCTAGGCACGATCTACATGTATCCTCCTGTTCTATACAAAAATGGGTGGGGGGCAGGAGAAGAAATGCCTGTAGCTGCTAAGTAAACTTTTAAAAAATAGCATGTGAGACCTGAGGTTTTTAAACGTGGTTTTCAGAAAGAGAACTTGACTAGAAAACGATCCTAAGAGCAGAAAGTGATTTTACATCATTATGGCAATGCCTCAGCTTGGTCCAGAAATGGCAGAAGCAGGTAGGAGAAGATGTACTTCACACACTTTCTGTCCCAGTCTCTTCCCTCATGGGTCACCCCTTCCTCAGCTGTGATTTCCTTGAGGTCTGACCCTAAGCTGCTATTAAGCCTTTTCCTAAGCAGCTTTGGCCTGAGTCAGCAGTGTTCTCCATATGTTCTTAAGTTCCCCTGCGCCAACCAATTTGGTCAAGGGCAATTTTTAAAAAACCAAACCAAACCTAGCCTTCATTTCCATTCTGACTGTGGAGAAGATTGTCTACTTAAAAATGTGCAGGCTAGAGACTTTTGTGGACTCTGCTGCAGACACACCCTACATTTAAAGCACACTCCACCCGAGAATCTTGGGAGTCTCCTTTTTTTAAAAAAACAACATAATTTTTATTAAGTTTTCCATATTTTATTACATTTCAGTATCAAAAAATAACTTAAGACATTGCTTAAATAAAGCATCAACCTCCTTCCTTCCCTCTAACAGACTTCCATATCTCATTACCAATTTCTCCACATTCCTAAATTCACTTTTTTACCTTAAATCAATCTTTTAACAATCACCTACTTATAAGTAAATCGGCTCCTTAATTTCCCATTACCAAACATTTCAACTTAAACCTACAAACGTATTCAACTCTTTGCAATTTTCTTTCATATAGAGTATAAATTTGCCCCAGTCCTTTTGGAACAAATCATCACAGTGATTCCGAATCTTCCCCGTCAGCCTCGCCAGCTCCACGTATTCGACCATCTTTACTTGCCAATCGAATCTTGGGAGTCTCCTAGTTTATTAAGGGTGCTGGGAATTGTAGCTCAGGGAGGTAAGCTACGGTTCCCAGGATTATTTGGAGGAAGAAAAAACATCCTTTGAATGTATGGTGTGCACGTATCCTTATTTACAGAGCTTGTTGCTATGAGGATTTCAAATGGCAGCAAAATTGTGCTTGTGCCAGGCTCACCACATAGCTGGGACCACTGCAGTAATCTTTGTAAGTGGTTTAGCCTTTAGTCAGCAGTTGTCTGAACGCATACCCCTTGCTTTTTCATAATTCTCTGCCAACCAACACATAAAAGGAGACATTTTTCAGGGAAGCAGTTCTGTCTCCCTCCTCACCACCTCATAATTCAGTCCACATCTGATTATTCCTCAGGAGTACCTATATCTTGGAGTTCTTATGAGGTACAAAAAGTAATCACAACAAATGCTCTTAGGGTACACTGCTTTCTTGAGGCTGAATGATTTAATGCATCTTACCCCCCCCCTCCCAAAATCTCTTGGCCTGCCCTCTAGAATCCGCAAATGGCACCCTTGATCTTTACTTGATCCTTATTGATCTCCAATAATGACACTTCCCATCCAGTTAAAGAAAAAATATGGACAGCGCGGTAAAGTTAGGGCATGATCCAACCAGAGCACTTTTAAAGCCCATTGCTTTCATTGAAATCAACCCCAAATCTCTAGCTTTAAAGACTTAAATATTTCATTTTGCTTCTACTCCCTGGCTTACAAAAAACTGTATGTACCACACTTGGAGATGGGTCCAAGTAACTACTAATAATATATTCTCCAAAAACAACAACAATCCACCAACAACAACCACCAGTGAATCATCCATTGTTGCATTTTGTTTTGTCTTGCCCCACCAACCCTTGATACTTGAAATCTGTTTAGCATCTAGGAGAAAGTCTTAGAGACTTACCCTACACTACATGTTACAAAGAGGGGAGCCAACTCCAGGGGACTGAGCTTTTGCCATCCTTACCATCAGGGGACGGAGGAGGCTGAGGCGGAGGTGGCCTGCTCCTTCCCCTCCTGCTGTGGAAGGAGGCCGAGAGAGGAGAAGAAGAGGAGGAGTTTGGATTTGATATCCCACTTTATCACTCCCTAAGGAGTCTCAAGGGACACAGGTGGCGCTGTGGGTTAAACCACAGAGCCTAGGTCTTGCCGATCAGATGGTCGGTGGTTCAAATCCCCGCGACTGGGTAAGCTCCCGTTGCTCGGTCCCTGCTCCTGCCAACCTAGCAGTTCTAAAGCACGTCAAAAGTGCAAGTAGATAAATAGGTACCGCTCCGGCGGTAAGGTAAACGGCATTTCCGTGCGCTGCTCTGGTTCCCCAGAAGCAGCTTAGTCATGCTGGCCACATGACCCGGAAGCTGTACGCCGGCTTCCTCGACCAATAAAGCAAGATGAGCACCACAACCCCAGAGTCGGTCACAACTGGACCTAATGGTCAGGGGTCCCTTTACCTTTTTAAGGAGTCTCAAAGCAACTAACATTCTCCTTTCCCTTCCTCCCCCATAACAAACACTCTTTGAGGTGAATGAGGCTGAGAGACTTCAAAGAAGTGTGACTAGCCCAAGGTCACCCAGCAGCTGCATGTGGAGGAGCGGGGAAGCGAACCTGGTTCACCAGATTACGAGTCTACCGCTCTTAATCACTGCACCACACTGGCCAGCCAGGCCACTGTGTTGGGCTGAACCCCCCTGGCTTCTCCTGAAACGTCACCTAAGAATGACGTCACGTGTGCGACATCAGCCCCCCTCAATCTTTGGAGCGAAGTGGCATCTCTGGTTACAAATGACATGGTTGGAGGGAATTCTTGTCAATTTCACAGCTGAACTGCCTCCCCTTCCTGTGATGCAATTCTCTATACCAGGGGTCGGCAAAAATTTTCAGCAGGGGGCCGGTCCACTGTCCCTCAGACCTTGTGGGGGGGCTGGGCGGCGGCGGGGGTGGAGGGACGATGAGCAGCAAGTGAAAGGGCTCCAGAGAGGGGCTGCTTTAAATGGCGGCCGCTCAAGCAATTAAGCTGCTGCTGCTGCCACCAATCAAATCCCAGCCCCCTTTCTCCGCAGGGCTAGGAGACGCCAGGAGGTAGGAGGCACCGCCACGGTGTGGGGCTAGGGGTGGGGTGGGAATGGCACAGCTCAAACAATCAGAATCAGATCCACGCAGTGATTCCCGGACAGCGGCGTAGCGTGGGTTGTCAGCACCCGGGGCAAGGCAAGTAATTTGCGCCCCCTAACCCCTAACCTGCCGCCGCTGCCAACTTCTTCTTGCTGCTGCCTGGTCTGGTCTGGTGTGGTTCTCTCCCGCGCTCAGCGCTGCGCTGGGCGGCCGCTGCATTGTCCCTCCCCCAGATAGTCCCCCACTCTCTCTCCGCACCGCACGCCTGGCACCCACCCCCTCCACAGTGGGCGGCGACCCAGCGGCTCGGATCGGATTCGCACAGCCAGCACTGCAGTGAGAGAGAGTGAGTGAGCCAGGTAGGGGCAGAGAGCTGCGAGTGCGAGCGCCCCCCCAGATGTTGCAGCCGGTGCGGCCGGCCCCCCCTGCACCCCCCACGCTACGCCACTGTTCCCGGACCATCCACAGGCTGGATCCAGAAGGCAATTGGGCCAGATCCGGCCCCCGGGCCTTAGTTTGCCGACCCATGGTCTAAACCAGCGGTTCTTAACCTGTGGATCCCCAGATGTTGTTGAACTACAACTCCCATCATCTCTGAGCTCTGGCCTTGCTAGATAGGGGTGATGGGAGTTGTAGTTCAACAACATCTGGGGACCCACAGGTTGAGAAAGGCTGCTCTAAACCTTTCACCAAAGACCAGAGGAGGGGTGGGGAAGAAAATGGCAGTGAGGTGAATGAGTAGGTAATGCAGAACAGACATGTTGCCAGCTGCAGCATCATGGTAGGACTGCAGACAGATCTCGTAACAGGACAGCCTGGGCTGGTTGTAAGCAGAAAAACTGGCAAGTGGCCCTAATGGACCAGTCTCCATTGCCACTGCCCTTCATCTTCGTTCCCTGCTCTGCCTCACTAAACATCCCTTCACTTTGTTTCCCATCCCAGTTCTCACAAACAAAGTCTGTCAACTATTTTGCAGGCTGCACATGGGCAGACCTAGCTCTGCTGCCAAGAATGTCCTCAAAAGAAGTGTAACCAAGCACAGTGCCCTGAAGTGTGTTTGCCTATCCCATGGATGTGTATTCTTTGCAAACATGTTTATTTTATTTTTTTAGGTGTACACTTACGCTCCTATAAAAATATAATACCCCAAGAGACTCCTAATTTTGGAAGCTCAGACAATTTTTGTCCATAGTTAGAGATGGGTGAATGAGTCTTTTTCTGTTTTTCTTGTTTTCTCATTTTCCCCACCATTTTTCCATATCCGTTTGCCATTTTTTAATAAAAGAAAAGTCCTCATGAAAATTCCTCAGCATTGTGGTGCAAATCTCTCCTTATGTGCACATTAAAGCAAAGCAATTTCCCCCCAATATACCATAGTTTTCCATGTATAAACCGAGGATTTTGTCTGTTAAAACAATCTTCAAAAATTGGACTCGTCTTATACCTGGATAGTGCGGGGGGGGGGGTGATCAGTTGCTTCCACGATCAGGAGATGTTTAGTTGCGATAGGTACGGTGATTGGTTGCTGCGGCAACTGCTGCTGCCAATTGCCTGCTGCTGTGGCATTTGGGCAGGCGTATGGCAGCTGCTTGGGACCAGATGATTGGCGGCTTCTGCGTTGCGTGTCAGCTTCAGACTGGCAGGTGAGCAGTTTTCTGCATCCCCCCAAAAAACAACTTTGGGCAATCTCCCCCCCCCCCCATTTTCTTAACTTTGAGTCCCCCAAAACAGGGGCGTCTTATATATGGGGGCGTCTTATACACAGAAAAATACGGTAATGCATTTTCACTAATTCATGCATTCATATGCACACCTTGCCCCAGTGTGTGTGTTTGTTTTCTAAGGCCCGTGGCAAAAACTTGCCTGAAAACCATATCCTCCCTGACCTACACATTGTGCTTCCGAATATTAGCAATATTATTCAAGAGTGAGGGAAATGGTCTCTGCACATGCTCAAAGCACTCTCTTTTTAAATTACTGTACCTTGTGTTTCCAGAGGTGGGTCGTGGAATGAAAAAAAAAGTTCTTTAGCTGAGCCCCTACTCAACATAAAACACCGCAGGTTCTGTGCGCATGCAGATGCACGCAGATGTGTTCCTGTGTACACCGTATTCACAGCCCTGGCTTTGCCTTTGTAAGACTCTCCATTTTCTCCTTTTCTTGGCAAGGCCCGCCAATTGTACATTTTTATAACCAGGGTAGCCAGCTGACTTCAAAGACTGCCAATTTGCCCACAGGCGAGAGCATTAACTTCATCACCAGCCTCCCCCAGGCATTTTAGCAATGTACCATTAATTTCTACAATATGGAATACAAGCTCCAGGGCCTTGCCATCACATAAAAATGGCAGTTAAGGAAACACCCCAGAGTCTATTGTAAAACCACATCATATTTGCAGCGTGCACTTCAAAGCTCTCTCCTTCCTGAATCATTTTTCTCTTCTGTGGCAATGTTGCTGCAAAGAACTCTCCTTATCGCAAGCCTGGAGAGCTGCAGGTCTAAGCCATGGGAGCAGCAGACTTGGCAAGGTTGTTTTTTTAATATCACACTGACATTCCTCTGTCTTGCCATTGCCCAGACAATAGAGTGGGAGAATAGAGGGGGGGTTTGTTTTGCTTTTGACTAGGCAGGAAATTGTCCAAAGCAATCTGAGTTGCCCTTCTAGTCACAGTGAGGCAGGCATTCAAATGCCTTACTGATGCCTCCACCACAGCCACCCCAAACAGGAAGATAGCATTTTATATAGTCCATTTTCCTACTAGACTCAATATGCCTTTTGTCATGAAACGTTTCTTTTTATGAGCAGATGAAATGCAAAAATGCAAACCTAGTCCCTAAGCAACAACAAGGCAACACCACAATAGTCTCTAGGACATGGGTAGGCAAACTAAGGCCCAGGGGCCGGATCCAGCCCAATCTCCTTCTGAATCTGGCCTGCGGACAGTCCGGGAATCAGCGTACTTTTACATGAGTAGAATGTGCCCTTTTATTTAAAAGGCATCTCTGGGATATTTGTGGGGCATAGGAATTTGTTCATTATTTTTCTTCAAAATATAGTCTGGCCCCCCCACAAGGTCTGAGGGACAGTGGACTGGCCCCCTGCTGGAAAGGTTTGCTGACCCCTGGGCTAGGAGCTACTTTTGCCCAGACTCAAGACCGATGACATTACAGTGGTACCTCAGGTTAAGTACTTAATTCGTTCCGGAGGTCCGTACTTAACCTGAAACTGTTCTTAACCTGAAGCACCACTTGAGCTAATGGGGCCTCCTGCTGCTGCCACGCCGCCGGAGCACAATTTCTGTTCTCATCCTGAAACAAAGTTCTTAACCTGAAGCACTATTTCTGGGTTAGCGGAGTCTGTAACCTGAAGCGTATGTAACCTGAAGCGTATGTAACCCGAGGTACCACTGTACAGGACAAAGCAACTTCAGGAGAAGCCACTGATTTGCCACTCTTGAAGGGATAAATAGCCCCCTTTTTTTTTACTTTTTTGTTAATTCCCCACTGAAGTTTTCTTCTCCTGACTCTTTTCTTCTCTGCAAGTTTTCAGACTTATGCCTGCAGCGGAGACAGGTCATGCTAGAGTGGAAATACAGTGGAGAAGTAACAAGGAACCTCCAGCTGACCTGTTTATTGAGCACTCATTCTGATTTGCTTGCACAAAGCTCATGCAGAGGTTAGATCATATCTGGTCTTCATTGGACTTTTGTTCTGTTTTGTTTGTGGGGCAGTCATACAACAATGAGCATTCATCCTGATTTGCTTGAGGGGTGTTTACCCGTCTTCCCATTAGTCGTTGGTTTATCCCACATTTTACAATGCATGTCCCCGTCACTTTCCAAACTGCCAAAAGTCTACTGTTTTTGCTGCTGCTATGCATTCTTTCTAAGTGGATTTGTCACACTGACTAGGGCCGCAGGACACTTTGAAAAGGTAGAGGTAAAGGGACCCCTGACAGTTAAGTCCAGTCGCGAACGACTCTGGGGTTGCGGCGCTCCTCTCGCTTTACTGGCCGAGGGAGCCGGCGTTTGTCCGCAGACAGTTTTTCCAGGTCATGTGGCCAGTATGACTAAGCTGCTTGTGGTGAAACCAGAGCAGTGCACGGAAACACCGCTTACCTTCCCGCCAAAGTGGTACCTATTTATCTACTTGCACTTTCACGTGCTTTCAAACTGCTAGGTGGGCAGGAGCTGGGACCGAGCAACGGGAGCTCACCCTGTCGCGGGGATTCGAACCGCTGACCTTCTGATCGGCAAGTCCTAGGCTCTGTGGTTTAACCCACAGCGCCACCCGCATCCATACAGGACACTTTAGCCCACTTTAAATTAACAAACCCGAAGTTCTGGTATGTGATTGAATCACTCCCGCAAAAGGAGTCCGACAGTCTGGAGGTGCCCACAGAGAGGGGAGGGTTAAGAACCCCCTATCACCCTGCCTATGTATGGAAGTGAGAGCTGGACCATAAAGAAGGCTGATCGCCAAAGAATTGATGCTTTTGAATTATGGTGCTGGAGGAGACTCTTGAGAGTCCCATGGACTGCAAGAAGATCAAACCTATCCATTCTGAAGGAAATCAGTCCTGAGTGCTCACTGGAAGGACTGATCCTGAAGCTGAGGCTCCAATACTTTGGCCACCTCATGAGAAGAGAAGACTCCCTGGAAAAGACCCTGATGTTGGGAAAGATGGAGGGCACAAGGAGAAGGGGACGACAGAGGAGGAGATGGCTGGACAATGTTCTCGAAGCTACCAACATGAGTTTGACCAAACTGCAGGAGGCAGTGGAAGACAGGAGTGCCTGGCGTGCTCTGGTCCATGGGGTCACAAATAGTGGGACACAACTAAATGACTAAACAACAACACCATCACCCTGCCTGAGCCATACTCCAAAGCTTCCCCTTCTGATGCTGCCTTCCCCTGCAACAATTATCAGTTGGGTGTCTGCCAAACCACAATTTCTGTTCCTGAACCATGTAGTTAAGTCAGTGTTATGTCATGAAGAAGGGACAAATCCACACGATACATTTGAAGTATATTTGAAGCCCATCGCTTCCTGCAAAGAATTATGGGAACTGCAGTTTGTTACGGGTGCTGGGAATGTCAGCTCTATGGGGGAAACTACAGTTCCCAGAATTTGGGGTGTGGGGAGTCACGTGCTTCAAGCGTGCATTGAATATGCTTAAAAAGCACAGTGTGGTTCTGTCCAAGGATGTGAAATGAGGTTCTGAAGCGGGTTTGCAAACCATGGTTTGCATTAACCTTGGTTAAGTATAATTACATCTGCACTGAGCGAAACACATTTATATCATGTTTCGTGCCTCTCCTACCTTTTTTCCCTGCTGGATCACTCCAAAGGCACATCAGTGTCCTGTTCTCACAGTGGCCAACCAGAAGCCCCCAAGAAGCCCACAAGCAAGACATGAGGTCAATAGCACTGAACAACTTGTCTCTCTAGCATAGCCACAATAGTTGTGGCCAGAATGGGCTAAGCTACCTACAGGTATTGAGTAGTCAAGAATGTGGCTCAGCAATAAAGTTCATAGAATTAAGACAGTGATGGGGAACCTCCAGGTGTTATGGGGCTACAGCTCCCACTATCCTTAACCATTGGCCATGCTGGCTGGGATTAATGGGGGTTGGAGTTCAACAGCTTCTTGAGGGCGCTTCATTGACTGCCCCCTTTTTAGGTATTTATTGAACTCAACATTTTGCGAGTATTTCTACCTGACTTTGCTCCTAGGTGTGCAGGGAACATCACTGGGCGAGGGATGCTGTTTATCAGGTTTATCATGTAGCAGCTGCAATCCTTCAGATGACATGAACCTGGTAGCTACTGCCTGTGTCTCTGTAATCTCAAGGACTGGCAACTGTAATGGTGCATGAAATGGTGCCAGTGGAAAGTAGTCTAGAAGAAGATGAAGCTGAAGAAAAAGGCTTCTGCCTGCCTCGGGTTTGGGTGCGAATACAAAAGACCAGACCTCCACTGGTTGCATAAAAACCCAGTGCATAGCCAGACTATGGAATTTACTCCCACTTGGATGGCTTTAAAATACAAATTCATGGGGTAGGTTATTGATGGCTACTAGCCCCGGGTGGCGCTGTGGGTTAAACCACTGAGCCTCTTGGGCTTGCCGATCAGAAGGTCAGCGGTTCGAATCCCCGCGATGGGGTGAGCTCCCGTTGCTCGGTCCCTGCTCCTGTCAACCTAGCAGTTCGAAAGCACGAAGTGCAAGTAGATAAATAGGTACCACTCCAGCGGGAAGGTAAACGGCGTTTCTGTGCGCTGCTCTGCTTCGCCAGAAGCGGCTTGGTCATGCTGGCCACATGACCCGGAAGCTGTACGCCAGCTCCCTCAGCCAATAAAGCGAGATGAGCGCTGCAACCCCAGAGTCGGCCATGACTGGACCTAATGGTCAGGGGTCCCTTTACCTTTACCTTTAGCCCCCACAGTCTGAGGCAGTAATGCTTCTGAATACCAGTTGCTGGAAACCACAGGAGGGTAGAGTACTCTGGTGCTCAAATCCTGCTTGCAGGTGTCCAGCAGACATCTGGCTGGCCACCAATGAGAACAGAATGATGAACTAGATGGGCCTTTGACTTGATCATACTTTCTTCTTATGATCAAACACTTGTCCCCCATTGCATTGTGAGTTCTTTCATTCCCAGAATAACGTTATGAAAGGTCTTTAAAGGGCTAAGCACTGAATAATAATAATAATAATAATAATAATAATAATAATAATTTATTTATTTATACCCCGCCCATCTGGCTGGGCCTCCCCAGCCACTCTGGGCGGCTTCCAACAGAATATTAAAATACAATAGTCTATTAAACATTAAAAGCTTCCCTAAACAGGGCTGCCTTCAGATGTCTTCAGATGAAAAGATTATTGTGCCACACACACACACACACACACACACACACACGTAAATGAAAAACTTTTTTTGAAACAACACATTTTCATGTATTCTGAAATTAAAATAGCTTCTTTCTAGATTTCCTTGTAGCATCATCATCAACAACAGCAACATTATTAATCTACATTAGTAGGATGCCCCCTGATTTCTGTGGGGATAAGTAATAAAAAGAGAAGAGAAAAATGGGGGAAGAGTGTGTGGTGGAGCATAAGGAAATCTATCTAACCAAGTTCTGATTTTTCCCATAAGGACTACTTCAATGCTTTTTTTTAAATAGCAAAGGTCAAATTCTTTCAAAATCTTCTCTCTCCCTCTCTTTTGGTGCCCTTGCTTTGCTGGCACTCTAAGCACATGATTAATCTTCCTATTGGGCAATCCTTCCATATTTCCAGTGGCAGCGGCTGCACTTGGTCCTCAGCAAACTGCTCTTCCCTATGTAGGCCAGCCGTTGCCAACATGATGACAACTCCAGATGTTGTTGGCTGGGACTGATGGGAGTTGTGGTCCAACAACATCTGGAGGGTACCTTCCTAGCAAAGGCTGTTCTAGGTCCCGACCGATCTCTCACGTCTCCTGCTCAGATGGCAGTCCTAGCAGTGAGTCCATAACCCCCCAAACATGGTTCAGTAACATACCTTCTGTTCTTTTTCACAATTCAGAAATGATACCCTTGTGGGATTTTTCCACCCATAAACTGGTCCACCACAAGTTAGCATCTTCTCCTCTACTCCAGTCTTTGGGTGGCATTACCTGACCTATGAGACCAGGACCGCATATTTTAATAGGACGACATTCTTTGATAGGCCAAAACTGCATCAGGTTGCATCATTTAATGGGACTGCACTGGCTATTGATGATACTGCATTGCAATGCCTTGGAATGCATGGTGTGTGATTTGAGCAACAATTGGGGAGTACATCTCACTGAACTTCTGCATTAATGTGTGTAGGTTTGGTCTTATAGATCTGGAACAGGGTGTGTGTATGCACTGCACACACACACACACACACACACACACACGTACACACAACCACACATACCCCTCTTCTGGGAAGAAAAGAATTGTAGTGGCCATGACTTACTTCGGACCAGGAAACTTGGGCACTCAGCTCCTCTTTGTGGCCCGCTCAAAGCAGAATGAGTGCCTCTTGCAGAGGGATCTGCTCTCATCATCAATACTAAGGAAAGGGGACTTTACAAAAGGCCAGTGGGGAGGGGAGTTGGGAAAGGAGGGCTGGGGAAGCTTCCAACTCATTTAACCAAAAGCCTCTGCAAGCTGCTTCCTCAGCCAGGGCCATGACCCTTCCAACCCTCTGTCCTTCATTCCCGCCATAAATCCATCCAGTTTATGGGCCTCTGTCTGGCCAGGCTGCCAGGGACTGGAGTTCATACTCCCCTGGGATGTGACTGGACAGCCAGCGGGGCGGGGGGGGGCGGCCCAATAAAGCTCAGGGGCCAAGGTGGGAGGGGGACTGAGAAGCTGCACTGGTCAGAGGGGAGAAGTGAGCAGTCTTTGTAGTTTGGGGTGCTCCATCTGGCTGAAATGAAGTATGTATTAACAAAGTTAGATCCAATATCAATCCCTCCCCTCCCCACCCTCCACAAATGGCTGGTATTCTACCAGCCAAATGCATACAGGGTTTTCTTTAGTTAATGTTGAGATGGACAAACAGCTCGTGAGTTGGCATTACATTACAGGGGTACCTCGGGTTACAGGCGCTCCACGTTACAGGCGCTTCAGGTTACAGACTCTGCTAACCCAGAAATAGCACCTCGGGTTAAGAACTTTGCTTCAGGATGAGAACAGAAATTGTGCGGCAGTGGCGGCGCGGCAGCAGCGGGAGGCCCCATTAGCTAAAGTGGTACCCCAGGTCAAGAACAGTTTCAGGTTAAGAATGGACCTCCAGAACGAGTAAACCTTCATAGATCTGCCCTGTAATAGGTTAGACAAGCAGCAGAGCAGTACATCGGCAGCAGAGCTAGAGAACCTGTGGCTAGTCTAAATGTTGCTGGACTATCCTTGACCTATGGCCATCCTGGCTGAGGCAAATGGAAATTGGAGTCCAACACATCTGGAGAGCATGGAATGTTCCTTTCAGTGACCTTCGCCTGGATAATCCATTTAATTCCCTCCCGATCCGCCACACACCCAATTTCCCAGTTTTCTACAAAGAGCCCTGCTGGACCTAACCAAAGGCCCAAGAGGAATATAGTGTCATGAGTTGGAGGGAAGGGGTATTAAACTTTGAGCCAAACCCCTCTAATCCCTGGATCCAACATGTGTTAAAAGCTAATCAAGCCTTCTAATTAATGAAGGCGCTCGGTGTGAGATGGCCACTCCCTCAACAGGCAATGCCAGAGTTGAGAGCATAATTGGCAGTGATGTGAGCTAAAGGGAAAGCAGCAACCTGGAGAGAGAGGCAGAGCAACGTTGAATGAATGAATCTTTATTTGCATCAGCCACCATTCAATACAAAAAACAAAATAGACAGAAACAACAACAAAACATTATATTTCTGTTTGAATCCAAGGCTGCGGCTATGGGAGAAACAAGACCTTTTTTGGGGTGTTGATGCTATGAAGCCTTTCATCTAAGGTTGTGTATCTGTGTAAATAAACCATACAGGGCTGTCTTACCCATTGGGAATCTGATTCAGAGGCTGAACCTGAGGAATCCCAGCCTGCACAGGAGTCCCCGCCTCCAGGGCCGGCTGAGCCGGGGCAGGGGCTTGAACCTGAAGGGCCCGCACCTGTGCCGGATCCTCAGGAGCAGACACCAGCTGAATCCGCTCTGGCTCTGGAGGTGATCGAGGACCCATTGCCTGCAGGTGCTCCTCTCCCAGCCCTGTCAGGGGAAGGTGAGGTTGCCTCTCGGTCCAGTAACCCTCCAGCCTCTCCTGAGCTGCAGAGGCTCAGGGCAGAGAGGCGGAGGGAACTAAGGAGAGGCGAGTCACCTGTGGACCAGAGCCGCCCTATGCCTCAGAGGAGATAAAGGCCAGCCAGCCCAGTGCCAGGTTGCGGGAGCTGTTCCTGTTGGTTACCTGTTCCTGCCGGCACCCTGTCCTGCTTTCTTCCAGAATTCCTGACCACACCCGACTCCCTGCCTTGGACCCCGCTTCAGCCTCAGACCAGACACGGACGGTAACACACACACCCCCGGACCAGCACACCTGGAATCTCGATTGCTCAGAGCTATAGCCCTTACCCATGTCATGCAGCTTCCATTCTCCCCCAGTAGCCAAGCAGCTGCTTATGGGAAGCCTGCAAGGAAGACATGAGGACAACAACACTCACCCCACTTGTGATTCCCAGCAATCTGCCTATAGACGATCAACAGTTATTCCTTAATAATTAAAGCGCAAGCAAGCTTGCTAGAGAACCAGGGAGATCCAGGAAGGCATCACTCATTACAGTTCAGGAGCAAAGGCAGGACCTAGACAGACAATGGATTTTTTTCAGAGTGTTGAAAGTGGTATGATGGACACAGCGTTGCTCATGCTACAGACATTCATCTCACTCTCATATCTGTTCAAAAGGTTTGCAGGCATTTAGAGTGCTTCAGAGACCTGTCTGAGCAGAGCTGACAGCGGGACAAAAGAAATGAGTGGCAGGCTAGCTGACGGAGTGCAGGGAAATCCCATGTGGCGCACCATGTGCAGCTCTGCTCTCAAAGCACCTCAACACCATGCCCACTCCCCCCCCCGAATCTGTTGCCTGAGGAGGCTGCCCCACTTTGCCTAACAGAAGGGCCGGCCCTGATTAAAAGTGTGCTGTTCTGGAATCATCCTCCTGAAACCACTGTGGGTGCAAATGGTCCTGATAGAGCATGAGACTCTTAATCTCAAGGTTGTGGGTTCAAGCCCTACGTTGGGCAAAAGATTTTGACTAGATGACCCTCATGGTCCTTTCCAACTCTGCAATTCAATTATTATATCTCAGTTAACAGTCCATTGCAGTCATTATTTTTTTTTTTTTATGGAACCCCTTATATGGGATTTTGTATATATATTTTTTCCCTCGGCTCTTTTTGCTGGTCCATGTAGGACCAACAAGGATAGTTGGCCCCGGTGAATATTTGTCATTTTCTCCCCTTATGGCTTTGATCTATGGGCTACCACTAAAACGAGGCTGCATTTTAAGCTGCATTTTAAACTGTATTCTAACTTATATTTTAATCAACTGTTTGTTTGGGGTTTTGTTTTTGTTTTGTTTTGAATGTTTTTACTGTATTTATATTCGGTGTTAGCTGCCCTGAGCCCGGTCTTGGTCAGGGAGGACGGGGTATAAATAAAATATTATTATCATTATCATTATCAAGGGTCCCTCGGAAGTTGCCCTCTTGCTTATGGGATGCCATAACAAGAGGGGCAAGAACTTGGTGATGAGAGTGAAACATACTTCAGTGGGATGATTCAGTAGGGATGTTTTGCTTCATGATTAGGGCTGGGGTGTACAGACACATGGTGAAAGCCTGGCTTGGCTGTTTGTGCAGGGTTATAACAGCCAACTCTGTGGTTGTGGCTACGGGGGGGGGGGGGGGGAGTCCAGCCACACACATGGTCATAGCTGCCAGTGGCACTGTCTGGCTTTCATTAACCTTACCCCATACAATACCTACATATGGGGAAACGTGTCAATGTGACCTTATGGCCTAACCCAGAGGTGGCTGACCTGGTGACCTTGAGATGCTGCTGGACTTCAACTCCTATCCGCCCCAGCCAGTATGGACCATGGTCAACGTGGGATGATAAGAGCTGTTGTCCAACAACGTCTGGAGGGACTTAGGTTATGCATGCCTGGCCTAACTGATTACCATGAGGCTGTTCTTCCCCAGCCAAAGCCAAACCAACAAGCTGCTTGGGGCAACAAAATTCAAAATGGGATTGAATATATTTTAAGGGAATGGCAGCAGAGGCTGCTCCGTTAGGACAAATGGGGCACCGCCCCATCAACCTCAGTTTGCCCATAGCTAGCCTCCACCTGGTCCAGTCGTGGCCGACTCTGGGGTTGCGGCACTCATCTCACGTTATTGGCTGAGGGAGCCAGCGTACAGCTCCCTGTACAGCTCTCCTGGTCATGTGGCCAGCATGACTAAGCCGCTTCTCGCGAACCAGAGCAGCGCACGGAAACGCCATTTACCTTCCCGCCGGAGTGGTACCAATTTATCTACTTGCACTTTGAGGTGCTTTCGAACTGCTAGGTTGGCAGGAGCAGGGACCGAGCAATGGGAGCTCACCCCATCATGGGGATTCGAACCGCCGACCTTCTGATCAGCAAGCCCTAGGCTCTGTGGTTTAACCCACAGCGCCACCCGCGTCCCCTTGCCTGCCTCCTTACTTACAGCCGATCCAGGTGACAGCAAGGCCTATCAGCTTCCTCCTCTTTAGTCTCAGTGTTGCTAACTGTAGAACTCAGTAGGGAGGTGGACAGAGACAAAAACTGTGGGCTCGGCCATTGGTTCTCTGAGTCTCCCTGCCTTCCTCCCAGTGGGCACCAGTCACCATGGGCTGTGTTGCAATTCATCTTGTGCCCTTCGCACATACAATGAAGAGGAGACGGGGCAGCTAAATAGCTTGAGCCAGCCATGCCCCAGGACAGTTTGGCTGTTAAATTTTGAAGCGAATTTGCCTACTTGTATGGATGAGTTTTTGCCACTGGGATCAGTATGTACACCATGTCGTTTCCCCACCTGCCTTGATTTGTAGTGTTCTGTGGCTTTGCATTGTGTGTTTGTTGGCTGGGAGGTGGGAGAGTGGGGGTGATGTATGGATAACCCTGCCTTGGAATGGGGAGCTGCGCTTGATGGCTTCCTTCCAGCTCTCTTTGCTGTCGTTAACCTTGGGCAGGCTGAAACGGGGGATGAATGATGCAAAATTTCTCCGGTTTTCAATATCAAGGTGAGCCCAGCCTGCCTTGCAGAATTCACATTAGGATGCAAACCTAGGCTTGCCTTGAACGAGACTCGCTCCATCTCAGTTGAAAGGAACAGGAAAGAAAGAATCCCAGAATGGATTCCATTGTTTATCCTTCACTCCCCAGTGGGCCGGAAGGTCAACGAAAACCTCCAACCCAGTCCTATAAGAGAGAAGGGACCACCAACTTATACTTTTCCCTTCTTGGGTACACACTAGCATTATTTTAAACAAACCAATGAACAAAAGGCACAAAGGCTGCTTCCAAAACTGCCACTATTCCATGCGTAGACTGTGCAGTTAAATGTATTTGATGCTTGAGCAACAAACAGGCACACACACACACACACACACACACACACCCTGGGTAAGCGCTGAAACCACAGAGCAGTGGTCTTCAGCCAGTCCAGACCGAAGAAGACCCACCTCTGACTCCCAAGCTGCAACATGGGACCTACTCCCACATTTCTGCTTTTCATTTATACTTAATAGTGCTGATCATGCATGCTATAAATCCTAAAATGGCAATTCACAGAGCAATATACATAGGGGCTACTTTAGCATTAATACTAAATAAAAACCAGTGCTTTGCAAAATGGCAACGAAACAGCACAAGCATGTGGCTGACCAGAAAAATGTGTCTCATTGAAAAATTGCTATTTGCTGCCCTTTAATAAGACCCCAGAATTTCCTACCTGACGCAAACTGTTTCACCCTGCCTCGTGGTAGGACGTGTCTTAATAATCTATGGGTTCTTCAGGTGACCTGTTTATTGAGCGTTCATCCTGATTTGTTTGCACAGTATTTGCACGGAATTTAGATTATTGCATGCACCCCAGTCTCTGAACAGTGAGAAACCTCTAAGGCATACGTCTTCCACCAGTGGATCAGGATCCTGAGACCACACCATGTGGGTCACTGCAAAGCTGTTGCCACCATGTGGGATTTCACCTTATGCTGACCAGACCAAAGGAGCACTGTATGCATGTCCAGAATAGAATGTGTTCTGATGACATGCTCATTTTTATCTTTTTTTATCCATTTCCATGAGTGCTGCCCACTAAATGCACTCAGTACAGCCAAACCTTGGTTTCTGAACGCCTCTGTTGTCGTACGCTTCAGCTCCCGGATGCCGAAAACCCAGAAGTAACTGCTTTGGTTTTCAAACAATTTTCAGAAGCCAAACATACTATGCGGCTTCTGTTTTTAGTTTCCCTATTGCAGGCATAGGCAAACTTGGCCCTCCAGATGTTTTGGGACTACAACTCCCATCATCCCTGGCCACTGGTCCTGTTAGCTAGGGATGATGGGAGTTGTAGTCCCAAAACATCTGGAGGGTCGAGTTTGCCTCTGCCTGCCCTATTATACTGAGGCTTCTGCTCTCTGTTTTTGGTTTTCGAAAGTTTTCAGAAATCGAATGGTCTTCCGGAATGAATTATGTTTGAAAACTGAGGTTCCACTGTAATGAGTTATATGGGGCTGGGTGAGAATTTGGTTACCATTGAGCAAATTCAAGTCAGGTGAAGCATAGACTTGTAAACCATGAGGGACCACGAGGGACCACCACCTAGTCAAACCCCCTGCAATGCAGGAAACTTTTGCCCAGTGTGGGGCTCAAACCCACGACTCTGAAATTCAGAGCCTCATGCTCTACTGACTAAGCTACCCTGATTTGCTAGAGAAAGCTTTCCTTCAAATTAACTTGAGCTCTAGTGCAGCCTCACTGGTAATATGAACCCAGGATTCTAAGTTCCTTTCCCCTTTGTACAAGCTTCCTAATTTCCATCAGTCGCAACACTACAATGCAATCAATCTGTGACTATGAATCCCATGCTTTCAAGACTGGCTTAAAGCTCTCTGTATGAGATCATATTCTGTATAGTGTTGAGTGGTGGTACACAGAACCCATGGGGGGAATTGCACCTTTTTCATTAAGGGCTTATCCACACTCCCCCTTGCCCTGCATCTTTCCCAGGAAAAACTGCTCTTTAGCACTCAACTGGAGCAAACAGCAACTGGGTTTTCCATGGATTGCTATTTGTTTTGGGCTTTCCCTGGAAACTGGAGCAAACAGCAACTGGGTTTTCCATGGATTGCTATTTGTTTTGGGCTTTCCCTGGAAACAGCTTGGACCTGTGCCTAGAAATAGGGGGTCAAGCAGAAAACCACTAGCACCCAGGCTTTTTCGGCACAGGAGAAGCGTAAGTGTAGACGAGCCCTTAGTCCTCACTTTGGAAAATCCAGTGTCTCTTGTGAATTTTGGCTGGTGCCATAAATGTTCCAGGTTGCCAACTGCTTGCTTGAATGACATGCCCTGGACATTTCTTAAAACGTACTTGTGCTTTTATACTGAGTACACTGCATGATGGGCTTTGTGATCTGCTTGTGCTACATCAGCAGTTTGTTGTTTTCATGCAAGTGCCTTAGGTTCACAATAATACAAACCTCTATCCTGAGGTAGCCACCACTGGCAATGGGATGCTCACGAATGTATAGTCCACGCTAGGTAGGTCGCACTGCATCATGGTTTGCTTGTCTTCCCAGGAAGTGAGCACTTCTTAGATGAACAAGCAGTTCTGATTCAAGTAATGCAGATTTCAGTAAATGTGCACGTACATTTTGGAAAACCAAGGCTGAAATCCTATACTCACTTATTGGGGTGCAAGCCCCAATAAACTCAGTGGGTTCCATGAGACGTGGAGATGGGAAGATTCCTTTCTCTCTCTTCTGGATCAAATGCTGCATATCTTTCATTCACTACTTGTCTCCTCTGCTCTGAGAAGCTATGTAAATCTGAGCCCTTGAACAGCTAAGTCATGGTCTAATGAACAAATAATGAAGAATGATAGCAATCCCATTCCATTTGTCCTCAGAATCCAGATACTGGATGTATTATGTTCTGAATATACTGTATTTCTAACTTTCACCCATAGACCTTATTCTCTGTGAATGTGTTAATGGCATGTATGCTTAGGAGTGCAGTAAGTCTGCTTGTCCAAGTGATCCAGTGAATGGCAGGCTGGATCACCCAGCTGTTGGCTATTGGTCAATGTTGGCTGACCTTGGATGGGCGTTCCCCTGGTGGCAGGCCCAACCAACTTATGGAGACAGTTGGGCGCACTCCCAGGGGTTGTTAAATTGCAGCCCGCCTGGCAGTCTTCCCTGCTCCTTCGTCGGATCTCCTACCTACCCTTCCTTAATTTGATTGCTTTTACTGGTGCTTTGACTTTGCTATGGACCAAGTCAGCCACCATATTCAGAGCCAGGCAAGAATTTTTTTCATTTGGCAAATTGGCACCAGTCATCTGGTTTTTGCCTACTCATAGCAATTGTCATACCTTTGTAAGACGGTTAGACATTGGGTAAGCCTAGATCTTAGCTGAAGAAGAGGTTGTAGCCTCCACCTGTCCCTCCTGGGGAAAGAGTAAAGTCATACCTTGGGTTAAAGTAGCTTCGGGATGAGTATTTTTGGATTGCGCACTGCGGCGACCCAGAAGTAATGGAGCGCGTTACTTCCGGGTTTCGCAGCTCGCGCATGCGCAGACAGTCAAAATGACGTCACACGCATGGGTGGAAGTGGGGAATCGTGACCCGCGCATGCGCAGATGCGTGGACATGGGTTGCGTTCACTTCAGGATGTGAACAGGGCTCCGGAACAGATCCCGTTCGCATCCAGAGCTACCACTGTATCCTGTTAAAAGGATCTGGGGGGAGTGGCTTCCCCCAGGTAGGGGCTAGGGCCATACCACTCCTCCAATAGGGACCCCATGGAGGGTACCCCAATCTGATGTATGTCATAGGGCGCACACACACCAAGATGTGGTTTACCCTTAGATGCACTCCCAGCAGACGAGCTGGAGTGGTATAGCAACAGCTTTACCCAATACCTACGCCAAACCATTCTCCACTGTAACCAATAAAGGTGTGGTCACATTCAAGCCCAAACCCAATATGCTATTGTCCTATGTGGTTATTCATCTCCCTAGGGAACTGTGGGGTCATGGGGTCTTGGCACGCAATGGCTAATAACTACCTCAACACATCTGCGGCAATGAATTTCAATAACTGATCGGCCAGAACAGTTAACAGCTGCCCCTATAGCCTGAGCTACATGGGATATGGGTGCAATGTGGTGGCTATGGGCCTGATCCAAACCATGCATCTTCTCCTCCTGTCCCACCTTGCCCCATGACTGCTGTTGGCCAATATAGCAATGGGGGATCCAACCAACAAGCTCTTGTCATCTCAGCTAGTTTGGTCCTCTTGAGTCAGATCCCATGGCTCATCAAGGCTACTTTATGTTGTCTATTTTCCTCCCCACACTTTAAAAAAAACAAATGGGGCCAGGCAGCCACTGCAGGACTCTCTGTGACACCTAATTGTGACTCTGATTGGTGTGCAAAGGAACCACTAAGGTGACTAAGCAAAGGTAGCCTCTCTTTCGCAGGCTGAACCAGCAAATCAAGTCCTGTGCTGAGGTTGAAACGTGAAGCCCATAGAAGCCACACAATGCTGTTGGCATTAACATGCCAGCCTGCATTCCCCCTCCCCTTTAATCCCAATCTGCGCTTTCTAGGGAGAGAAAAAAAATATCCTAACCTTTCTTGTTTTTTAACCTGTTGCCAATGCCTCATTTGCAGCATCCGAATGACCTGTTTGCAATATTAAGCCCCTGTCTGGAGGCACCCTGAGTATAAGGCAGCGTCCTCTGTTCCTATGGTAACATTAAATCTGACCCTTCCAAGTGCTCCTATTTTCCAGGGATATTCCTGGATTTACAGAAGCAGTGCCAGTTTCTGATTTGGTCCTCAAATGTTCCGCTTTCCCTCAGGATGCCCCTGTTTCTATTGGAGAAATGTTGGAGGGTATGGATCTTACAGTGGTACCTCGGGTTAAGTACTTAATTCGTTCCGGAGGTCCGTTCTTAACTTGAAACTGTTCTTAACCTGAGGTACCACTTTAGCTAATGGAGCCTCCCGCTGCTGCCGCGACAACGCAACACGATTTCTGTTTTCATCCTGAAGCAAAGTTCTTAACCCAAGGTACTATTTCTGGGTTAGCGGAGTCTGTAACCTGAAGCGTCTGTAACCCGAGGTACCACTGTACAGTGAGCATAACATACAATAATACGAACAACCAAATACAGTGGTACCTCGGGTTAAGTACTTAATTTGTTCCAGATGTCCGTTCTTAACCTGAAACTGTTCTTAACCTGAAGCACCACTTTAGCTAATGGGGCCTCCTGCTGCTGCCGCACCGCCGGAGCACGATTTCTGTTCTCATCCTGAAACAAAGTTCTTAACCTGAAGCACTATTTCTGGGTTAGCGGAGTCTGTAACCTGAAGCATCTGTAACCCGAGATACCACTGTATTTTTGTTTGCTTCCAGGTCTTCGGGTCTTCATCTATTGCCTTCTCTTTTCCACCCTCCCCCTTTCTTCTTCTTTTTAAATAAAGTCCAGGCAGCCCCCATGGGACTCAAACCAACAGGGCCAAGGAACTGTATTTGACTGGGGCGCCAAGGAACCACTAGGCTAAGCTGACATCCTTTTCCCTGGCTGAAATGGTGAATGCAGTTCTTGGTAGAGGATGAAAAAGAAGGTTCAGCTGAGAGTCAGAGCATGGCAGGGCATGTCCTTGAGCTGCAGCGTGATCCAAGCTCTTGATTATTATTCTGAAAGCAACTCCAGAGAGAGAGAGAGAGAGAGAGAGAGAGAGAGAGAGAGAGAGAGATGGGGCCAGGAGAGGAGAGGGGAAGAAGCAGCCAACTCAGCTTTATCTCCTCCAGATTTTTCATTTTTCTCCCTCTCCTGGGCTTCCCTCCCCACCCCCCACTTCACCCTCTTCCCAACACTGCGCATGAAGATGAAATTACCAGGTTAAGATGAATGGAAACAGCTTGTGTGAGAGGGATACAACAAAGCCAAGGAGATTTATGGGGACGGGCGAGAGGCGGGGGAATCTCTCAGGATGCCAGCGCTAGGGAGAAAAACATCCCTTCTCTCCTGCTACGGTTGGCGCAGGCGACTCTGCGGAGCCAGCGGGGCATGCAACTGTGGTGGTGGCGGGGATGGGGGGGCAAGCAGGCCAGGAATGTGCCTTTGTCCTGCTTAATTTATAGGCTGCTTGGATTAGGTTGCAGCAGGAGCTGCTGGGAGCACAGGGAAGAATGTGTTCATTCTTGGAAGGCTGTTTGCGCCTGGGTCTAAATATGGGCTTGTGGGAAGGAATATCTTCTTCTGAGGGGCAGTGGCGTAGCATGGGGGGTGCAGGGGGGGCGGCCGCACCGGGCGCAACATCTGGGGGGGGCGCGCTCGCACTCGCAGCTCTCTGCCCCTACCTGGCTCACTCACTCTAGGGGGCGCAAATTACTTGCCTTGCCCCGGGTGCTGACAACCCACGCTACACCACTGCTGAGGGGTGCTGGGCTGGTTTCCTTATACCTGACCTGATAGCATTTTAAAAACCAACTATTTTTTTTAGAACAGCTGCCATACAAATCCAAAACAAAATCGCAGAGAGAAACTAAAAACTGGAATCAGAGACTATTGCTTCAAATGACTGGTGTTAAAGGCCTGTGGTTGATTTCTAAAGAACCAACGTTTTCCAACCCAGAACCAGGACACACATCTTCTGGGGTGCGCTCCCGGGTGAGTCATGTGACCTGCACCTCACTCTCACACCAAAAAAGTGCTCTGTCAGGCACCTACCCCAGCCTCTCTACTGCCCTGAACCGACCCTCCACCACCCAGGAACAGGGCAGGAGTGCCACTGTCTGGAAGGCAATTCTTCTGCATTGCCCTACCATGGGCACCTGCTCCTGCTGCCACTGCTCATTGGGTAGAAATCACAGAATTGTAAAGTTGGACGGGACATCAAGGATCAACTGGTCCAACCCCCTGCAATGCAGGAATCTCAACTAAAGCATCCATGACAGATGGCCACCCGACCTCTGCTTAAAACCTCCAAGGGTCCACAATCTCCCGAGGGAGACAGTTCCACTGTCAAACAGCTCTTGCTGTCAGAAAGTTCTTCCTAATGTTTAGTCTGAATCTCCTTTCTTGCAACTTGAATCTGTTAGTTCAGGTCCTGCCCTCCGGAACAGGGGAAAGCAAGCTTCCTCCATCCTCCGTGTGATAGATATTTGAATACGGCTATCATATTTGTGCCAGGTTTAGGGTGGGTAATAAGTTGCATCACTGAATTTTACCTGGGGTGTTCCACTGGTGTATCCATAAAGGGGGGGATATCTAGCGGTCTGCCAGTGTTGTGTTAAAGGTAAAAGGTAAAGGTAAAGGTAAAGGGACCCCTAACCATTACGTCCAGTCGTGGCCGACTCTGGGGTTGCGGCGCTCATCTCGCTTTACTGGCCGAGGGAGCCAGCGTACAGCTTCCAGGTCATGTGACCAGCATGACTAAGCCGCTTCTGGCGAACCAGAGCAGCGCACGGAAACGCCGTTTACCTTCCTGCAGGAGCGGGACCTATTTATCTACTTGCACTCTGACGTGCTTTCGAACTGCTAGGTTGGCAGGAGCAGGGACCGAGCCACGGAAGCTCACCCCGTCACGGGGATTCGAACCGCTGACCTTCTGATAGCACCCAGAAGCAGTATATAACTGTAAAGTTGTATTAATTTAAATCTGCCTGTTATCACCACTCACTCTAATCCTTTACCATACTGTTTGCACAACCCTAATCTCCAAGCAGCCACAGGAGTGCCAGCACTGACCCGGGGTTTGGTTTACTTGGAATGAAGGTCAATGGAGACTGTGATGTTTTTCAGACATATATACAAATTAAGCATAGGATGGAGGGGCTCACAGCATTAACCTTCCAGCAGTTCTTGCTTGCCCATTGGGTTTCCAGGGGAGTCCCAAAATCCAGCATACAGCACACGTTTCTGTGTATCCAGCTTGCAACATCAGCCCCACTCACTCACAAAAACTCTCATATACGCAGCCGCCTCCACCAGCAGTGAGGCCTGCTACTCTTCCAACCAGGTGAGGTGGGGAGAGGACCACCCATTTGTCTCTATGGCAACCACTTTAGACACGTATATGGAAGTACTTAAGTATTAACAAAGGAACTGGTTTGGCTGGCTTCCACTTGCAGATCCCACATGCGCAGGATCACAGGTTTGTAAGGGTCCCAGGCTATCATCCAGACTTACCCCTCTAACCTATAACAATATATATAAATGTTACATACTTTATTCCAAACAGCTCCCTCCCTTGTTCTCGCTCTCTCTTCTTTGGTGAACATTTTGAGAAGTTCAAAATAACACTGCGCTTTCCTACTGATCCCCCTTTTCTTCTTGTGCAAATGTCCACTTGTTTATTTGAAATTGTTCTCACTCCACCTAACTCTTGGTGATGTCATGGCAGAACAAAATGTGATGGACTTGGGCTACATAGCATTGCTTGCAGTTCTACCTCTGTCACCGTGTGGTTCTTGATTGGAACCCATGTGATTAATCCAAGGAGGAAGAAAAACAGTAACCCAATGGATTAGTAGGTGCAGAAGGGCAACCCTAAAACTGCAAGCAGCATGAAAGCAATGGTAGCAAATGGATTTTTAAAAAAAGGCAAATACTTGATCATCATCAAAGTGCAAAGGGCACCCATAATATGGTGTCTTTTATGCAACTTAGCATCAACACCTCATGCCTCCTTCTCTGACTGGGTGTTGATTCCGTATGTTTGCACACTGCACACATGACTTCTTCATTTTCTTTGGAAAGTAAAGGGTTACGCCCACAAACAAATTGCATGAGTTTGGCTGCATGGTCCTGCAAACCATGCAGATTGCAAAGGCGACAGAAAATTACCTTCTAATCAATCTTGGTTTGAATTATGAAAATGTTTACTTTGGTAATTGGATCCAAATCCAGGCTCATAATGAACTGAAAAATTAAGGGACTATTAAATGTGACTTACAAAACTCTTAGACTCAAGCCAATTAATTTTGCATTTTGATGCCTTCACTGGAGTCTAGAGATGTAGCTTTGTCTGCTTTGATTCCCTCTGCCTGGAGATTTTAGCTTAGTAATTGGCAACAGGAACTTCACATCTGGTTGTCAGCAAAGATCCTAATTCTAAGGATTCCTCCTATCCACATTATATACTTCAGCTTTCTCCCACTTGACACTGAAGCGAAAGGCACTCTAAGGGTGTGCACAGATGTGACATTAAAGTACTACTTGCAGCCAATTTTTCTTCCATCACATGAGCTTGGCTTCCTTCCGGCTTCACAATGTAAACAGCAGATGTATATACTAGAGAAGGCTGGTTCATTCATCAGCCTTCCCCCCCCCCCCCCAATGCTTCAGGTGGGCTGTCCAGCTTTTTGTTTCATTTAATAAAATCCATCCACTAATTTAAACATTCATTTATTTATTTATTTTAAATCAATTAAATTTTAAAATTGCAAAATCTAGCACGAGTTATAAAACTGCTCTGGGTTTTCTAAGGGAGGGAAACAAATGGGATTGTGATGGTCACGGATGCCAGCCAATCAGTACTATGCACAAAGCAGCCTCATTACTCAGATACGCCACCTCCTCAACAGCAATGGAGTTCGGGTGGTATTTCCCCTGTGGGATCCAACAGGCAAACAGTGTGGAGAAGATAAGTCGCACAAGGGGGAAACTCTTGACAGAGCTTCTGTTGCTGTTCAAATTGTTGCGGAGGTGGGGAGTGAAAGAGACCTAGGCCTATAAGAGAGAAGGAATGACTAAGTGTTGGAGTCAAACTTACTGACCTTTCAGTCTTGCTCATTTCAGTATACATCCCCAGGTACGCATTACAGTGCAACCTATGGCTGTGTACTCAGTAATAAAGTTCACTGACTTCAGTGGGACTTGCTTTCAGGTAAAGTTGTATAATAAGGTTGCAGCCATACTGTACATTACAAGGATGTAGGTTTCCCCTAAGAGTCCTGGGAACTGTACTCTGCTAAGGGTGCTGGGGAACTGTAGCTTTGTGAGGTGTAAACTACAGTTCTCATTATTCTTTTGGCAGCAGTTCTCAATCTGTGGGTCCCCAGATGTTGTTGGCCTACAACTCCCATCATCCCTGGGCTCTGGGCCTCGCTAGCTAGGGGTGGTGGGAGTTGTAGTTCAACAACATCTGGGGACCCACAGGTTGAGAAAGGCTTCTTTTGGGGAATGTATGGTGGGACTGGCTAACTAGCAATTTAGCTGGATCCCTTGTCAAGGGAAGGCTGACAAAAGGCTTCTCCAAACTCTGTTCTGAGCCTGGTCAGTTTTGGCTTTCCAGTCCATGTCCTCCTTTACAAGCTGAGCTCTCCCTCCTCTCCTGCAGTGGAGCACTCCTTAAGTGATGACTGGGGAGCGGGGGCACAGTATAGCAGCCATCGCAGCAACCCACACTACACTTAGCAGGGCTATTTTGCCTGCAGCTTGGCTGCCTTCCACCCACTGTACGTGGGCTGGATATATTATCTACAGAGACCTAGGGGGACCTGCAGGATTATCCCACAAAGGGTAAAATGTGATTCTTTTAACGGAATGCCTGGATGAGCTCCAAGATGCTGAGTAAGTTCTTCACAAGGGCAGTAAAATCCTAGATGCATGGAATCCACAGAGATTCTCTCTTGAACGTGTCCATGTGGGCGTGCACACATTAAGACTGGAAGCCACTTCCACATGGTGAAATTCCATCCTGCTGGGGAATGTATATGTATATGTATATGTATATGTATATGTATATGTATATATGTATTTGGTTAGTCGTTTAGTGGTGTCCGACTCTTCGTGACCCCGTGGATCAGAGCACGCCAGGCCCTCCTGTCTTCCACTGCCTCCCGCAGTTTGGTCAAACTCATGCTGGTAGCTTCAAGAACATTGTCCAGCCATCTCCTCCCCTGTTGTACCCTTCTCCTTGTGCCCTCCATCTTTCCCAACATCAGGGTCTTTTCCAGGGAGTCTTCTCTTCTCATGAGGTGGCCAAAGTATTGGAGCCTCAGCTTCAGGATCTGTCCTTCCATTGAGCACTCAGGGCTTATTTCCTTCAAAATGGATAGGTTTGATCTTCCTGCAGTCCATGGGACTCTCAAGAGTCTCATGTATATGTATATGTATATGTATATGTATATGTATATGTATATGTATATGTCTAGGACAAGGATGTACATGGGGCCCAAGCTTGTGGGTGGGGCCAATCAGGTGGGGTTTTCTCGCCTGATAGGCACCACTCATGTGGGTACAGGAAGCAACCATAGCTGAGTGGCTGAGCACATGGTGTGCACCTTAAGTCCCCAGCTTCACTCCCTGTATCTGGTCCAGACAAAACAGTCTGATGGAGGATCACATAACTAAACACTCCCCAGCAGCGTGGGGTTGCACGATGGGGAAGGCACTTCCATGCCACTTAGTGGCTGCATGCACTCCATGTATTTAAATCACACACCCCCAAGAATCCAGGAAACTGTACTTTGTTAAGGGTGCTGGGAGTTGTAGCTCAGGCATGGGGGAGGTAAACTACAGAATAACCAGGGTTCTTGGGCAGGCCCTACTATCTGGCAGAGTGAGGCAGCTGCTTCAGGCAGCAGATGCTGGGGGGGGGGGAGGGGGGCCGGGCAGTGATATTTGTCCTCTAATGGCTCATCCAGACAATTGTTTCTTCTGCATTCATCCTGATTTGCTTGTGGGGTGTATACATGCCTTCCCACTAATCATTTGTTCATCCCATACTTTTTCAGTGCATTTCCCTGTCACTGGGTGTAATCCTTGACGCCTTTCCATGGAGGCGCAGGTTACAGCAACAGGCAAGGCGACATTTTTCCACCTTCGCCGCATCAAGCAGTTGGTCCCTTACCTTTCCCGCCCCGACCTGGCCACAGTGATCCATGCGACGGTCACCTCCAGGGTTGACTACTGTAATTCGCTCTACACGGGGCTGCCCTTGAAGCTGTCCCAGAAACTCCAGCAAGTGCAGAATGCTGCAACGAGGCTCCTCACGGGGTCTCTGCCATGGGAGCATATTCACCCAGTGCTTTTCCAGCTGCACTGGCTCCCGGTGGAGTACAGGGTCAGATTTAAGGTGCTGGTTTTGACCTTTAAAGCCCTTCACGGCCTAGGACACTCGTACCTACAGGACCGCCTCTCCCGGTATGCCCCACAGAGGGCCTTAAGGTCCAAAAATAGCAACACCCTAGAGGTCCCGGGCCCTAAGGAAGTTAGATTAGCCTCAACCAGAGCCAGGGCCTTCTCAACACTGGCTCCGGCCTGATGGAACGCTCTGCCTCATGAGACCAGGGCCCTGCATGATCTGATCTCTTTCCACAGGGCCTGTAAGACAGAGTTGTTCCGGCTGGCCTTTGGCTTGGAGTCAATTTGATTCCCTCCCCCTCTTTGTTTTTCCTTTCTCCTCCTGTGATGAGGCTGCATTTTAATGTTTTAATGTTGTATTTTAATCTTGTTTTTAAGTTGTATTCATTCAACTTGTTTTTATTATTGCTTGTTAGCCGCCCTGAGCCCAGCCTTGGCTGGGGAGGGCGGGGTATAAAAAATTATTATTATTATTATTTTCCTAACCACAAGAAATCAAGTTTCCTTTTTTTAAGTGGATTTGTTGTGCCAGGGTGACAGGGCACCTTAATCCTGGCAGTCTAGAGATCCCCTGAGCTAGCCTGCTGATCTGTCACCAAGTGATGAAGGCAGATTCAGCTGTCAGGACAGTTGACTTCTGGATGTTGAATGGCTAGAGTGGGTGGATGTGCTCCATCTTGTCTCTGATAGAAAAATGTTTTGGGCAGGCCTCACAGAAGAAGCATGAAGCTGGCAGTCACGCTGCCTTTCAGAGAAGTTTGTCTGTCATGACTGGGTGCTTCTAGATAACATGTTTATTGAGCATTCATCCTGATTTGTTTGCACAGAGGTTAGACAACAACTGCCCCTCTTTTTTGGTTGGGATTCGGTCACATCCCAGTAAATCCAGGCTGAGCAAACAATAGTTGATTATTTGGTTAACTTATTTAGGTACACAAAGACAGCAGCACGAATATTGTATTGTCCAAAGATGGCAAGAAGGAGAAGTTCCAACAAAGGAAGATTGGCTTTGGAGTATGCAGAACTGGCAAGATTAACAGCAAAAATTAGAGACCAATGTGATAGGAATTTTGAGGTCTTAGATATATGTTAAATGTTCATAAGTGCACCAACCAAGCACACACATAGATCAGCACAGGAAGACCAACCTGGAACCATTTTGATTCCTAAACTGACCAAATGTTTTCTCTGCAAGGTCAAAGTGGGAAACCTCCCCATTGTCTCTTTCCTCACAAATCCTGTCTTAAGGACACATTTAAGATATGAATAAGGTGTGAGCCTGTGACCCAGCCCAGGAACTAAGTATTTATCACTACAAAAGAATGGCCAGGCTCCCCAGGCAATCCAATCAAGTAACCTGCCAGACAGGAGATAAACAACAACAGGAGAAAAACAATATTCAAATTTCTGTTTTAGACCGCCTTTTCTGTGATGTAGGTGTGATATATCTGAGGGGTGGTCTTAGGTTACACCCCTTCTGTGATGTGTGTATGATGTTTCTGGGGGTGGTCTTGATCTACGGGGTGGCAATTTCAAAAGTCTTTACAAGGCCTTGCACGCCATTTTTCTGGGTCCCTCCTCCTCTCTCCTGCAGGTGAGGGGAGCACCCTGTTGCAACAAATCAATAAAGATCAAGCTGACTAGCTGCTTTGCTTCTCAATATTCTCTGGTTGGCCTCTGTTATTCTCTCCTACCAATAGGGAACCTATGTAAGGACTCTATATGGGCTCTTGGATACCCCATAAGGGAAAAGGGCAATTTTTGTTTACAACACAAAAATGACAAAAAAATGCATTGAGGACTGGAAACTTTTTATTGAGTATTTAGAGAACTATTATAGTGAGATGAAATCGCGAGCAGAATTTGAAATATAAGCAGCAGCGTGAATTATTAAGATAAATAGGTTAAATGGAATGTATTTAATAGTATAGACAAAATATGCAGCTTTTAAGGGTAAATATGGAAACCATGGAAGGGGAGGATGGAAAGTCAACGGATAAAGTAACACATTGTTTATGTTAACATTTGTAAAGTGTTTTTTTCTTTGTGATGTTGCAGGAATTTATGTATAGGTTGGGGGGGGTTGCCCCTCCAGCAGATACAGTGGTACCTCAGGTTAAGTACTTAATTCGTTCCGGACGTCTGTTCTTAACCTGAAACTGTTCTTAACCTGAAGCACCACTTTAGCTAATGGGGTCTCCTGCTGCTGCCGCGCCGCCGGAGCACGATTTCTGTTCTCATCCTGAAGCAAAGTTCTTAACCTGAAGCACTATTTCTGGGTTAGTGGAGTCTGTAACCTGAAGCGTATATAACCTGAAGTGTATGTAACCCGAGGTACCACTGTATGCACATGCAGCCCACTACCCAAATCAGCACAATCACTTTTGTGACTTTTGTGATTTGTCCCCACAAAACACTTCATCACAGTTTCTTCCTATCTATTCAAAGGGCCTTTGCTGCATGATACCAAATGTAAGAATTCACTGATAAATGTATCTATGTACTGGCTTACTGGAAAACTTCAGAAATTCATATAGACATGTGAGCTCAGCTACTCAGCAGCCCCTCTGCCTGAGTGATAATCCCTGGCATCCTGATACCTGAGTGCCAGACAGGTAGCCATTCCAGAAATAACAAACCCAGATGGAGACAAAAGGGTGTGATTAACTTGGCTGGGAAACAGGGAAATGTAAATATCTTTTTTGTTACACTTGATGGGTGTTTGGTGGAGAGCAAGGAGAACCATGGGGCAGGGTCCAGGATGCTCAGATTACTGCCACCAAACCTCCCCTTTCATGATGTAACCGTGATGTATGAGTGATGTAGTTTGGGGGGATGTAACATGGGGATTCTCCTGCCAACCTAGCAGTTCGAAAGCACACCAAAAAGTGCAAGTAGATAAATAGGTACCGCTCTGGTGGGAAAGTAAACAGTGTTTCCGTGCACTGCTCTGGTTCGCCAGAAGCGGCTTAGTCATGCTGGCCACATGACCCAGAAGCTGTACGCCGGCTCCCTCGGCCAATAAAGCAAGATGAGTGCCGCAACTCCAGAGTCGGCCACGACTGGACCTAATGGTCAGGGGTCCCTTTACCCTTTACTTTAACATGGGGATTAGCAGCTAATAAATGTTTGGGTTCTCTTTTGTATGGGGCTTCCATCTTGTTTCACCTTGTGGCAGGTGGGAGTCCTGTCACGACAGTCTTCAATAAAGACCAAGCCTGGCTGCTGTTTTGCTCTGGTATTCCTGGCTGGTGTCCTTGTTTTTTGTCCAAGGGAGCCCTCAGATTTCTCCGTTAATAGTTGTGAAAAAATAAGTTTTTTAAAAAACAAACAAACCCTAATGTTGTTTTCTCTCTCTGCAAACAAATCAGGATGAATGCTCAATGACCAGTTCATCTGAAAGTGTCCAACAATGGCGATATATAATGAGCATTTATCCCCCCCCCAATTTGTTTGCCGTGAGGTTAGATGATGTTGCATGAAAACAAGTGCTATCCCATGGCTTCTGGTACATTCTCCTGCCACTTCCTTTATGGTACAAAAGGTCCAATTTTGGGGGGAACTGGGCTGGCTAGGCAAGATCTCCCAACCAACTCTAATTGTGGAGCTTGACTTTGCTGGCATGTGATTGAATCCCACCTGAAAACAGTGACTGTCTGGAAGCATCCATCGCCTTGGTCACTGAGGAACTCCTGATACCTTCTTCCAAGGAAAACCAAAGCTTCCTGGAACACAGTTTCAAAATCTCCCTCTATATTGTAATAATAATATTATACTACTAGGTGCTGTATATGACTATAGCCTCAATAGTTTCAGTATTGACACTCTGCTGGTATCAGCAGCAGCCGTACATAAATAATATGGTAAGTGGATGATAAATAAGCTGTGTGCGTATTTCTGGGCCCCACCCCCACCCCTACCGGAACCACCACCCCCGCAATGGCAGCCCGCAAAAGAAAATAAATAAATGCAATAAAACAAAATACAATGCAATAATAAAAAAAAAGCAACATGCTTGAGAGCCCAATCAATTTTGCTGGAGCAAAGTGACCCCCCAAATGGGCTGGTGAACGGTGCCCACTAGATTTAGTTAGTGTTTAGAGTCTCAAATGAATAGCGGCTGCGGCCAGAAAGCCCACCATAAAAGCAGGATTACTTTGATAGAGTATTGATTTTCCTCCATGTGCCCATAAACCAGCCGCACATTGGATGTCGGGGGAAAGGGAAAATATCTATATATATAAAACTAATTCGGAGATCACAGCCCTGGGCAGCAGCAGCAGCTCAGCTCAGCTCTGCCCAAGCATAGAGCTCATGTGTGAAAGGGGGAGAGTAGCTGGAACCAGACTTAATGTGAGGGGGTGATTTGGGGAATAAGGGCTCATGCTCAAACTTAGGCTAGCCCCCACCACCCCCTGAGACTGGTGGTGTGGGGGGGGGGCTTTTGCAGGCGTATTCTGCAGCCTGACATTGATGCAACAATTGTGTATCAGCAGTGGATTTATACTGGACTGTCCACACATCATTTTGCTTTATCAGTTTGTTCTGTGATGCTTCTGTTATAAGAATTTTAAGGTCACACACCACAAACACACATATTAGATGTTCATAAATGTACCAAGCAAACACATACAAATATGTAAACCACATGTCTGAAACCCACAGAAAAGTCCTGAAACCCTTTTCTCTCTTCCAAAATGATCTCAAATATTTCTCTGCAAGGTTGAAGGAAATGGGAACTCTCCCCATTGTCTCCTTCACAAATCCTGTCTTAAGGGCACATTTAAGATATGAATAGGGTGTGAGCCTGTGACCTGGATTCAGGAATTGAATAACAAAGGAGTGGCCAGGATGCCCAGGTAATCCAATCAAGCAACCCCTAGCAGACGAGAGAAAAACAACGCACTCAGATTTCTGTTGTAGACCGCCTTTTCTGTGATGTAGGTATGATGTTTCTGGGGGTGGTCTTGTTCTCCGGGGGGGGGGATTTCAAATGTCTATATAAGGGCTTGCGCACCTGTGCTCGAGGTCCCTCCCCCCCGTGTGTGTGTGCGGGGAGCACCCTGTTGCAACAGCTTTAATAAAGATCAGGCTTACTAACTGTTTTGCTTCTCAATATTCTCTGGTCGGTCTCTGTTATTTTTTCCTACCGATAGAGAACCTACAAAAGGACTCTATATGGGCTCTTGGGTACCCCATAAGGGAAAAGGAGCAGTTTTATTGAAAGAGTGGGATCATCTATAACCATCCTGATGCCGTCATGAGCCCAAATCATCACAGATGCTCCATAATTGGGTTTGGAGGCACCATGTATCTGCACAGCCTGGGCTGCTCCACACTTGCCTAAGTGGTGCGCTTTACCCGCTTCACTATTTGGGTGCGCATGGAGAACAGGGATAGGAAGTCACCCCATACCCCACAATGGTATTGTTATCGATTGGGGGTGGTAAACTCTAGGGATTAATAAACGGTAGGATTTAGATCAGGCATCCCCCAACTCAGCCCTCCAGATGTTTTGGGACTACAATTCCCATCGTCCCTGACCACTGGTCCAGTTAGCTAGGGATGATGGGAGTTGTAGTCCCAAAACATTTGGAGGGCCAAGTTTGGGGTGCCTGGTTTAGATTATTTGAAATGGGGAGAGAGAGAGAGAGGAAAACAAGCTGCAGAGGAATTCCTGTGCTAGCCTATGCAAAACAACTTGGCCAAGACAGGACCATTAAGAAACAATACAGGGTCATAGAGAGCCATTTGGAATGCAAGAGAAATGTCCTCTCCCCTTGCCCTGAGGTGTGAAGGTTGCCAGGGTAACTGGGTGTGATGTGACAGTAAAACAGAGTTCTTAGCCAGGTGTTCTGGGAGGAAGAAGGAAGAAGAAAGACTGGGAGCCATCTTGGGAAGGCTGGCTGAAGGCTGGCCGCAGTGGTGTGGGGATAAGCCCCTCTCAAAATGACCATGCTGCAAGATTTGGACTCCCTCCATGCAGACTGAAGGAGTAAATAGGTGAATAAACCATATTTCTTAAAGCTATGATAGGTTCTGCTGTGTTTCAAACCTCCAAAGGAACACAGACCCTGATTGAGTGCCTGGATACCCCTATGATCTTGCTATCGTTTGGCAGAGGGGGGGCACCCAGCTCTTGCTAGAGTATCCTAACATTTCAAGGATTATTCTGTTTGGAAGGGTGTGTGCAGCATGCTTTAGATGCCTCACCACCAACAAGAAAGAGAACAGGGATCCTGCACCTTTAACAGCTAAGAAAGGATTTCAGCAGATGGGAGCTTGGCATGCAAACTTCACCTGCAGAAATCTATATAACTATTAAAGGTCCAGGAGTGCTGCTCTCTGTCTGCCTGCCTGCCTGCCTGCCTGCCTGTCTCTTTCCTTAGTCAGCAAGGGGAGCTTTTCACACCCTGGAAAGAAATCATCATCACAGGCCTTTTTGTCTTTCAATTCAAAGCACAGTGTCTGCTTCCAACAACTTCCAGCTCCCCCACCCCTTGCATCTGGAAACCGTACAAAAAGCTGCTGCAGGAGCCAGGCTGTGAGCAACATCTTCTTGTTTCTAGGACCAGGGTGAAACTGCTAAGCTCCCTTGTGGTTTTTGCTATTGCTAGGAGGTAGAGCACAACCTTATTATATTGATGGTGCTGAAATGTTATTGTTTGCAAATTGCTATTGTGTCGTCGTTTCATTACGCTACAGTGAAATTGCTCGTTCCTCTTTTCTTTGTCGTGAGCTGCTTCGAGCACAATTCTGTTTGTAGAAAAACAGCATACAATTTTTTTTTAATCAAGGAATGGATGTTTGGAACATTGTTGCCCTTGACCCCTTTGAAAATACTGTTGAGAAAGAAGAAGGGATACCCCCTGTGATAGGAATTTTGAGGTCTTAGATATATGGTAAATGTTCATAAGTGTACCAACCAAGCACATACATAGATCAGCACTGGAAGACCAACCTGAAACCATTTTTGATTCCTAAACTGACCAAATGTTTACTCTGCAAGGTCAAAGGAAAATGGAAAAGCCTCCCCACTGTCTTTTCCTTCACAAATCCTGTCTTAAGGGCATATTTAAAATATGAATAGGGTGTGAGCCTGTGACCTGGCTCAGAGACTAAGTATTTATCATTACAAAAGACTGGCCAGGCTCCTAGGCAGTCCAATCAAGTGACCATTAAACAGGTAACCTGGCAGACAGGAGGTAAACAAAGCACTCAGATTTCTGCTGTAGACCACCCTTTCTGTGATGTCGGTTTGATGTTTCTGGGGGTGGTCTTGGACTCCAGGGAGGGAATTTAAAATGTCTATATAAGGGCAGGCACACTTTTTGTTCGGGGTTCCTCCTCCTTTCCTGCATGTGAGGGGGCACCCTGTTGCAACAGCGTTAATAAAGATCAGGCTTACTGGCTGCTTTGCTTCTCAATATTCTCTGGTTGGCCTCTGTTATTTTCTCCTACCAATTGGGAACCTACGTAAGGACTCTATATGGGCTCTTGGATACCCCATAAGGGAAAAGGACAGGTTTTTATTTGCAACACCCCCACCCCACACACATATAGTGCCGCTGCCCAGTTAGGGTTACCAGCATTTGTACTGGCCCAGCTCCTATGTAAAGCCCCACAAAAGAGGCTGGGTCAACCAGATTCCAAATGTAAATAGTTGGAAGCTTTCTCTCTCACTTTGGATGTTGCCAGATATGTGTTTATGGTGCAATGGGTGCTCCTCCTGTGTCCAAGGCTTTTCCGCAGAGTCCATGAGGTGTCACTGACATGCAGATGACAGCTTCTCTTTCCCCCATTCCATGTAATCCAGATTTTCCCTTTTTGAGGAAAAAAGGTAAAAGTAAAGGGATCCCTGACCATTAGGTCCAATCACGGACGACTCTGGGGTTGTGGCACTCATCTCGCTTTATTGGCCGAGGGAGCCGGCGTACAGCTTCCGGGTCATGTGGCCAGCATGACTAAGCCGCTTCTGGCAAACCATAGCAGCGCACGGAAACGCCATTTATCTTCCCGCTGGAGCGGTACCTATTTATCTACTTGCACTTTGACGTGCTTTCGAACTGCTAGATTGGCAGGAGCAGGGACCGAGCAACAGGAGCTCACCCCGTCGCGGGGAATCGAACTGCCGACCTGCTGATCAGCAAGTCCTAGGCTCAGCGCCACCCGCATCCCCTTTTGAGGAAAAACCTGGTGTTAAAAAACACCCACCTGTTGCCAGCAACCCATCTGTGATATCTCAGAGATCCATTTGCAGTATTAAGCCCTTGCTTGTCCCCGTTACAAAAAAAAAAAAAGTTGCCTTGTTATCTTCTGTGTGTCAAGCTGCTATTAAAGACACAGAAGCAGGGCCAGTAAAAAGTTGACAACTCTCACGAGCTCCTCCTCCTTTTTTACAAATCTCTCCATGACCTAGCAAAACTCCCCTTTCATGCAGTGGGTGGCTGCTAGTGCCCTTTTGAACTGATAGAGCAGAAGGCAGGGAGACCAACAGTAGGTGGAGCCAGAGAGTCAGTTACAGGCAGAGCCTACTGTTTTTGTCCTCATTCTGCTCCTGGCTGCCTTCTACAACGTTGAGCCTAAGGACAGTGAGCCTAAGGTGGGGGCTGGCTGAAGGTAGACTAAGGTTGGTGGATCAGTGCCCCATTTGCCCTGATGCTTCCATGCATTAATAATAATAATAATAATAAATTTTATTTATATCCCGCCCTCCCCAGCCGAAGCCAGGCTCAGAGCGGCTAACAACAGTAAAATGATAAAACATTCTAAAATCATTTCATTATAAAATTAATTCCAATCAAATTAATGGCAACCACTGGGCTAGAGGTTCTGTGAGGATTGCCAAAGGAGGGAGTCAGGCTGTGCCCTGGCCAAAGGCCAAAGGCCTCTTGTGACAGAGCGTTCCACCAGATCGGAGCTACAGCTGAAAAAGCCCTGGCTCTGGTTGAGGCCAGCCTAACCTCTCTGTGGCCTGGGACCTTCAAGATGTTTTTGTTTGAAGACCGTAAGTTCCTCTGTGGGACATACCAGGAGAGGCGGTCCAGTAGGTACGAGGGTCCTAGGCCGTATAGGGCTTTGAAGGTTAAAACCAGCACCTTAAACCTGATCCTATACTCTACTGGGAGCCAGTGAAGCTGGTATAGTACCGGGTGAATGTGATCCCGCAGCGAGGACCCCGTAAGGAGTCTCGCCGCAGCATTCTTCACCCACTGGAGTTTCTGGGTCAGTCTCAAGGGCAGCCCCACGTAGAGCGAGTTACAATAATCCAGTCTGGAGGTGACCGTCGTGTGGATCACAGTGGCTAGGTCAGGGCGAGAGAGGTAAGGAGCCAACTGCTTAGCTTGGCAGAGATGAAAAAATGCCGCCTTTGTTATAGCTGCAATCTGCGCCTCCATGGAAAGGGAGGCGTCAAAGATTACACCCAAACTCTTAACAGTTGGTGCTGGCACTAATTGCGCCCCCACAAGAGATGGGAGTTGCCCCCCCAATCCCATATCGTCCCAACCCAGCCAAAGGACCTCTGACTTCAAAGGATTTAACCTCAACCGGCTCCCACGTAACCATCCACGTAACCCCCATTACTTGTGGATACTGCCCCACTACCACCAGTTTGGGGCTGGTGGGTATGAAATAGCATTTAGAAAGAAACTGTAGGTTCTCCCTTAACTGGAAAGTCCCCTTATTTGTTTGGAAACGGCAAGCAATCTGAGAATGGCAGGCTCTAAGTTTTAAGCACTTAAAGAGATTCCACTGCGTTTGTGGTTCTTAATATGTGAATCTTGGATGGAGTTACAGGAAGGTGGTGAGAAAAGCACAGGGAAATATTATAGCATTGGTGAAACATTGTTGGCCACTGTGTGAACACCCTGGCACCCATGCTTTCCTTGAAATGGATGTCGGGGAAAACTGAAGTACATGGAGGGAGGTGTTGGAAAGATGATTTGAGGGTTTAGAGAAGCCAGGCTGCGATTGGACCTCAGGACTGCAATCCTTTCAACTTGTCAAAGGGATGACATGATTGCAGTGTGTAATTTACCTTTATGGGGAGAATGCAATAGGTGCCAAAGTCCTTTATAATGGAGCACAAACACAGCTCCATACCTCCCGGCAACTCGGATTCAGAGCTGGACAAACTCAGGTTTCTAACTAGGAGGGTGATTAAGAATTCTCGTAGATTGCCTAAAGGAGGAGGGAGTGGATTTCTCCATTTTCATCTCAAACACTAAAAAAGGCAAGCATGTGGGGTCAGACCAATTCACATGCCAAAACTAAAGAGAAGATGGACAAACTCAACTGTCAGGGGCTCAGGGGCTGAGCCACAGGGGAAGGAGGAGATGGAGAGCGAAGGGGAACAATCTGAGGGGAGCTCAGGAGGGTATGCCAGTGATCAGAGAGATTCCATGAGTCTCTCCAGCGAATCAGAGGATTCCCAGAAGGGGGCCCCCAGAGGCAGGGCAAGGGGGGCCAGTGGGGAGTCTCCAAGCGGCAGCTGGAAATCAGGGGTAGCTTCCCCACCAGAGCGTAGCGGGGGGGAAGAATCCCAAGGATTAAAACAAGAGCCTCCTCCTGCAGGAGGAGAGAGTGAGGCTGGACTGACCACGCCTCTGTCAGAGAGTGGAGGGGCGGAGGGAAGAGCAGGTCCGGCCAGCCTCCCTGAAGGAGAAAGCAGTGAGGGGAGCAGTGTAGCCGTTAGGAGGAAAGTAGGCGGCTGGGCGCGCGCGCCAAGTTCAAATGTGGAGGCGCGCGGGCCAGCAGAAAACCCGGATTGGGAGCCAGGTCCTAAAGCCCGCCGGAAGGGTGGGGAGGAGTCAGAAGAATCCGCCTCCGAAGAAAGTAGGAAGGAGGTAACCCCAGAGGACAGGAGGACCCGGAGGAGAAAGGAGCAGAAGGAGGAGAGGAAGAGGTGGAGCAAAGCTCGGGTCTTGAACTGGTGTAGGGGAGGGGAGGAGTCAGACGGAGCTTCGTCGGTCTAAGGACTCAGACGTAGCGCTGCGCGCCGTGGATGTCAAACCAACAATGAACCACAATAAAGACTTTTGTTTATAAAGAGCAACTGGCGTTGGTCCTCTGTGAGCTAGGACCTGAGGCAGCGCTGACATCAACATTTCGAACAGAGGTCATAATGGGTTTTTCATGTACTTTGTGACCTCAGCTTTGTAACCTGCCTTGGGCATGTATGCATCTTGCAACCTTAGGATAGCTTAGTGCTATCCTTCTACCCAGGGGTCGGCAAACTATGGCCCAGGGGCCTGATGCGGCCCCCCAGGCTCACAAATCTGGCCCGCGGACCCTGCCGCCCGCTCAGTCAGCCCCCACGTGCTGCAGAAACCTCGCTGCATGGGGACTGGCTTCCACAACGCTGGCTTGGTTTCTGGGCGGGCGGCGATGCTGGCGCAGCTTCGGATTGGCTGCAGGAAGCTCCTGCAGCCAATCCGAAGCTGCAACGTTTGGATTTTTATGCAGGGGAGGCAACGGCGCAGAGCAGGGCGGAGGCGGTGCTGCCGCCCCCAGCACTTGAACGAGGCTTTCCCCTGGCGACAGTGTGCGCTTGGCAAGGGCCCCTGGCTTCCCCTCGGCCTCCTCCTCCCCGACGCCGCTGCGCCAGCCACGGCCCCTTTCCGGGCAGTTGGGATATGAGGAAGAAAAAGGCGGCACCACCATTGCAGGTAACTGGGCTGGAGCCTCAGGTGGGGGGCTGCTCTCTCTCTTTTTAAAAAAATCGTTTTTATTAAGTTTTCCATTTTAACAATCCAATCCAATCACATTAAATATTCCAAATTATACATACAGTGGTACCTCGGGTTACATACACTTCAGGTTACATACGCTTCAGGTTACACACTCCTCTAACCCAGAAATAGTGCTTCAGGTTAAGAACTTTGCTTCAGGATAAGAACAGAAATTGTGCTCCAGCGGTGTGGCGGCAGCAAGAGGCCCCATTAGCTAAAGTGGTGCTTCAGGTTAAGAACAGTTTCAGGTTAAGAACGGACCTCCGGAACGAATTAAGTACTTAACCCGAGGTACCACTGTATACATATCAAATAATCCAAATCTTCTGCTGAATTATAAATTTGGGGGGCTGATCTCCGCCTCCACTCGGCAAAGCGGAGCATGCAAAGTGGAGGGGATGATTGTTGCAAGAAGATTTGTGTGGCGCTTGCACAGAGCCGGCGATTACACACGCACACAGAGACCTTTCCACAATATTGTTGTGACCGTTGCATGGTGCGCACTTACCCAGGAGTTGTTCCGCTCTGGTGGGATGTAATGTCAACTTAACTTTTACGCAGAGAGCAGGCCCGCTGGAATGAATGGACCCGGGTTAGGCATGGCCACTCATGTCAACCAGTGTGGTGTAGTGGTTAAGAGCGATAGACTTGTAATCTGGTGAACCGGGTTCGCGTCTCCGCTCCTCCACATGCAGCTGCTGGGTGACCTTGGGCTAGTCACACTTCTCTGAAGTCTCTCAGCCCCACTCACCTCACAGAGTGTTTGTTGTGGGGGAGGAAGGGAAAGGAGAATGTTAGCCACTTTGAGACTCCTTCGAGTAGTGATAAAGCGGGATATCAAATCCAAACTCTTCTTCTCTTCTTCTTCTACTCTTGAGTAAAAAATAGGGGAGTGTATTGCACGTAAATACATATTTTTAAAAAAAACTATAGTCTGGCCCCCCGACAGTTTTTGAGGGACAGTGAACTAGCCCCCTGTTTAAAAAGTTTGAGGACCCCTGCTTCTACCTTTCTGTTCCATGCGTGCGTTGTTTGTTTTAAGCATCACATGCGCATAAGAAGGGGAAGGGCTGTAAGGAAGGTCCATAGCTTAGTGGTAGAGTGAGTGCCTTGCATGCAGAAAGTGTCAGGTTCAATCCCTGACATCTCCAGGTAGGGCTGCGAAAGAATCCTTTCCTGAAATTCTGGAGAGTCACTGCCAGCCAGTGATAATGAGCTGGATGGACCAATGGTATTATTTGGTGTAAGGGAAATGACAGCTTGGGTTGTAATTCAACTGAGTGCTAAAGCAAATGGTTCCCTGTGTCCCCTGCAGTGTGGTGTAGTGGTTAAGCGTGGTGGACTCGTAATCTGGTGAACCGGGTTTGATTCCCTGGTCCTCCACATGCAGCTGCTGGGTGACCATGGGCTAGTCACACTTCTCTGAAGTCTCTCAGCCTCACTCACCTCACAGAGTGTTTGTTGTGGGGGAGGAAGGGAAAGGAGAATGTTAGCCGCTTTGAGACTCCTTTGGGTAGTGATAAAGCGGAATATCAAATCCAAACTACTACAAACTACTTCCCACACCCACCACAAAAAAATCTGTTCTGGGGGTTCCTCTCACCCTCTAGAGGAGATTTGGGAACAGCGTGGGGCATGCACAGGGGATGAGAGGTTGGAAGTCCCATTTCACTAGCGCAATTGTTTAGCTGAATGCCACCCCTTGGCTTGTTCTTGACCTTACTATGCTGTGCTGCACAGTAGGGTCCTGGATGAATTCTAAGAAACTCACTTAAGAGGCATAATCATGACTATCCCACGCCACTTTCAAGTCCTTGACGGAAAGGTGATCATCATCCCATACTTATCACTTTCCGATTCACACACAAAAAAAATCCAGTATTTTGTGCAATACCTTCCAATCAGCTCTAACACTCCAACTTGAATTTGCCATGGTGTGACTGAATTGAATCCCTTCCAAAAATATTGACTGTTCAGAAGTTCCCCTATGCCTACTCAGAAGTAGGTTGATTTCTATGAGGCTTATTCCCAGGTAAGTGGGGTTAGGATGGAATTCAAAGTTGCACTAAGGCAATCTTTCTGTCTTGCCAGACAGAACATACCGTCCAACTTTTGGAGACTCAGAACTGGGGCTTGCCTCTTCTGGGATGTGTTCCCGGGCAAGTCACATGACCCATGCCTCACTCTCGTCCTGAAAAAAGCACTTGGGGGGGGGCACGAAGATCACAGCATCCAAAATGGCCACTATGATCTCACACAGAAAAATTGAATGTCCCATTGTTTTCTAGGGCACTTAGCCAGTGTGGACAGAACCATCACCCCTCTCCCCTTGTTCTGGGGGTTCTGACCCCCACAAGCAGATATGGGGAGGGAGCAGGGGTTGCACAGGATTGGTGGAGAGTCCCTTTGCTCTAGCATGACTCCTTACACTGGCTTTGGCTAGCAGAACAACTTAGTTGAATCCGTCCTTTAGTTTGATTTATAGAAAGATAGATGGATGGATGTGTGTGTGTTCTTACTAATAAAATGTCAACTGCACTTTGGCATAGATCTAACCATTGTCTGACAGGGAACAAACTAGTAGGTGATTGTAGTGGTTCTAGGGGTTGCTCGTGCGTAAGCCAGTGCAAACACCTGGCTGGGTTGCCTGAGTGAACCTTTTCTGTCCGGACAGCCACTCACCCGTGGCTGTCTCAATCGCTGGCAGAATCCGTCAGTGGGCGTTTCTTAAACTTCTTCCAGCAAAGAAGCTCTTTGACGCCTAGTCTCCTCCTACTCTCTCTGCGCGAAAGCCTTCTGCGCAAGGAGGGCGTAGGCAGCGGAGGACCTCTACTCTCCCCGCTGGTCCCCGGCAAGGAGTCATGGGACCGCCTCGCCGCTTCCCCCATCTGCCCCCCTTCTCCACTGGTGCTACGCTGATTCTCTTCCCCAGAAGATGGGCTGCCTCTCCCACTCCCGGGACGCTCTCCGGAATCCCTCTGGATTTTGCTGTCTCCCTCCGGCACTGATGGCAGTTCCCTGACAGTGATGAAGATACTTTTGCAGACATATTACTCTGTGGTGCACTGACTGAGCAAAAGGAAGAAGAAATGGTCCCGTCAACAATATATAGTAATGTCAGGGAAAGTGCAATTTGGGGAAGATACGTTTTTGAGTTTCTAAAGCAGCTGAGCAAACACTGCATATATATTAAGCAAACAAAACCTTGTTATCTCCGAAGACCTGACTAGTGCAGCATTTTTGATCCCCTTCTTAACACGTGTTTCAGCTGACTGATGTCAAAGAGGCCTGCAAATTGCGGCAGTGCTTGTTGGAAAGAAACAGGCATTGCACCAATCTATGTGTGTGCACCTTGGGTTCTGCAATAAGTGCTTAAGATTCTTACAGTGAAATTAATGGGTTTTTATTAATGTGCTTAGCTGAAGCAGGTTTGTGCCTATGCTCCACACGATCAATCACAGACAACTCAGCCTCTGACCGTCTCTGAGATGTCTCCTGGGTGGGGCGACCCCATTCCCCATCCTTTGGTATCTCCCTTACTTATCTTGTCCATATCGTATCTGTGTGTATCAATTGCTGGGACAACTAAATGCCCTTCTAAAATCTAGTGCGTTCCATGCTTGTCTCAGCCTGTCTTGAGTGGGGATTGGGAAACTGGGCTCAGGACAATTCAGTTCCGCATAGTGCAGAGGTCCCCAAGGTCCCTGTCTCTTTAAGAGCAGCCCCTGGTAGGGAGGTGCTGATGTAAGAAGATTAAAGAGTCACCCTGATGGGGATGGATGTTAATGGAAGTGTTTCACTAAGTGGCTGGCGCTCAGCGCAGCCCAGAGGGCAATGACATGGTGAATCCGTCATCATAACAGCCTTGCCATCCTGTCCGTAAATCACCCACTCCGCCCAGCTGCAAGGAACCAGCCTCCCCACTAGATAGGACTCATCTCCCTACACCTAAACCCAAGCTCCGCTCTCATACGGCTGGCGGAGGAAGGAGAAACAAGTGCACTGCAGAAGGAAGAGCCTGTAGTCTGCACACTCATTCATTGCATACCACAATGGATTTGCTCTCCGTTTCCTTCCTGGAAGATGGAAACAATCTGAACCCCACAGCTAAGGATGACAGAACTAGAAAGAGAGTCCTCTCTACAGGTCTTATTAACACCTGAGAGGGTCTGTGGAGAAGGAGGCAATGTTCTACGTATTTGGCTCCCAGGCCATTTAGGGCTTTCATGGGAGCACCTTGAATTGGGCCCAGAAATCACAGAACCATCATCATCATCATAATTTTTTATTTATATCCTGCCCTCTCCAGCCAAAGCCGGGCTCAGAGCGGCAAACAACAGTAAAATAATACAGCATTCTAAAATCAATTCATTATAAAATCAGTTCAAATCAAATTAATGGCAACCATTGGGCTAGAGTTCTGTGAGGATTACCAAAGGAGGGGGTCAGGCTGTGCCTTGGCCAAAGGCCTGGTGGAACTGCTCTGTCTTGCAGGCCCTGCAGAAAGATGTCAAGTCCCGCAGGGCCCTAGTCTCCTGTGACAGAGCGTTCCACCAGATCGGGGCCATGGCTGAAAAAGCCGTGGCTCTGGTTGAGGCCAGCCTAACCTCCCTGTGGCCCGGGACCTCCAAGATGTTTTTGTTTGAAGACCGTAAGGTCCTCCGTGGGACATACCAGGAGAGGCGGTCCCGTAGGTATGAGGATCCTAGGCCGTATAGGGCTTTAAAGGTTAAAACCAACACCTTAAACCTGATCATGTATTCCCTCCGGAAGCCAGTGCAGCTGGTATAGCACTGGGTGAATGTGGTCCCGCAGCAAGGACCCCATAAGAAGTTGAAAGTTGGAAGGGGTCCGGAGGATCATCTAAGTCCAACTCCCCCACCCCCACCCCCACAATGCAGGAATATGCAGCCATACCATACAGGGATCAAACCTGCAACCTTGGCGTGTTATCAGCACCACACTCTAACCAACTGAGCTGTTTAAAAACAGGGGTTGCTTTGAGCTCTGAATGGAAGCCCAGCCACTAATTTTGCTGCTGCATTTTGGACCAGTTGATGTTTCCAAATAGTCTTCAAGGGCAGTCCCATGTAAAGCACATTGCCGTAATCCAGCCTGAAAGTTACCAAAGCGTGGAGTACAGTGGTCAAGTCATCTCTGCCCCAAAGGGCTATGGCTAACCAGCCATAGCTGGAAAAATACTTCTAGCCACCAGAATCTAGTATCCTGGATCCAGACCTGCTCCTTCTAGGAATGTGTAGGCCATCTGACCATCTCAAGAGCTCGGAACACATATGTCAACTGTCTTTTTAAGATTCAGCTTCAGTTTATTGGACCACATCCAACACATCACAACCTCCAAGCACCGATCTAGCTCCTCAACACACTGCTCTCCAATTCAAATGGAACAGAGATGCAAGAGCAGGGAATCGTCTGCATATTGGTGATACAGTGGTGCCTCGCAAGACGAAAAGAATCCGTTCCGCGAGTCTCTTCGTCTTGCGGGTTTTTTCGTCTTGCGAAGCAAGCCCATTAGCGGTTTAGCGGATTAGCGCTACAGTATTAGCGGCTTAGCGGGCTTAGCGGATCAGCTGATAAGCGGCTTAGCGATCAGCTGTTAAGCGGCTTAAGGATCAGCTGATAAGCGGCTTAAGATCAGCTGATAAGCGGCTTAGCGATCAGCTGTTAAGCGGCTTAAGGATCAGCTGATAAGCGGCTTAACGATCAGCTGATAAGCGGCTTAGCGATCAGCTGTTAAGCGGCTTAGCCGATCAGCTGATAAGCGGTTTAGCGGCTTGGGAAAAAGGGGGGGGGGAACCCCGCAGGAACTCGCAAGACATTTTCGTCTTGCGAAGCAAGCACATAGGAAATTCGTTTTGCGAAGCACCTCCAAAACGGAAAACCCTTTCGTCTAGCGGGTTTTCCGTCTTGCGAGGCATTCGTCTTGCGGGGCACCACTGCACTACACTCCACTCTCCTGATGGCAATTCCCAGTTGTTTTCAGATAGATGTTAAACAGCATGGGGGACAAGATGGAAACCCTAACCCTAACTCTGGGATGCTACAGGGTAACTCCCACAGCACCAAGCCATGCTCTACTGCATAACTACCCTACCCTGGAAGGAGGAGCAAGACCACTGAAGTACAGTGCCCCCAACCTCCTGAGCCATTCCCAAAGGATATCATGTCCAGGGGTATTGAAAGTCAACAAGAGGTCAAGCAGAATGAGCACAGTCCCACTGTCTCGCTCCTAGCAAATGTCATCTTTTCTTTGTTTGTTGTTAGAGCGTTTATTAATTTTCCAATAAAAACATCCAATTAACATTCAAATCCTAATCATAATCCAATAAAAATTAAAAAATCCAACTGCCTTCCGAATTTAGTTCTGGTTTTACGGCTTCCCACGGCCTGAACTTCAAAGCAACTCCAAATTCTCAGTCCTGCCTCTCATGATATTTCCATATCCGATTTTATCTCTCCAAACTTCTTTGCTCTCTAGCAAATGTCATCAACCAGGACAATTAAGTCACATCATGCACGCATGACTGTCCGTCCCCGCCCCCAATGTTGGGGGCAGCTCAGTGCCTCTGGTGGGCCCCCAACCTATGCAGAGTGGAGAAGCTGCATTTAGTCCAAACCACACCATGGGGTGATCTATCCCTGACAATGGGACCCTCCACACACACACCAAAGTATTGCCAATCTACTGTATGGCAAAGATCAGGTGGTATGTGCGGCTAAAAGTGCCAGGCCAGCAATGCATACATGCCATAAATTTAAAACACATGACTTCCCCCTGCCCAACAATCTTGGAAACAGAGCTACAATTCAAAGCACACTTAAGCTACAGTTCCCAGAACTCTGTGAGATAAGCTTTAGAATATATGCAGTTTATGCAGCCTGGTAAGAGTCCACCGTTTCAGAATTTAGATTCAGGTAGGTAGCCGTGTTGGTCTGACGCAGACAAAATAAATAAATAAAATTTTAAAAATGCTCAGTAGCACCTTAGAGACCAACTAAGTTTGTTCTGGGTATAAGCTTTCATGTGCATGCACACTTCTTCTTCCGTTTCAGTTTATCTGAAGAAGTGCGCATGCACACGAAAGCTTATACCCAGAACAAACTTTTTTGGTTTCTAAGGTGCTACAGGACAATTTTTTAACCATTTCAGAAGCTGCTTTTCTTTAGAAATGGCAAGCAAAGTTTTGTCACATGCATTCATAGAATCATGGAACTGGAAAGGACCCCAAGGGTCATCTATCCCAGCCCCCTGCAACTCAGGAATCACAGCTAACTAGAATCATAGGGTGGCGCTGTGGTCTAAACCACTGAGCTTGCCAATCAGAAGGTCGGCGGTTCGAATCCCTGCGACGGGGTGAACTCCCGTTGCTCGGTCCTTGCTCCTGCCAACCTAGCAGTTCAAAAGCACGTCAAAGTGCAAGTAGATAAATAGGTACCGCTCTGGCGGGAAGGAGGAAAAACTGTGAGGGGAGAGACTCCATCAGGCAAGGCCTCCTTCCACCTGCCTTGCTGTACCCTCTGCTTCTCAATGTGTATTGTATTGTTTTATGTACTGTGGCTTGCCGTTGTTTTATTGATTATAGTTTAGATATTATTGTGGATTTCTGTTTAACTTTTATATGTTGATATCATTATTTTATACTATTCTAATGATTGCTGAATGTTACTTTTTTGATAGAGGTTGCCTATTTTAAAGTTATGTTTTATTATCACATTTTTGTATTGCATTAGATTGTTATAAGATGTACATTTTTTGTTTCTTCAGCTTGTAAACCGCCTTTGGTATTGTAAGATAGAAAGGCGATATACAAATTTAAAATGATGATGATGAGGTAAACGGTGTTTCCGTGCGCTGCTCTGGTTCGCCAGAAGCGGCTTAGTCATGCTGGTCACATGACCCGGAAGCTCCCTCGGCCAATAAAGCGAGATGAACGCCGCAACCCCAGAGTCGGTCACGACTGGACCTAACGGTCAGGGGTCCCTTTACCTTAAGAATCATAGGACTCACAATGCCGCCATCCCCAATCAAAAAAGTACTGACAATCCATTCACATACAGGGAGTGCCTCTGAGGAGCTGGATCCTGCCCTTCTTAAAAGGGCACTCCGGGGCTAAGCCATGAGTTATTTTGTAATAGGAGAACTGCGGCTTAAGCACATTTGGGGAGAACAGCTAGTGGCTCAGAAGCCTTACAAACAGATGTGTGGCATCTGGGCATGCTTTGCAGGGGCAGGGTGGAAATTCACTTAGTACTAGAGAAGGAAGGGGGAGAAAATGTGTTCACAACGTGGCAATCACAGCTTCTGCACGGTACACAAAACAAAATAATGTCCAGATGATGGCAAGAAAGCCATGCTGGATTCAATAAGCACTGAAGCTGGAGGCTGGCTGGACATGCGTCTTCTTGGCCTTGCCCAGATGAAATTGATCTGGCCACATCAGCTTAACTGCAGAAGTGTCTTACGCTTCCCCTTGGATGCAAACAAGCTACAAGATAGATAGATTCTATCTACCTAGAAAATTGTTTTTTATTCACTCACCCACACCCAGTGAAAGACCCATTCCAGATACAGTGGTACCTCAGGTTACATACACTTCAGGTTACAGACTCCGCTAACCCAGAAATAGTGCTTCAGGTTAAGAACTTTGCTTCAGGATGAGAACAGAAATTGTGCTCCGGCGGCGTGGCGGCAGTGGAAGGCCCCATTAACTAAAGTGGTGCTTCAGGTTAAGAACAGTTTCAGGTTAAGTACGGACCTCCGGAACGAATTAAGTACTTAACCCGAGGTACCACTGTATCTTTCCTCGAGACAGAACTGAGATTCAGGCATCAAGATTTAATCTGGCATCACAAGCAAGGGAGGAGAGAAAGAAAAAGGAAAAAACCCCAGAATGGTTTGGAAACGTTACCATGGGCCTTTTTTTGAAGCCAATAAAATCGTGCCTGTATATACAGGATACTAAAAATGAACAAATAAAGCCCCAGATTTCTGGAGTCCAGTTTCATCTAAATATTGAATGAATTTTGAAATTGCTGGCATAAGGGAGCAGCGAAGGATGCAAGAGCTGCAAGCTATGTTAACACTGTTCGAAACCCCATCTCAGCCAGGCAACTTTGGAGCAATCCTTTCTTTTCCCAGGGGTGAAATTGAACACGAAGGGTGCGTACACGTGCAACCTTTGAAACAAACAGGGGTTCCTCCCCCCGCCCCCACCCAGTGCACTTTTATACATAACAGTTTGCAATTGTATACTCCCTGGCGTGATTCAATAATCTGAAATGGCAACTACTATCTGTTGATGCAGAGAGCTGGTGTAAAAAGTGCTAATAATAATAATAATAATAATAATAATAATAATAATAATTTAATAATAATATTCTTATTTGCACCCTGCCGATCTGACTGGGTTGCCCCAGCCACAGTGGGTGGCTTACAACATATATAAAAAGACAATAAAACATTACACGTTAAAAGGCTTGCCTGCAGGTGTCTCCTAAAGGTTATACAGTGGTACCTCGGGTTACATACACTTCAGATTACAGACTCCGCTAACACAGAAATATTACCTCGGGTTAAGAATTTTGCTTCAGGATGAGAACAGAAATCGTGCTCCAGCGGCGCAGCCCCATTAGCTAAAGTGGTGCTTCAGGTTAAGAACAGTTTCAAGTTAAGAACGGACCTCCAGAACGAATTACCGTATTTTTCGCTCTATAAGACTCACCAGAGCATAAGACGCACCTAGTTTTTGGAGGAGGAAAACAAGTGGGGGGGGGGGATTAGGAATCTCAGAAGCCAGAACAGCAAGAGGGATCGCTGCGCAGTGAAAGCAGCAATCCCTCTTGCTGTTCTGGCTTCTGGGATAACTGCACAGCCTGCATTCGCTCCATAAGACGCACACACATTTCCCCTTACTTTTTAGGAGGGAAAAAGTGAGTCTTATAGAGCAAGAAATACGGTAAGTTCTTAACCCGAGGTACCACTGTATAATTATTCATCTCCTTGACATCTGATGGGAGGGTGTTCCACAGGGTGGGTGTGGGATGTAAACCACTGGAGCAGTCAAGTATAGCATTACCTGTTTTGCTAGAGTGGTCATGCAGGGGTTGTTGGTCCAGCCAGTTGAACTTCCTGTTACACCTGACTGGAGCATCCTTCTTTTGCATGTGACTAGTAGGCTGGTGTGACCTTTCCAGACCTGGTAAAAGGCCAAGTCACATAGCCACCTCCCTTCTTTTTCGTCCTGCCTGCTTTCTGCTTCACCTGGACTACACTACTGGCTGTCAGTAAGGAGTCCCTAGGTTATCTCCCATATGTATGTTTTGTACATATTTGTAACTTTAAGCCTAAAGCCTGCCTTCAGGGATGACACTGCTCTGCCTGATTGTGAGTTAAACTATTTTTGTTACTTATGAATAAGACTGTTGTGTCTTTATTCTTTTAGGAGGGATTCAAGAGGTCTTACCAGGAACACCTCAATCTGGACAAGCCAGATTCAATTGCTTATTATCTTAAGAGACTCACACGAGTCTGCAACCAGCTTTCTGCTGTGTAAATGCACTCTGCTGTGGAAAGAAACTTGCTAGCGTGAGTTAGGAAGGATTACATTAATCAATATATCCTCTCCTGTTACCCAAAACATTCCCACAGTGGGTGCCCCTACCAAAAAGACCCTCTACCTGGTTTCCTGTAGTTTTACTTTTCACAGTGAGGGAACCACCAGAAGGCCCTCAGAGCTGGACCTCTGTGTTTGGTCTAAATGATGCGGGTGGAGACGCTCCTTCAGGTATACAGGGCCAAGGCTGTTTAGGGCAGGCATAGGCAAACTCCAGCCCTCCAGATAATTTGGGACTACAATTCCCATCATCCCTAGCTAACAGGACCAGTGGTCAGGGATGGTGGGAATTGTAGTCCCAAACATCTGGAGGGCCAGAGTTTCCCTATGCCTGGTTTAGGGCACCAGCTCAATAGCAGTTGGGAGAGGGGTAATCCTTTATCCCGTGTCAGTCCCTTCCCCGTCCCCCATCCCCCATGAAAATCAAAACCCACACATCCCCCAAAGCTGCTACTTGCCCTGTGGAAGAAACATAAAGATACCCTACAGGTAGCCTCTATTCCAGCCTCCACCCCACACCTGCAATATAGGAATATTACAACTGGCCTACCATACATAGCTATTGTTAAATGTCGGTCAGGTAACGTATGGGAAGCGTTTGCAACACATGAAATGTGCTTTATAAATACTGAGCATGTTTAATAAATTACAAAATCCAAGAACGATCAGTTAGCAGTAATTGCCTAAAATAACTAGGGTTGGGAGCTGATTGGTAAGTAATTTTTTGTTGATTAATCATCTGCCTTGTACCTGATTAAATAAACTTGCATATTACTGAAACCTCCCTACTGGTGCTTTTTCGAGAATACTGAAGGAAGGGTAAGATTTAATGCACAGAAGTTGCTACTCATTATCAGAGACGGAACCATCATTTATAATTTTAGCTGTCATTCTCTGTTAAAGTAATACATACACTAGAGCGCTAAAATGGCCTCTCAGAATAAGCAGCCGTGCCCTTAACTCTCAGCATCATCATGATTAGAAATCTGCCCTCATGATTAATGTCAGCCCCCAGCAATTAGTCAACCAAAGCTCTAGTTGCTTAACCTACCAATTACGTTGACTGAAGCTTGCAACTCTACCAATAGCTGTGAAAAGCAGAGGCAGGAAACCTCAGGCCCTGGGGCTGTGTGTGGCCTTCTGGGCATCCATTTCTGGCCCTCAGGACTCTGCCCAGGCCATAGCTGGCTCCCAGCTCTCCTTGAGTTGCTTTGCCCAGCTAGAATGTGTTCCTGTGTGTTTAGAAATCTCTGACTTAACGACTGGCTGGAATGTAGTCTACTGTAGTGGCATACCGTGGGTGAGCAGGAGGACCGTGACCTCGGGTGCAAATTTCTGAGAGGGCATAGCCAGGTACCCTCATCGAGGCCAGACCTTCAGGGCTGCAGCAGTGGTGGCACCACCTCCTCCTCATGGCTGGCGAAGGGACATCTATGCCTGCCCGCCCTGGACTGGACTGCCTTATCTCTGCTCCCAGGTTGGGGCAAGTTTGCAAGGAGAGGCTCCCTTGATTAGACACTTGCTGGCAAAGGGAATGACTCTTGCCCGGTCCACCAGGGGAATGGAACACTTGCCCTGTCCTGGGCTTAGGCAACCCACGCTACACCTCTAGCCTACCGTACAAAGGTAAGAGTCAAGTTTGTTGCTCCACCAGGGCCTGTAGACGGAGCCCCTTCCGTTTCTCCTCCCGCTTCACTGAAGGGGCGCTACACAGAGAGGGAAAGCTGTGCAGCGCCTCTCCAGCGAAGCGAAGCCAGGAGAGCAAGAGGGATCGGTGCGCACAGATCCCTCTTGCTCTCCTGGCTTCAGCGAAAACAACGCGAAGCCATGGAGCCTGCATTCGCTCCATAAGACGCACACACATTTCCCCTTACTTTTTAGGAGGGGATAAGTGTGTCTTATAGAGCAAAAAATACGGTACTCAAATGCCATTTTTTAAAAGGAAATCTCATCCTTTCTGGTGCTCCTGCATTGCTGGTGCCCAGATCATGTGCTTAGTCTGCTTGCTGGGTAATCCAGAACTGGAACTTCACCCTCTTTTGCTGCTGGCCACACCCTAGAAGGCTGCTCATAAACAGATGCAGTTCTCAGGCATAGAGAAGTTCTCCACTTGGGTGTTGAGGGTTGTAGATTAAAGCTGCAATCTGAAGCCCACCCAGATGGAAGTAAGGGTGTGTTAACAACATTACCGCACCGTGAAGTTGGGAGGTTGCGGGGAGGGAGGCCACGCAGCTCTTTCTGTGCTAGCTAGCTGTTCATGTCAGCAGGGCTCCCATTCCTTTGCCCTAACAGGTGTTCATGCCTCAGCTAGACACAAATTAAGGACTCCACTGGGTGTGAAGCTGGTTTCGGATAACGCGTGGGAATTGTGAACACAACCAATGAAATCAATGGGACTTCCTTCTGAATAGACTGCAGTCCAGTGTGGTGTAGTGGTTAAGAGCAGTGGACTCGTAATCTGGTGAACCGGGTTCGCTTCCCCGCTCCTCCACATGCAGCTGCTATGTGACCTTGGGCTAGTCGCACGTCTCTGAAGTCTCTCAGCCTCACTCACCTCACAGAGTGTTTGTTGTGGGGGAGGAAGGGAAAGGAGAATGTTAGCTGCTTTGAGACTCCTTAAGGGGAGTGAAAGGTGGGATATCAAATCCAAACTCCTCCTCTTCTTATTCTATTCATATTTTACCTGGGTGGGAATAAGCCATATTGAACTCACAGAGGGATGTGCTTCGAAATCGGCATGTACACCATTGGTCTGGATCGCATCACATGAGCTTTGCTGATGCAAAGCAGAAGTGTAAAGGAGTCGTTGCAAGATGGAACATGCACTGTAGCCAATGCAAATTTTTCATTCCCATTTCAGAGATGGGTGATGAGTACATAGTGGATATGCCTTATACAGTGTCAGATATTATATCACCTTTCCCAGCCTGAGCAAGATGGGTATTAAACTCTAAAGCTAATTTAAATATCGAAACAGATTCAGGGTTTTTTGGCTTACCCATACTTATAATCCAAATTGAATACATCGGAGAACATATATAAATGAATTCCCAAATGAGCTGTCCAGGCCCCTCCAGATGGTCTTTAGGTTTGCCTAATTGAAGCGGATTGAACTATTCTCTTGCCGTAGAAAATATATCCACTTTAAAAAAAGAAATGGACTTGTTGTGGTTAGGAAAGTGACAGGGAAATGCATTTTAAAGTATGGAATGAGCACATGATTAACAGGAAGCCGACTAACACCCCTCAAGCAAATCAGGATGAATGCTGATTGTTGTATAGCTCTGAAGAAACAAATAAGAACAAATGTTCAATAAGGACTGGACTTTATCTAACCTCTGCAAAAGCTTTGTGCAAGCAAATCAGAATGAAAACAGGCCATCTGGAAGGGACCCTTCTCACATTAATAGTGCAATCTGAACCATGTTTACTCAGAAGGAACATCCACTAATCTAAATGGGGAATATTCTGTAGTAAAACAATCCTATAAGGTCTACACAGAAGCAACTGTGTACTCAGAAGTAACTCCCATGGTGTTCAAAGGGAATAGGATTCCAGTCTAAGACCTGTGCCACAGATCAGGGGCAGTGGGTGCTGAGCTGATAGGGCGCCACAGCTACGATGCAGAATGAAAAACAAAAGGCATGAGGGGCACCAGATTTTAGTGTCACACAGGGCAGCGCTAAAATGTGAGACCCCAAGGTCTGCCACTGCACGGATTGCATAAGAAAAGCTCAGATCTAACGTTTGCCTTCGCCTTGGACCATACCTGACCTGTCCCATGGGGGGAGGGAGGGGAATCACCCCATAGATGGTGTTCTTTATGTGGATGGGTAATGAAGGGGCCTAGCTGCTTGCAACATTTCCAGCTTCCCGTTCAAGCAGGAGCACAAGGAGATGCTCTGAAAACTACTCCCAGAATCAAGAACCGATTCCCATACATATGTATCTCATTGGGCAATTCACAGGGGTGCCACCTTCATCGAACAGCATGGCTTAGGTTATTGCTGCACCACTGTACCAGAACCAGTGCCAGGCTATTTAGTGCTCCAGGCAGGACTACTTGCACCCCCATTTTTTTATGCTAATTTCAATTTTCAAAAAACAAGTGTTTGTAGAAATGCTAAAATTCTTCAAAATGTAAAATGAAAATATTATCAGAAATGTATAAAGGTAAAGGTAAAGGGACCCCTGACCATTAGGTCCAGTTGTGGCAAACTCTGGGGTTGTGGCGCTCATCTCGCTTTATTGGCCAAGGGAGCCGGCGTACAGCTTCCGGGTCATGTGGCCAGCATGACTAAGCCGCTTCTGGCGAACCAGAGCTGCGCATGGAAACGCTGTTTACCTTCCTGCCAGAGTGGTACGTATTTATCTACTTGCACTTTGACGTGCTTTTGAACTGCTAGGTTGGCAGGAGCTGGGACCGAGCAACGGGAGCTCACCCCATCGCGGGGATTCGAACCGCCGACCTTTCGATCAGCAAGTGCTAGGCTCTGTGGTTTAACCCACAGCGCCACCCGCGTCCCTTCAGAAATGTATAGGATACAACAAAAACCTAATCAGTATAAAACTGTGCCCCTCAAAGGTCAATAACGCACACCCCCCCGAGGCCTGCGCCCTGGGTGGCTGCCTAGCACCCTGCTTTCAATGAGCGGTGTCAAAATGTCACAGATCAAATCTTCGAATGTGTGAGAGGGAGAGAAGAAGCCACAGAAGGCGGGTGCCTTCTTTGTCCGTTCACACACCAGACACTTAAAAAAGTACAGTGGTACCTCGGGTTAAGTACTTAATTCGTTCCAGAGGTCCGTACTTAACTTGAAACTGTTCTTAACCTGAAGCACTATTTCTGGATTAGCAGAGTCTGTAACCTGAAGCGTATGTAACCTGAAGCGTATGCAACCCGACGTACCACTGTATAACTCACTCACTGCCTCCGCCCAGAATATAGTTTACCCCTCGCGGAGCTACAATTCCCAACACGCAGCGGATTTTGACATCGCGCTGAAATGGAATCCACTGTGATGGAATCCACCGCTGGATTCCACCCGTTCGGCGGCCAGCGACCCTTCTGGGTGGGAAGGAGGGAAAGCGAGGAGGCCGGCAGGTCTTTTGTTAAAGCTGCTGGGGGCGGTGGGCAGGTTTGGGGGCTTCGGAATGACACCACTTTCTCCCGACCGGGGCAAGAGAAAGGAGAAGCGCAGCAGCGAGGGAAAGTGAAAGAAAGAGAAAGCCGAGGCGGGGAGGAGCCACCGCCTGAGCCCCTGGGGAGACATTCCACGCTGCAGCTGCAGCCCGCCGCTCCCTCCGCCAAGCCCGGCTCATAAATTACTTTCCCCCTCCCGCGCCCGTCCTCCCTGCGAAACGCAGGGACCGGCCAATAGCGCGGCGTCCATCAATAACCCTGTCAAGAGCCAGCCAATGAGCGGCGGCCCTAAATCAGAGCTGTCAGCCTAGCCAGCCAATAGGAGCAGCCGAGCCGTAAATCTGTTAAAAGAGGGGAAAGAGGCGGGGGGGGGGGAGAGAGCCAAGAATCGATTTGCGCGGAGACCTCTGGAATTGAGGGGGGGGGGTGTGCGAAAGGAGGAAGGGGTGAGGGAGCGTTAAGCAAAAAAATGAGGAGGGGGAAAGGACACCCCCTTTCTCCCAATATACCGGGAGAGGGTCTCCTAGGGGTGCACGGCATACCTTATCAGGGCTGGCCTGATAAGAGGACCTCAGGCAGCGAGATGCTCAGGGGCTGCAAATCATCTTTCTCCCACCCACCAAACCCCGCCAAGGTTCCTTCCTGATGTAAATCCTCCCTCACCCTCTTCTTCCCTGGTGGGGAGGGGGGTGTCATTTTGAGCCCCCCCCCCAAGTGCCAAAATGTCTTGAGCCGGCGCTGTACCTTGCTCAACATCCGATGGTCCTAGAGGTCTACTTAAAGATCTGAGGTCTATGCCACCCTATGCCAAGTTGGGTGCTTGGCGCTACAACTCCCATCAGTCCCAGCCGGCACAGCTTCCCCTACACAAGGCTGTGTGAGCCCGATGGGAATTGCAGTACCTCGGGTTACATACGCTTCAGGTTACAGACACTTCAGCTTACAGACTCCGCCAACCCAGAAATGTTACCTCGGGTTAAGAACTTTGCTTCAGGATGAGAACAGAAATCCCATGGCAGCAGGGGCGCGAGGCCCCATTAGCTAAAGTGGTACCTCAGGTTAAGAACAGTTTCAGGTTAAGAACGGACCTCCGGAACGAATTAAGTTCCTAACCTGAGGTACCACTGTACCTGGTTAGTACCAGCTTGGTACCCAGGTAGCGAAGGCTGGTCTATATTGAGTTCAGGGGTGCCAACTTGAATAAAATATTGGGGGGGGGGTCAGATAAGTGCTGCCCCACATAATCGATCGCGGGACGTGGCATGCACACATCATTTGAATGGCAATACCCATCAACTTTAAGGGGGGGTCTGACCACCTCAAATATTTTATTGGGGGGGCAAGGGACCTCTGCCCCTAGGAGTTGGCTCCTATGATTGACTGGCAAGATTTCAGATGGGGAGCCTTTCCCACCTCTACCTGGAAATTATGGAGGCTGAACTGCTGCAATGGCTTTTTTGTGGGGGGGTGGGGGGGTAGGGGGGGGCAGCTACTGAAAATAACGCCGTTCCCTTCATACCATTTGAAAATAAATGGTTTTGGCCGGGAGGATGAGTTCGTATAAGAGGTAGATTATGCACCTGCCCCATTAAGTGGCAAATGGAAATAGTGTTCCTAGTAATGAACCTAATAATTACCCAGCACCCATTAAGTCATCTCTAGACTCTCCTTGCAAATCCTGTTACATCATCATGCACTTGCAGTGCGAGCTTAAGAGTCCCCCGACGCAGCGCCCTCATTAGCTTAATAGCGGTTGCTGAAACTGTGCCTCTGAAACACAGACACACACACAAAAATCAGGGTCTGAATCTGTAGTTATTTTTTCTCCCCTCAGTCCATAGTTACTGTATTTTTCCCCCTATAAGGCGCACCGGCCCATAGGGCGCACCTAGTTTTTTTGGGGGGGGGAATAAAGGGGGGGAAATTTATTTTCCCCCCCAGCCGCGGGGCTGGGGCGGGGGAAGCCCGAGCTTCCCCCGACCCCAGCCCCCAGAACAGGCTGCTATCCGCAAGCCTTGGGAGCCCGGCGGGAAGTCGCGCCGTGCTCCCAAGGCTTGCGGATAGCTTCCTGAAGCCTGGAGAGCAAGAGGGGTCGGCGCGCACTGACCCCTCTCGCTCTCCAGGCTTCAGCGAAAGCCTGCATTCGCCCCATATGACGCACACACATTTCCCCTTCATTTTTGGATGGGAAAAAGTGCGTCCTATAGGGTGAAAAATACGGTGTTTACATCATTATACTTTGGCCAACCAGAGGTCTGTTGGAAGCACAGGACCTGGGTGCAACAGCACCCTTCTCTCCTGTGGTTTCCAGCAACTGTTGTTCAGAAGTAAACTGCCTCTGACAGGTTGTGTACAACAATCAGGGTTAGTAGCCACAATTCTTTAAAACACCAGCAGCAGGCAAAGGAACGACAGCTCAAAAGTGCAGGGCTAAAGCAGAGCCACACATTGAAAACATTAAAAGGCTGAGCAAACAGGCACATCTTCACAGTTGCCACCAAAATGACAGCAAACTGGACATGGGCATGCCATAGGCACATTGGAGATAATAGCCATCTAGCCTTTAAGCTTAATTTTAAAAAAAAATGATTCTGTCTATTATTATTATTTTTTATTATTATTATTATTATTATTATTATTATTATTATTATTATTATTATTGCCAAGTCTATTTTTGTCTATTTTTGTGTCCTATTAGACCTATTAGAGTCTATTTTTGTGTCCTACTGTTCCTCCAAAGACCTCAAGGCAACATAAACAATTTCTCCCCTCCAATAAAATGCACACATCTTTTTTCCTCACAACACCTCTGTGAAGGGCACCTGCTGAAATTCTTATTTTTAGACAAGTGTTTAAGATGAAGGAGCCTCATTCTCTTTTCACCTGACCATCCTAGGTGGGTCACTAGAAACTGGCTTGCGATCCAGTGCTGGACCACAATCTATATCATCTCCTCTCTTCCCCAAGCAAGAGGGTGACTGGTTTTGTTCAAAGCTGAGAAGGGGCTAGCCATTGATGACTTAACCAGGTTTCAAAAGTGCAGGAAAATTCAGGACTAATGAATATCCTAGCTCCATAGACGGGTTGCTAAGAATGAATAAAAACAAATATTTACCAGGTGAAAGCATACCATGAAGGACATACAGCCACATGTGGAGCTAATATACTGCCCATGTGCTGTGGAGACTTTCCTTTTACTACACCCAGCCAGTGGTATGATAAAATTCTCCTAAACGTGTGAGTGGAACGTAGATACTGTTTGTTTTGTTTCATTTATGCCCCAGCCTTTTTTTCCTTTGAACTGAAGGCAGTGTACACAAGCAGCCTCCCATCCAGGCACTGACCAGATCTAGACCTGCTGCTTAGCTTTAATAAGTGCTTTCAGTTCATGCCCTAGGATCAGCAACTCTCTGAACTGCTGGATCCCCACCCCTCAGGGCTAAGTTATCACTTGACCAAATGGTCATCTGTGTTCAGCCTAAAGATGAATGTTACTCATTGTATGGATGATGGTCTAGAGCTGGGCTGGGAAATGGCACTCTAGCCATTGCTGGACTCTTAACTCCCATCATCCTTAACCATTGGTTATGCTAAGGTAAAGGTAAAGGGACCCCTGACCATTAGGTCCAGTCGTGACCGACTCTGGGGTTGCAGCGCTCATCTCGCTTTCTTGGCCAAGGGAGCTGGTGAACCAGAGCAGCGCACGGAAACACCGTTTACCTTCCCGCCGGAGTGGTACCTATTTATCTACTTGCACTTTGACGTGCTTTCGAACTGCTAGGTTGACAGGAGCAGGGACCGAGCAATGGGAGCTCACCCCGTCGCGCGGATTCGAACCACTGACCTTCTGATCAGCGAGTCCTAGGCTCTGTGGTTTAACCCACAGCGCCACCCGTGTCCCTTTGGTTATACTAGCTGGGTCTAAGTTAAGAGTCCAACAACATCCAGAGGACACCACGTTGCAAAACTGCATAGATGGAAGAGACCCTGAGAGTCACCTAGTCTAATTCCCTGCAATGCAAAAATCACAGATTAAAAAAAAACTGAAAAAAAATTAAGAAGCGTTGTGGTTTTTAAGGCTACTACCGGAGTCTTTCTAAGAGAGCAGAAGGTGATTTGAGGGAAGCATGTTTTCTGTGCAGCACCCACATTTTTGGTGACCCGCTGTAGCCGTCTATCAAGCAGCTTTTGCAACAATGCAATAAACAGTGTACTGCATACGAGAGGTCGTCATATACCAACAACAGGAAGCAATCCTTTTTCCAAAATGCTTTCGACTTTTCAGAACCATCATCTTAAGCAGGGGTGATTTAGCACACCAGCAAAACCCCTTACCCCAGGTCCAGGGGGTTTCAGTCCGCACAATTCATAGACTGTCAGCACAGGCCACTATGGGTTCTACCGCATGTACAAAGATTGCACTGTGTGGGGATGGGCGAGGGGGGGTGGGAGGAGGAAAGTGAAGAAAGATACCTTGCTTTTGTTGGGCACATCCCACACTCCGCACAGGAAACTGCCCATATCCTACACTCAGCACAGGAAGCTGATGTCTGGATGGGTCTTCAGAGATTCACTGCTTTATTGTGGTGAGCTCTTGGAAACAAGGGACATCTGGAAAACATAAAGGTAAAAAAAAATATTTAAAAAATCAGTTGAAGTCATGGGATTGAGTGGCAGGGAGGGCTTGCAGTCTGGACGACCTGGCTTTAAGCTACTCGGCTGTGGGCTCACACAAAGGCAGGCTTAGGCGTTTGGCTACCTTAAGCAAAATGCTAAACTAGTCTGGCAAGGGAAGATTTAACTTAATTCCAGAGGCATGTGGGGGTTGGGAGAAGGATGTCAGGTATGCTTGTTCGGCTGATCCCTGCTAATCCAAATGACAGACTCGGACCCAGCAGCTTCAGTGCGAGCCTAAGGAGACAGGGCAATGCAGAAACTCATTGCATTAACCGCAATATTTTTCCTTCTATGCTCCCCACCCCCTTCTAGGTTATGCTGACAGCAGTCGACCAGCTTCCAAGGAGGGGGGAAGAGACTGGGCAGAAAAGGGCCAGTTGTATGTGTGCTGGGTGGATTCACACTTAACAGGCTGGGTCTGGATCATAGGTAGGCAAACCAAGGCCCGGGGGCCGGACCCTGCCCAATGGCCTTCTAAATCTGGCCCGCAAACGGTCCGGGAATCAGCGTGTTTTTACATGAGTAGAATGTGTCCTTTTACTTAAAATGCACCTCTGGGTTATTTGTGGGGCCTGCCTGGTGTTTTTACATGAGTAGAATGTGTGCTTTTATTTAAAATGCATCTCTGGGTTTTTTGTGGGGCACAGGAATTTGTTCATTTTCCCACCCCCCAAAAAATATATATAGTCCGGCCCCCCACAAGGTCTGAGGGACAGTGGACCAGCCCCTGCTGAAAAAGCTTGCTGGCCCCTGGTCTAGATGTTCAGAATGCAGAGGTGTTAAAATTAGCCAGTGCCACATCAGGCTGTGGCAGGTGGGCGAGAAATCACATACCGTATTTTTCGCTCTATAAGACGCACCAGACCATAAGATGCGCCTAGATTTTGGAGGAGGAAAACAAGAAAAAAAAAAATTCTGAATCCCAGAAGCCAGAACAGCAAGAGGGATCGCTGCGCAGCGAAAGCAGCGATCCCTCTTGCTGTTCTGGCTTCTGGGATAGCTGTGCAGCCTGCATTCGCTCCATAAGACGCACACACATTTCCCCTTACTTTTTAGCAGGGAAAAAAATGAGTCTTATAGAGCAAAAAATACGGTACTTAATACCCCCGCCACACACACACACACACACACACACATTACCTGCAAAGATAAACAAGCACCTGCAAATGGAGAGAAAGTTTGTCTGCTACTCTGCAGCACTGCACTCAGGACAGGACTTTGGGGCAGAAGTTCTAGCAGCCCCACTCAGCAGAGTGAGCAGGAGGACTAATAAACACAGCAGGGATAGCTCACCCTGTTTTGAAGGATGGTGGCCTGGTGCAAAAACAGCAACAGGTGAAGCTTTTCATTGGAGCAGCACCTTGATGGAAGGCCATCTTCTGCTCAGCTGCTAAAGGCACAGGAGCCCTTTCCACCTTTGCATCTGACAATCTTAGTAATGGACATTGTTTGCCTTAATTCAAACTATCTAAAGGGCTGGGAGGGACCTCTGACCCTCTAGGTCAGTGTTGGCCAAACTTGGCCCTCCAGCTGTTTTGGGACTACAACTCCCATCACCCCTAGCTAACAGGACCAGTGGTCAGGGATGATGGGAATTGTAGTCAAGTTTGGCCAACACTGCTCTAGATCTTCTTGGACTCCAGATCCCATCAGCCCCTGGCTGGCCAGTATGACCAGTGGTTCAATGAGAGGGACAATGTGGAAGACACAGGTCCCCCATCCCTTAAGGGCAGAGGCAGAAGACAAGTCCCATGTCTAAATTTACTGCTAATGTGCTGGTGGTTTTCTGTTTCTGGAAGGTTTTTAATGGGGGGAGCATTCCTAAAGGCACACACACCCTCCCCATCTGCAGTCTGATATAGCACAGTCCCCTGTACAACCTCATTCTGCTGCATTCACAGACCAGACCTTGGCTAAACACTAGAGGGTATTTCGGGACAACCTGAGCCTGTACAAAACAGATGAGCTCCTTCTGAACTACTTGCTGGCACGTAACATGCAAAAGCACACAGGGCAGCTTTTAAGCTGAGTCCTGGTGGAAAGCTGAGGAGCATCCAGTTCAGGAAGACTCATCCCTTAGGGACAGATGGTGTCAGTCTTTCAGACCTTCACAGTGCAGATCAGGTGCTGGAACTTGGCAAGTGGCGGACTGAAGCAAGCAATGGCAGCTGTTTTATAGAGAGTCACAGAGGAGCTGGGCATGAAGAGGACATTTGGTACCAGAAGCTAATAAGAAGGTGTTTATATATGAATGCCAGATGGGGGTATTGGAAGTGCTTCTTACTAAAAGAGAGCATAGATATTGCAGGCATATTAGATGCCCAGAGGAAGAGTGAAAATCAGTGTGATACAGTTATACCTGGAAATGAAAACTGCAGGCAAAAGGACGTATTGAGATGGGATTGCCCTGGCTGCCAGAGATCAGGGGGAGTTCAAGAAGAACCACTGTGGCTGAAAATATCCAAGCCCAAAAAGGTAATATGGTATTTGTCACCTGATCAAAACTCTGATGACAAATGTGAGCTGGAGGAAGAAATCAATGAGGCAGCCCAAGAAGAAACTATTAAAATAATGGATGACTTCAGCACAACCCTCCCATTGATTGAGGTCGCTTCCAGACGACCTGTTTATTGAGCATTCATCCTGATTTGTTTGCACAAAGTTTGCAAAGCTATTGGTCAGCTATTCACCGAGCATTTATTCCGATTTGTTTGCAGGGAGGTTAGACAATGTTTTTTTAAGCAAACGTTACCCCATACTTTCCAGTGCATTTTCCTGTTACTTCCCTTGCTACAAAAAGGGTTGTACACTGGTTTGTTGTGCAAGAGCTCCAAATCTGCCATAACTGTGCAGCCTGAATTTGCCAGTATTTGATTGAATCCCACCTAAAAATAGTGACAGTCTGGAAGTGCCCAGAATAAGTGCTTGTTCAAGTTGTCACAAAAAGCTGATTAGAGAGGAAGGCATCAGTTGACACCTTGACTTCACTTGATGCTTCCTCCTTTAGTTCTGTTGTCCTGTTATTGATAATAGTAAAGCAATTGTAAGGGAATACAATAATTCATCACCATCATCCATTTAAATCTGCAGAGTGGCTGTGCCGCTCTATATTACCTTCTATATACCTCCTAGTCACATCAAAAATGTTGGATGCAAGCTTTTCAATCTTCATCATTTTGGCTCAAAAAAACCAGGTCAGACCTATATGTTTCATCCAAATCTGCCTCAAATCATGCATTAAGGAAAGGGGTGGGGTGTGGTCTGATTTTAAAATCAAAAGAAACATGTGGGTAGTGTTGTGTAGTGGTTAAGATTGTTGGGCCTGGGAGACCTGAGTTCAAATTCTGGCTCAGCTATGAAGCTCGGTCAGAGACCTTGGGCCAGTCTCTCAGCCTAACATACCTCACTGGGGTATTGTGAGGATAAAATGAAGAAGGGAGAACCATGGACATCACCTTGAGTTTCTTGAGGTGGAGTGGAATATAAAGACGATGCCAACATTCACCCATGGCTTACTTTTACTCAGCAAGCCCCTCAAAAGGGCTGCAACCACAGCAATAAGCCCAGCTGAGAAAAAGCTCAGGGTGTGGGTTGCAGAGGGTTCCTGCACCCTTGACCTATTTGCCCCATATGCTCACAACTGGAATCTCACTTTGACTTTATGCATGATTCCAAGCAGACTTTGTTCTGGGAGGGGAGAGGACGGTGAACAAATAATAATATTGTTTTTTTTAGAAAGGAAGACAGGCAGAAAGAAAAGGAGACAGGTCATGTTGTTTCTGCCGTTATGGTCAGGTCTGTGGATTTTCAGCAGAAAGATAAATGAGCGAGGCTAGATAATTAGATTACCAAATAGACCACGATGATAAGGCATCCAGTTACAAGGAGCATAGCAGTAAAAGAACGATATGTGATCCCTCTGGAAATACAAAACCAGCAACAACCCAGCGGCTTGTGAGTCTGCAGTCATTTATGGATCTAGGCATTAACATGGAGTTGCATGCAATTACTTACTTATCTGCATTTTATATCCCAGCATTCTCCCATCGTGGAACTCAAGGCCAACACACACAGGGTTCCCATGCAAGCACTGGCGAGACCCATACCTAACAGCTTCAGCAAGCTGGCAGCCTCATGCCCACCTGCCCATCATCCACTGCTCCTGATTGCAACCTCCAGCAGTAATTGGCAATTAGCAGATTATTAAATGCAGCTGGATGCCACAAAAGGTCTTGGCCACTTCTGCAAATCAAGCTTCTCTTAAAGATACAACTATCTGATTTTTAGAAGACATCTGAAGGCAGCCCTGTATAAGGGCTCAATAACCAGGTCATGCGAAAGGCTGGACTGGATGAATCCCAAGCCGGAATTAAGATTGCCAGAAGAAATATCAACCACCTCAGATATGCAGATGATACAACCTTGATGGCAGAAAGTGAGGAGGAATTAAAGAACCTTTTAATGAGGTTGAAAGAGGAGAGCGCAAAATATGGGCTGTAGCTCAACATCAAAAAAAACTAAGATCATGGCCACTGGGCCCATCACCTCCTGGCAAATAGAAGGGAAAGAAATGGAGGCAGTGATAGATTTTATTTTCTTGGGCTCCATGATCACTGCAGATGGTGACAGCAGTCACGAAATTAAAAGATGCCTGCTTCTTGGAAGAAAAGCAATGACAAACCTTGACAGCATCTTAAAAAGAAGAGACATCACCTTGCCGACAAGGGTCTGTATAGTTAAAGCTATGGTTTTCCCAGTAGTGATGTATGGAAGTGAGAGCTGGACCATCAAGAAGGCTGATCGCCAAAGAATTGATGCTTTTGAATTCTGGTGCTGGAGGAGACTCTTGAGAGTCCCATGGACTGCAAGAAGATCAAACCTATCCATTCTGAAGGAAATCAGCCCTGAGTGCTCACTGGAAGGACAGAACGTGAAGCTGAGGCTCCAATGCTTTGGCCACCTCATGAGAAGACTCCCTGATGTTGGGAAAGATGGAGGGCACAAGGAGAAGGGGATGACAGAGGACGAGATGGTGGGACAGTGTTCTCGAAGCTACCAGCATGAGTTTGACCAAACTTCGGGAGGCAGTGGAAGACAGGAGTGCCTGGCGTGCTCTGGTCCATGGGGTCACGAAGAGTCAGACACGACTAAACGACTAAACAACAACAACAACCAGGTCATTTGAAAGTACCCCACATGGTGGCGGTGATGATGTTTGGAGTGAGGATTTAGTAGTCAGATGTTCTGAATGAGGTTCTTTCAACTTGGTTACATGAAAAGGCTGCCAACTTTTTCCCCCTGTCAGGGCTCCTCTGCCTTTTATCTGCAGAGTGAGCTTTTCTATCACACCTGGTGAAAACCTCTCCTGGAGAATTTCTGCTCATTATTCAGAAGAAGCCATGCTAGAAGGGGAAATCTGGCAGCTTCAATGGGCTACACCAGACTGCTAGCTGTATACAATAAGGACTGTTTGCACAATCCATTTCCTTTGTATACATTTTTCCCCTTTGTGGTTTTTATTGCAGAGATTTTATGATTGTTTTACTGCACTGCTTTAATTTGTAAACTGTCCTAAGTGTGGTTGTTGAAGGGCGACGTAAAATGTTTAATAAATAATAAATCCATCAAAGCAAGCCACAACTGCATTTTTTCTGCGCAAGATACTCCCACAAGTCTCTTTCAATCACAATAAGGCAATATCCCATTCCCATGTAAAGACTGGCGGACAGGGCAGTGGCGGTGGAGAGGTAGCCTTGTTGCAAGGGACAAGAGCACTGTGATTTGTCCCTCTCCACAAGCTTGAATTGATTAAATATGTGCTCCAGCACTGGAATGAGGCTGCCAACTTTCACTGTCGCTGTGGCTTGAATAGCAGCTTGATTTGCCGAAAGTAACAGGCGAGGCTTTTTAACTGTACGGGAGATAAACTTTATCACCGGCTAATTGCCGCAGATCAAGCCTTTGTTTAAAGCATCCATCTAACAGAGACCAGTTCTGAAGCTGACAATCTTATATAGGAAAGAAGCAGCACACAGCCTTCAAAGTATTGACATTGGAGGGGAACAAAGGTTCACAAAAGAAGATTAGGAGGAGAAGGCAGAGGCAGAGTCCATACTAGTGTTCACTATTGAGAAGCAGAAAAAATCTAGATAAGCGTTTTCTTACAGTAGCTGTACAAGAGTAACCTGTAAGTAACTCAAACATAGTTGCCAAACATAGTTCTCCTTGCCATCATTTAAATACCCCACTCTCACCCACCCACCCACAAATATGTATTTTTCTGTGTATAAGACTAGGTTTCCCCCCTTAAAAATAATGTCAAAAATTATGGGGCATCTTGTACACGGATAGTGACCTCCCCCCCATTTTCTTAAATCTGAGTCCCCCAAAATAGGGGGTGTCTTATACATGGGGGCATCTTATAGACGGAAAAATACAGTATATACCGCCCTATACCCGCAGGTCTAAGGGCGGTTCACAAAATAAAAACAGAATATAAAACCAGATAATACATAATCAAAATAAAAACAACCCAACTCCCCCCCCCCATTTTTAAATCCACTCTGGTGGGTCAGCCAATCCCCCAGAACATGCAGGTACATCATGTTTCTGGATTCTGTTGGTTGGCCAATGTTTCTCAAACTTTTTTAAAAACTCTGTGTATCCCCTAAGACATTTATTCTACCACCCCCGCCCCCCAAATGCAGAATTGATCACCTGTTGTATAGGTGAATGGGCCAAACTCTCTGCATGGAGTTCTACCACACACCTCACCTAAAACTACATCCAGGGAATTATGGTGTGAGCGGATGGAAACAGGAGCTCTTCTTCATCTCCTTTCTTCCCAAATCAGACTGGGATGGCCAGGAAGCAGTGCTGGATTTACATAGAGGCTGAGTGGGTTGCAGACCACAGCCTCATAATCTAGTGGGGTCTTGGCATTTTACCCCCCAAAAAGTTGAAAAACAGGCAGATTTTACTATCTAGGGTGGCTCAGTTGCTTAGTAGCAGTAAGGAAGAGAATGAGGTTTTGTTTCTCAAGATTAGATGGTATTAGGTTTGGGCTGCCAAAGATCTCCTAGCTCAGGTGCTCCATTTGCTTCAATCCAGGCAGGTTAGGCAGTGAGGACACAGCCAAATGAAGTTTTTTGAAGACAACACACCCTGGTTCCACTTGGCTGGAAGAAAAATAAACCACCTCTCGCCTCTGTGTACATTGAGGCCCACCAATACAGTGGAGAGCAGCCTATTAGGGTGAATGGGGCACTGATCCTGTCTTCTAACTTACAATCATTCCAGGGGGTGGCAATGCCTATCAGCTTCCTTCTCCTCCTCAGTGACCCTGTGGTGTCCAGACTTTTTTCAAAGAGGGCCAGATTTGATGAAATGAAGCGCCGTGAGGGCCGACCAAAGGCCCGACCAAAGTTGTTGAGCCTTTTTTAGGATTGAAGTTGTTGAGGTTTTATTAGGATTTTACCCCAGGAAATAAACTGCCACAGCGGCTGGATTAAAATGACCGGTGAGCTGAATTAGGCCCCCGAAACAGACTTTGGACATGCCTGCAGTCTCTGTGTTTTCCCCTTGCAAAGCTCAGTAGAAGGACGGAGGATGGAGTCAGAATTAGAATTGAGCTGGCTTTGACTGTCATTGGCTCTCTGGCTCCACCTGCTGTTGGACTACCTGCCTTCTGCCCCACAAGGCCCAACAACATGCCCTCCAAGATTTCTCTGATGAAAATAGGGACGTCCACCTTTATCACATACACAGCCCAACAAGACAATGACAAAAATCCACCAGCACCATACAAATCAATATGGCTAACCTGATCCAAAACACACACACACACCCCACTCACACATGAAAACAAAGACCACCATAGCCAACCACAAATGTATAACCACACCCTGAAGGCTGATCACCGAAGAATTGATGCTTTTGAATTATGGTGCTGGAGGAGACACTTGAGAGTCCCATGGACTGCAAGAAGATCAAACCTCTCCATTCTGAAGGAAATCAGCCCTGAGTGCTCACTGGAAGGACAGATCCTGAAGCTGAGGCTCCAATACTTTGGCCACCTCATGAGAAGAGAAGACTCCCTGGAAAAGACCCTGATGTCAGGAAAGATGGAGGGCACAAGGAGATGGGGACGACAAAGGATGAGATGGTTGGATAGTGTTCTCGAAGCTACCAGCATGCATTTGACCAAACTGCGGGAGGCAGTGGAAGACAGGAGTGCCTGGTGTGCTCTGGTCCATGGGGTCACGAAGAGTGGGACACGGCTAAACGACTAAACAACAACAACAAAGGCCAACCCCCACCTCTCTCACCACCAAAGACAACACACCCTGTGACAACACACAAGTGAACAGCAAAGAACTTGCACAAGCAATGCTGACACCAAACCCTACATATAGTAAGTAAAATAGAAACAAGTTACAGACGCTTCAGATTACAAACTCTGCTAACCCAGAAATAGTACCTCGGATTAAGAAATTTGCTTCAGGATGAGAACAGAATCGCGGCGGCAGCAGGAGGCCCCATTAGCTAAAGTGGTACCTCAGGTTAAGAACAGTTTCAGGTTAAGAATAGACCTCCAGAACGAATCAAGTTCTTAACCCGAGGTACCACTGTAACAGAGACCAACCAGAGAATATTGAGAAGCAAAGCAGCTAGTAAGCCTGATCTTTATTAACAGCTGCAACAGGGTGCTTCCCCACACGCAGGAGAGAGGAGGAGGACCCCGAGCCATGCGCGCAAGTCCTTATATAGACATTTTAAATTGCCCGCCTTGGAGTTCAAGACCACCCCCAGAAACATCATACATACTGTACATCACAGGAAAGGCGGTCTACAACAGAAATCTGAGTGCGTTGTTTATCTCCTGTCTGGCAAGTTACCTGATTGCATTATCTGGGTTTTGGCCACTCTTTTGTTAGTATAACTACTAAATTCCTGAATCTAGGTCACAGGCTCACACCCTGTTCATATCTTGAATGTGCCCTTAAGACAGGATTTGTCAGGAAAGAGACAATGGGGAGGTTTCCCACTTTGACCTTGCAGAGAAATATTTGAGGTCAATTTGTTCTGGACCTAATCTGTGGGGTTTCAGACATGTGGTTTATATATACAGTTATGAACTTATGAACATTTAATTTTTTTATATATGACCTTAAAATTCTTATAACAGATACCGCCCAGGTTTGTGCCCCAGGGAGGTCACTCCAGAACTGCTAACACAGCTGTCTGACTTCACACCCGGAGGGGCACTCTGTTGTCTCTCAAGAACGATTTCAAGTCAGGTGAGAGGCTGGCCCCTCTCCTTGTTGCCAGAACCAGCCTTTCCCTATAAACTATAACAAGCTCTGCTTTAACTGGATTGGTTGTAGGCTAACATTCTGTGTGGCCAGCCAGTTGCATCTGGAAAGCTTGCAAGGAAGGCGTGGAAGTTGTGCTGGCTCTGTAGCATATTGCAATATAGGGTAGACTGCACCTAGGTGTGGATGCTCCAGCTTTAGCTATCTTGACTAATAATGGCTGTTAGAAAGAGTTAACTTCTATGAATTTGACTAAGCCTTTTTTCAAAGCATTAAAGCTAGCACCCTTCCGTCCTTTCTCTGTTCACTACTTACTCGAGTCTTCCTTGCTTGAAGGAAGCCGGCAGCATACTGAGGGATGAGCTCAAATTATCCATTTCAATCTCCAGCAAGGCACCGCCCCCTGCTCCTTGAGAGTTAGAACTGCAGGCAAAAAATATTGCCTAACTATTTCGCCTCAGAGTTTGAAGTCTATCATGTTAGAAATCCCAGAAGGGAATCGTTGTGGGTGATGATAGCAGGCCCCACAAGTAATTTAGCACTGGGAACATGGTATCATCCTCCCTGATCAAAATGCTCAGGGAGATCTTGAGAAGACCATAATCAAGAATGAACAGAGCAGAGGCAATTTTGTAGGAATGAATGGGTGACTTCAACTGCATAGCTGTCAACTTACAGATTTGAAAATAAGGGACCAGCTGCCTCGAAAATAAGGGATCAGCAGCCAAAATAAGGGATCAACAATTACTTTGATAAAATACATATTTTGTTGCATGCAAATGGCTTTAGATACCTATTAGGTCCATAAATTACCATATAGCACATATTCAACAACAAAAAACAGCAACAATTTGTTGTTGACAAAGGACAGCTGGACATAGAAAGGGCCCCATTACCTTCAGTAGCTTATTTAAGGGACATCATCAATAAGGGACAGCAGCGGGACATGGCGCTGGGATAAGGGACTGTCCCGCCAAATAAGGGACGCTTGACAACTATGTTCAACTGCCCTCACACGGACTGGTTACATGGGTATTTCAGCCATGACAAAGATTTCTAGATACCCTAATGATTGCACAGTTGGCCATGGAACCTACTAGACCAGGCATGGCCAAACTTGGCCCTCCAGCTGTTTTGGGACTACAATTCCCATCATCCCTGACCACTGGTCCTGTTAGCTAGGGATGATGGGAGTTGTAGTCCCAAAACAGCTGGAGGGCCAAGTTTGGCCATGCCTGGACTAGAGGAACCAGAACCAATCTAGAGTAGTGCCAAGAATCTAAGGCAAAATTGCACAAGGTCAAGAATCCCCTACTCACAAACTGCTTACCGGGGTCTGGGAGGGATGCTGTCAGAGCCCTCCTGTTCCCTTCCGAAAGCCTGGTAAGCGAAGAAAACCTGCTGGGTAATGTAAAGCAAGTATAAATGGCAGGCTTGGCTTACTTTACATGTAAACGGCCAATTGCCAAGAAAATCCAAAATGGTAACATTTGACTTCAAAAGAGGAAATTTCCCTCAAATGAGGGGATTGGTAAAAAGGAAGTTGAAAGGGAAATCGCTCCAAAATGTTCAGGAGTGGTTTAAAAACATAACCGAGTATAAACCACAGATCAGGAAAGATACCATGAAGGCCAATAAGACACCAGTATGGTTAATTAGCAGAGTTGAAGAAGCTATTAGAAGCAAGAAGGCCTGTCCAAAGGAAGAGAACAAAAAGGAACACAAACTTTGTTTTTTGTTTTAAAAAGGTACAAGCATACAGTAAGGGATGCTAAAAAAATAATCTGAGGAGCACGTTGCTAAAAACATTAAGACCAACCACAAGAAGTTCTTTAAATATCTTAGTAGCAGGAGAACATCTAAGGAGGAGGTCCCTTAGATAAGAGTCAAAGGTGTGCCAAAGGAGACTGCAGAGAAGCTGATTTAATTCTTTGCATCTGTCTTCACAAGGTAGTACCCAGATATAAAGTAGATTCCAGAACTAACTTTTACAGGAAGGAAGTCTAGAGAATTGTGGTAGATAATGGTGATGAGAGAGGAAGTTCTAGGCTTAATAGACAAAATAGGTAAAGGTAAAGGGACCCCTGACCATTAGGTCCAGTTGTGACCGACTCTGGGGTTGCAGCGCTCATCTCGCTTTATTGGCCAAGGGAGCCGGTGTACAGCTTCCGGGTTGTTATGTACTGAGTTGAATAGGATCCAAACTGCAGCAGTCTGATTGGTCCTAGAACAATAGGATCCAAAAGGCAGCAGTCTGATTGGTCCTAGAACAATAGGATTCAGAATGCAGCAGTCTGATTGATCCTAGAACAATGAAGCAGTATGATTGGTTGGCAGGAACCACCCAATCATGCTCCAGATAGAAGTGAATCCACAACCTGATTGGCTTACAGTAGAATTCCGGAATTAGCCAATCATGTGCAGCCCATTGTGTAAATAATGTATATAAAGCAGATACTTTGAGGGGACTTTCATTCATTCCTCCTCACCACTATGAGCTGAATAAAGAGCATGAAATCACTTTGGGACTCTGAGTACCGTATTTTTTGCTCTATAAGACTCACTTTTTCCCTCCTAAAAAGTAAAGGGAAATGTGTGTGCGTCTTATGGAGCGAATGCAGGCTGCGCAGCTATTCCAGAAGCCAGAACAGCAAGTGGGATTGCTGCTTTCGCTGCGCAGCGATCCCTCTTGCTGTTCTGGCTTCTGAGATTCCTAATTCCCCCCCCCCTTGTTTTCCTCCTCCAAAAACTAGGTGCGCCTTGTGGTCTGGTGCGTCTTATAGAGCGAAAAATACGGTATATTTCACGGGTCATGTGGCCAGCAGGACTAAGACGCTTCTGGTGAACCAGAGCAGCACATAGAAACGCCATTTACCTTCCCGCCGGAGAGGTACCTATTTATCTACTTGCACTTTGACGTGCTTTCGAACTGCTAGGTTGGCAGGAGCAGGGACCGAATAACGGGAGCTCACCCCGTCGAAGGGATTCGAACTACCGACCTTCTGATCAGCAAGTCCTAGCTCTGTGGTTTAACCCAAAGGGCCACCCGCGTCCCAAATAGACAAAATAAGAACTGACAAATCACCAGGTCTGGATGGCATCCATCCAAGAATTCTCGAACTCAAATGTCAAATTGCTGATCTTCTAACAAAAATATTTAACTTGTACAAGAGTTTGCTCTTTGCTGGTACTGCGCCTACTCACTATGTTAACTATTGTACAACGAAAGCACATATGTTTGAAGTCTGGAATTTGCCAGCCTCTCTGCTGTTTTTGTCTGACTTGTGGGAGTCAACAAATCATTTATTCATGGTCTATATATTATAAGTGGCCAGAAGTGCTTTTTACCACCTTCAGGTGATTTGCTAACTAATCCTATCTGAAGAGTGCATATCTCACCTCAGGGACCCTAAAGACTTTTTTCATTCTTGTCCGCTTTCAGATGATTTTATGGTTGTTATATTAAATGACTTCTTTGCTACTGCTATTTTAATGTTGTTAATCATTATTTCTCAGCGTTAGGTATCATAGCTTAACTAATTATTACCATGACTTGAATTGTTCTTTCTAACTTAGGGTCTTGTGGGTGACAACGCTGAATTTGTTAAGATTTCAAGAGACAATTTTAGGGGAAGGATTATAATATCTCAAGAAATGTGTATACGAATACTGATCTCTCACGAGTGGGAGAGGGAGCTCTTAGCAAACTTGGAGTAACAGATGACTGCTGAGGAGAGAAAAACTGAAAACCAGGTGGGAGGGAGAATGAAATGAGTCGGAAAAGGAGGACAGATATACCGTAAAAAGGATAGAGAGAACCAGCTCATTGTCTGATAGGTCGTTTCCAAGCTCACACTGAGAAGCTATTTTTAAATGTCGCCAGGGGTGGAAGTGAGAACTGGCCAGAGAAGTTTCCAAGGTTTTGATGCAGCTGGGATTGGACATCAGTGTGTCAGCTCCACTTCATTCAAAACAGTGTAGAAAACTGACTGAATGCTAGCAGGGAGGCGGGGAAACAGAATGGAATTCTAAACAGGATTATTCCACGCTGCAACATTTTGTTACAGCACCCTACATGTAAAAATGCATAATGCTAACTGATTGCAAAACAGTGCTGAGCTTGGGAGTTGTCTGTTACAGGTTATCTACTTAAGGTAAAGAAGGTAAAGGACCCCTGGGTGGTTAAGTCCAGTCAAAGGCGACTCTGGGGTTGTGGCGCTCATCTCGCTTTCAGGCTGAGGGAGCAGGCGTTTGCCCACAGACAGCTTTCCGGGTCATGTGGCCAGCAGGACTAAACCGCTTCTGGCGCAACGGAACACCGTGATGGAAGCCAGAGCGCATGGAAACGCCGTTTACCTTTACGGGGATTCGAACCACTGACCTTCTGATTGGTAAGCCCAAGTTGCTCAGTGGTTTAGACCACGGCGCCATCTACTTAACGACCACCTAAAACAAACAAATGAACTGAAATGGTTCCTTGTAAAGCAACACTGATCCGTTCAGCCAGTATTGTGTTAACATTTTCCCTTCTGGGTCCCCCTCCCCTTTTCTTTTAAATCAGAGGAAAATTTACAACATCAGCGCTTAATTCCACCTACAGTGTGCCTGTGAATGATTGTGATCAGTTCCATGCATGCAAATATACCATCTCATATGATGTGGATAAATCAAGAGTGGAAACTGTGCATCCAAATCTTGAAACGGGTTATGACTGCTATGGAACCGATGAAATGAATAAAGCACCATAGAACTGCAGAGTTGGAAGGGACCCCCAGAACCATCTAGTCAAACCCCTTGCAATGCAGGAATCTTTTCCCCAATGTGGGTTTTGAATCCACAACCCTGAAATTAAGAGTCTCATGCTCTACCCACTGAGTTAAAGCTCTGTTGAACAAATGGGGGGCAGGTGCCCCCAAAGACTCTCCTAGCCCAGGGCAGAAACTGACTTAGGGCAAACAGCAGAAACACGTCCAGGAATTGCTAAGCAAAGACGGAAATTCCAGCCAAGCAATCTGGAGCAAAACAGCAGTCAGTAGACTTAGATCCTTTATTGTTGCACAACAATTTGTCAGAATGGACCCAATAATAATAGAAAATATGCTTTTAAAAGAATAGATTTGAATGCCAGCTCATTCATTCCATGCACATTTTTGAAAGGGGGGTTGGTGGGTGGAAAGAGTGAATTCATCAGCAGGGGGCTTCCAAGTCCTGGCAATTCACTGCTTGCATTTATTTAATATTTGAAGATGCCTTCTTTCTTCAACTTTGGGTTTTTTATACAAGATAAAAACACAAATAAATAAATAAAATAAATAATAATAATTTAGTTAGACCCCGCCCATCTGGCTGGGTTTCCCCCTCTTTTAATTCTATTAGAGCATTAGAGTTCTGATATAAAAGAGGGAAGATAAGTTGCAGCTAAGGCTGGAAAAGGAAAAAAAACATCCTAGGAAATGGGATGGGAAGCCGATAATAGAAAAGGGGGGGGGGTACCGCTCTGGCCAGACAGTAAATGGCGTTTCTGTGTGCTGCTCTGGTTTTGCCAGAAGCGGCTTAGTCATGCTGGCCACATGACCCGGAAAAACTGTCTGTGGACCAACGTCGGCTCCCTCGGCCAGTAAAGCCAGATGAGTGGCGCAACCCCAGAGTTGTTCGTGACTGGACTTAACTGTCAGGGGTCCTTTACCTTTTTAAAAGCACTGCACACTGCCGTGCAATGTGAAAGTGCTTCATCTTATCAATGGTCACAATTCCTGGGATGAATGGATGGCTCCAATGCTCCATTTGCTGCCTTCCTTCAAACATTAACATTTGTGTATGTTCTAAGATGTTTAAAATAGTCAAAAAAGATGACAGCTTTTAATTCCTCTGAATTTGATATCTAGATTTTAAAAGGCTGGCTCCCAAAGTTATTTCAGGTGAAATAGATGGATTTAGGCCCATTGCTTGGCCGAATGTTAAACACACACACACACACACACACACACACACACACACACACTTCAGTGGAAACTGCATGCAGCTGAGCAGCTCACATTCGGAGCATCAACACAGAAAGGAACAGAAAGAAAGCAACACAAATATTTTGACTGAAGTGTCTTAGGAAAGCGATTTTAAATCATGGACACCTAGGTTCTGAAAATGGTATTGCCTGGATTGGTGTGAGTGATGGGGTCCCATGGCACAAATTCCATGTGGTCCCAGTGCAAAGGAAAAGAGCTAAGATCTTCTCCCTTACTATAATGTCCAAACAAGATGGGATGGGGAAGAAGAATGATAGGTTTGTAAGGAGTCTTCAATAATTTTGCCAAGGAGATTCTTATTGTTCAGGGCCTCATGCTATTAGCCTTTCTTGTACATGGAGATCCTTTATGAAAGGCATTCAGGCCCATCAAACAAATCTGTACTGAGATACACATACTGTATCACCATTTTTACTGCTGGAACTGCTCTGAATCTGACTTCAGGAAGAACGCGTTTTAACTGCACAGTGTCCTGGAATAGACACTCTGCATTGGGAAAGAAGGGAACTGAGTTCCCTCCCATTTTCCACTTTCCTGATGTTCCAAATGACCATAACCTTGGAGTTATGATTTGTGTTGTTGTCAGGATTCTAACTGGCCTGTAACTGACCTAAGAATTCTGCAGAGCAGTTGCTGCTGTGGCTGGCTGGCTGCTCAGGCGAACGTCAGCTCAGTGGCCAGCAGCTCAGTCTTCTTGAGGCTCAGGAACACCTAGCAAATACCTGCTCTGTTCCTGGCACGCTAGACTCTAGCTGAGGAAGGCATTTCACGTAAGTTTATGGATTAAGCATTCCTCACTATGCCATCAGGTGTGTTTATGCTCAGTGGAAAAGGATAGCTGCAGTAAAGGTAAAGGTAAAGGTAAAGGGACCCCTGACCATTAGGTCCAGTTGTGACCGACTCTGGGGTTGCGGCGCTCATCTTGCTTTATTGGCCGAGGGAGCTGGCATACAGCTTCTGGGTCATGTGGCCAGCATTATTAAGCCACTTCTGGCGAACCAGAGCAGTGCACAGAAACACCATTTACCTTCCCGCTGGAGCAGTACCTATTTATCTACTTGCACTTTGACGTGCTTTCGAGCTGCTAGGTGAGCAGGAGCAGGGACCGAGCAACGGGAGCTCAGCCACGTCGCAGGGATTCGAACCGCCAACCTTCTGATCGGCAAGTCCTAGGCTCTGTGGTTTAGACCACAGCGCCACCCACGTGCTATGCAAAGAAGTGCTTCCAGGTAGAGCTGGGAAGAGACTGTTATAAGAATCCTAAGGTTCCCCCCAAAAAATAAACATTCATAAATGTACAAGGCAAACACGTACATAAGTATATAAACAACGTGTCTGAAATAGTACAGGAGAGCAATCCTGAAGTCATTTTGACTCTTCCAAACCATTTTGACTCTCCCAAATTAACCTCAAATAATTCTCTGCGAGGAGGAAGGAAATGGGAAAGCCATTGTACAGTGGTACCTCAGGTTAGGAACTTAATTCGTCCGGAGGTCCGTTCCTAACCTGAAACTGTTCTTAACCTGAAGCACCACTTTAGCTAATAGGGCCTCCAGCTGCTGCTGCGCCGCTGGAGCACGATTTCTGTTCTCATCCTGAAGCAAAGTTCTTAACCCGAGGTACTATTTCTGGGTTAGCGGAATCTGTAACCTGAAGCATATGTAACCTGAAGCATATGTAACCCAAGGTACCACTGTATTTTGCTTACCTGTCTTAAGGATGTATTTGTGTATGAATAGGGTGAGCCTGTGACCTGGATTCAGCAATTAAAGTATTTACCATCACAAAAGAATGGCCAGGCTGCCCATGTAAAGCAATCAGTGACCATTGTCAGGTATCCTGGCAGACAGGATTTCTGCTGTAAACAGCTTCCTGTGATGTATTTCTGCTGTAGACCCGCCTCCTTTTGTGATGTATGTAGGATGCTTTAGGGAGTGGTCTTGAGCTACAGGGTGGGCAATTTCAAGAGTCTATATAAGGGCTTGCGCACCATTGTTCTGGGTTCCTCCTTGCTCCTGCGTGTGGTGAGTGGGGACCCTGTTGCAACAGTTTAATAAAGATCAGGCTTACTAGCTGCTTTGCTTCTCACTATTCTCTGGTTGGCCTCTGTTGTTTTCTCCTACTGATAGGGAACCCACTTAAGGACTCTATATGTGTTCTTTTCCCCATAAGGGAAAAGCAGCAGTTTGTTTCTTCTAACAATGTTGTTGTTTAGTCATGTCCGACTCTTCGTGACCCCATGGACCAGAACATGCCAGGCACTCCTGTCTTCCACTGCCTCCCGCAGTTTGGTCAAACTCATGCTGGTAGCTTCGAGAACACTGTCCAACCATCTCGTCCTCTGTCATCCCCTTCTCCTTGTGCCCTCCATCTCAGGGTCTTTTCCAGGGAGTCTTCTCTTCTCATGAGGTGGCCAAAGTATTGGAGCCTCAGCTTCAGGATCTGTCCTTCCAGTGAGCACTTAGGGCTGATTTCCTTTGGAATAGATCGGTTTGATCTTCTTGCAGTCCATGGGACTCTCAAGAGCCTCCTCCAGCACCATAATTCAAAAGCATCAATTCTTTGATGATCAGCCTTCTTTATGGTCCAGCTCTCACTTCCATACATCACTACTGGGAAAACCATAGCTTTAACTATACGGACCTTTGTTGGCAAGGTGATGTCTCTGCTTAGTATCTAACAATACTCTGCCTCAAACCCTGCAGGTATGGGCCTAACCAGGATTTTTGTTGAGGGGGGCAGAACTTTTTTTTAGGGGGAGGCAGAACCAACGTGATTGGTCAGTTAAGTATTTCTATTGTTTTACTTGATGGGGGGGCGGGCACCTGCCCCCCCCGGCTACCCCCAGGACTGCTGCCAGCCAGAGGAGACATTACTGAGCCTAGATGGGCCAATGGTTTGACTCAGTATAAGGCAGCTTCCTGTGTGGTTTCTTAGTCATTGTGAGTCTCAGCTTTGGAACAGCCTTGCCACTCTTGGGGAATGATGGACTGAAGAAGCTCAAGCGGCTTGTTGTTCTAGAGCAGGGGTCAGCAAACTTTTTCAGCAGGGGGCCGGTCCACTGTCCCTCAGACCTTGTGGGGGGCCGGACTATATTTTGGGGGGGAAATGTACGAATTCCTATGTCCCACAAATAACCCAGAGATGCATTTTAAATAAAAGCACACATTAAAAAGGTAAAGGGTAAAGGGAACCCTGACCATTAGGTCCAGTCGTGGCCGACTCTGGGGTTGCGGTGCTCATCTCGCTTTATTGGCCGAGGGAGCCGGCGTGCAGCTTCCAGGTCATGTGGCCAGCATGACTAAGCCGCTTCTGGCAAACCAGAGCAGTGCACGGAAACGCCGTTTACCTTCCCGCCGGAGCGGTACCTATTGATCTACTTGTACTGTGACGTGCTTTCGAACTGCTAGGATGGCAGGAGCAGGGACTGAGCAACGGGAGCTCACCCCGTCACAGGGATTCGAACCACCGACCTTCTGATCAGCAAGTCCTAGGCTCTGTGGTTTAACCCACAGCACCACCCGCGTCCCCTAAAAGCACACATTATGCTCATGTAAAAATATCAGGTAGGCCCCACAAATAACCCAGAGATGCATTTTAGAGAAAAGGACACATTCTACTCATGTAAAAACACGCTGATCCCCGGACCGTCCGTGGGCCAGATTTAGAAGGTGATCAGGCCAGATCCGGCCCCCGGGCCTTAGTTTGCCTACCCATGTTCTAGAGCAGGCATCTCCAAACTCAGCCCTCCAGATGTTTTAGGACTACAACTCCCATCATCCCTAGCTAACAGGACCAGTGGTCAGGGATGATGGGAATTGTAGTCCCAAAACATCTGGAGGGCCAAGTTTGGGGGTGCCTGTTCTAGAGAGAGCTGGCCCTGCTATTAGGCAGAAGGAAGCAGGCACCTTAGGCGGCAAATGCTAAGGTGTGTTGTGTGCCATGTAAACCCTAAACTGGGCTCCTGCCCTCAGGTGTGCTGTAGGAGCCTGTTCTTCAACATGTCAAGGACCGACCCAGGTTCTGGGCAACCCAGAAGCTCCTCCTATCTGACCTCCCTGTGGCTTATTTCTTGAATCATTACTACAAGAGCAAGGACGTGGCTTTATTGCACGTAGCCAAAGGCCTTAGCATCCTCTCCGTACATGCGCTACATAAATAAGCTATCAAGCATTACAGTGCACGTTAACGATATTCATAAAATCGACCGTGATTAAAACCAAAGTTAAAGCCTCATAATTAAACTCCCGTTATCAGGTCATAATTGCTGTGTGCATGAAGCTTATTCAGCTCAATCAATAGCAGAATTTGTTTGCCCTTGTTGCTTTTAAATGAGCACACCATTTCTGGGCTGCTGTGGCAAAGAATGCTGCTGTAATGTAAGTAATATGAAGCTGGTTGCCCATTAGTAGCTCAGTCACAACATCTTGTACAGTGGTACCTCGGGTTACATACGCTTCAGGTTACATACGCTTCAGGTTACAGACTCCGCTAACCCAGAAATAGTACCTCAGGTTAAGAACTTTGCTTCAGGATGAGAACAGAAATTGTGCTCCGGCGGTGCAGCAGCAGCGGGAGGCCCCATTAGCTAAAGTGGTGCTTCAGGTTAAGAACAGTTTCAGGTTAAGTACGGACCTCCGGAACGAATTAAGTACTTAACCCGAGGTACCACTGTATTTATATGTCGCTTTTCACTCAAAGCGGCTTACATGCAATAAAATGATACTATTGCAGAACATCACAGTTGCGACAGAAATTATATAAAACAATTAAAAAATCATTGTTAAAACAACCACCTTCTATAAAGCGCTATTAACAAAACAACTTAAAAATAGATTAAACAGCACAACCACACGAAACATCATATTATAAAATTCAGAAAGCCTTACAGCACTCATAATCCACAAAATAGTCTTAACAACACTAACAACCAAGAACAAACAAAGCACTGCTGAATTTCACACACTCTCTCCCCAACCCCATGACTCATAGTCTTCTACTCAGTTCATTTAAAATAATACTACTAATAATAATTCACATAATGGCCGTGGAAGCAACTTCCTTCTGAAAGCTCTGAGGGCTTCAAGGTTTGGAGGGTGGGGCAAGGCAGGTGGGAAAAGCCATTGCCTGGTCCTCTCCTGCCCTGTTCTGTAACTGCAGATTCACATTGTTCATTGTGCCATTAAGGAAAAGGTGGTTAGTTTAAGAAGGGTACTGCTTCTGAGAATGTGCAGAGTGCCCCCTCATCACAGCCCACCCAGATTCATCCAAGACTGGGGAGGAAGGCTTCCTGGTGTGAGACAGTGTGAGAAATGTACCGTATTTTTTGCTCTATAAGACTCACTTTTTCCCTCCTAAAAAGTAAAGGGAAATGTGTGTGCGTCTTATGGAGCGAATGCAGGCTACGCAGCTATCCCAGAAGCCAGAACAGCAAGAGGGATTGCTGCTTTCACTGTGCAGTGATCCCTCTTGCTGTTCAGGCTTCTGAGATTCAGAATATTTTTTTTCTTGTTTTCCTCCTCCAAAAACTAGGTGCGTCTTGTGGTCTGGTGCGTCTTATAGAGCGAAAAATACAGTATATGTTGTCTTTTCAGTTTGCTCCCACAGAAGAGGAAAATGCTTTTATTAATCATAAAAATCATAGGGTTATAAGAAAATTGCAGCTGGGGTGTGTAAGGCTATAGGAATATTGCAGCCAGGAATATTGCAATGTTCAAAAGACATCTGAAGGCAGCCCTGTACAGTGGTACCTCAGGTTAAGAGCTTAATTCATTCTGGAGGTCCGTTCTTAACCTGAGGTACCACTTTAGGTAATGGGGCCTCCCGCTGCCACCGCGCCGCCACCACACGATTTCTGTTCTCATCCTGAAGCGAAGTTCTTAACCCGAGGTACTATTTCTGGGTTAGCGGAGTCTGTAACCTGAAGCATCTGTAACCTGAGGTACCAATGTATAGGGAAGTTTTTAATGTTTTATTATGTTTTTATATATGTTGGAGGCTGCCCAGAGTGGCTGTGGCAACCAAGTCAGATGGGTGGGGTATTAATAATAATAATAATAATAATAATAATAATAATAATAGAATAAAGGTAAAGGTACCCCTGACCACTAGGTCCAGTTGTGGACGACTCTGGGGTTGCGCTCTCATCTCGCTCTATAGGCCGAGGGAGCCAGCGTTTGTCCGCAGACAGCTTCCGGATCGTGGCCAGCATGACTAAGCCGCTTCTGGCGAACCAGAGCAGTGCACGGAAATGCCATTTACCTTCCCGCCAGAGCGGTACCTATTCATCTCCTTGCACTTTTACGTGCTTTTGAACTGCTAGGTGGGCAGGAGCAGGCACCAAGCAACGGGAGCTCACCCATGGCGGGGATTCGAACCGCTGACCTTCCGATTGGCAAGCCCTAGGCTCTGTGATTTAGACCACAGCGCCACCCGCATCCCAATAATAGAAGAGGACGTCTCTATTTTCATCAGAGAAATGTTGGAGGGTATAAAGGTAAAGGGACCCCTGACCATTAGGTCTAGTCGTGGCCGACTCTGGGGTTGCGACGCTCATCTCACTTTATTGGCCGAGGGAGCCAGTGTACAGCTTCCAGGTCATGTGGCCAGCATGACTAAGCTGCTTCTGGTGAACCAGAGCAGCGCACGGAAACGCCGTTTACCTTCCCGCTGGAGTGGTACCTATTTATCTACTTGCACTTTGATGTGCTTTCGAACTGCAAGGTTGGCAGGAGCAGGGACCGAGCAACGGGAGTTCACCCCGTCGCGGGGATTCGAACCGCCGACCTTCTGATCGGCAAGTCCTAGGCTCTGTGGTTTAGACCACAGCGCCACCCACGTGCTATGCCAAGAAGTGCTTCCTTTTGACCCTCTTCCAACCTCCAGTCTGGCATTATCAGCACTTCTCTTTTTTGGAAGCGAGCTGCTGGCTGTGGGAGCCTGGCAGTGGGGCATGTGTTTCGTGCCCACCTCCCACAGCCCCTGATGCTATCTGATGGGCCCCATAACCTCCCTGGCCTCTGGCAAAACAGCTGCTGCATGGCAAAGGCAGTCATCTTTCCCCGATTCCTGTCCAGGTATTGGCACATCTTCCTGTGCTCAGCCGCAATAAAGCATCTCCGACGGCTCTGAATGGTTGCCGAGCGGCAAGGAACAAAGCACTGGGAACCCACCTGGTACCTGTCACAGCCCTGCAGGTGGGCCCAGCTGCAAGGCAGTAAAGGCTGCAGACATGCCACTGGCAGCATCTCTACCCAATGAGGTGCAGGCAAGTTACCCCGGAATCCGGGTGGTGAGTGGGGGTGAAGGATAAAGATGGGCAGACTTGGTGTGGAAGAATAAAGGACTAGCCCTGCTGGGTAGATGGGCCCATATAGACTGCTTCCTGCAGCAGCTTCCAGATGCTCCTGGAAAACTAATGAACACAGTACAGAGGCAGCAACCCCTCTCTGTTGCACACACCTCTCCTCCTGCTACTGGATGCATTGAATCCCTTTTCAAAACCCTCCAGCACACTCTGTGGCAGAGAAGTCCGTAAGTTAATTGCGCCTTGTCATAAACAGGCACTTTCTTTCATTTTCCTGCAGTGCTCATGCGCTGCCAGGCAGGAATTCACCGATGAAGCTTTCCCAGAGTGGGGAGTGGCAACCCTTCCTGTTGAATTACTGCCTGATCCTGCTAGGTACTGCACAAGAAACTGCGAAAGGTTCTCCTTCTCTCTCTTCTACCTTCGCCCCTTTATCACTGAGCGATTAGGGTTGCCATATTTCTGACACCCGCAAAGTGGGTGGGAACAAACTCCACACCCCAATGCCATTTTTGCACCCAAAAGGGCGTTCAGAGGGTAGATGCTCTACCACTGAAATTTGCAGGCAAATATTTTCCAACCGGGATGTGGGTGGCGCTGTGGGTTAAACCACAGAGCCTAGAACTTGCCGATCAGAAGGTTAGCGGTTCAAATCCCCGCAACGGGGTGAGCTCCCGTTGCTCGGTCCCTGCTCCTGCCAACCTAGCAGTTCAAAAGCACATCTAAGTGCAAGTAGATAAATAGGTACCGCTCCAGCGGGAAGGTAAACGGCGTTTCCGTGCGCTGCTCTGGTTCGCCAGAAGCGGCTTAGTCATGCTGGCCACAT